>NC_081417.1:137665076-137965076 GCF_949786415.1 Peromyscus eremicus
AAAAAAAAAAAACCTGGTGGTGGGAGAAGTAGAGGTGGAGAGATGGCTCAGCTGTCAGGAGTATACACAGCTCTTGCAGAGGATCTGGGGTTCATTCCCAGCACCCACAGTAAGCATCTCACGACCCTCCTGTAACTCCAGCTCCAAGGGATTTTGGAGCCCTCTTCTGGCTTCCGGCATTTTTGTGGTAAGAATGCTTAAAGGTTGGCTTTCTTAGTGATTTTCAAGAAGAAATATACCAACACTCACCACGCTGTTCAACAGAGCTCCTGCGCTAATTCCATCCACCTGAAACTGTATCCGGTGATAGCCACCTAACTTGTACCCTGTGATAGCCACCTAACTTGTACCCTGTGATAGCCACCTAACTTGCTCCTGACAACCACCATTCCGCTCTACTTCTTCTTTAAAAAAAAAAAAATTATTTATTCATGTATGTGAGTGAGTGCTCAGTCTTCGTGCACTCCAGAAGGAATCTGATCCCACTCCAGATGGTTGTGAGCCACCGTGTGGTTGCTGGGAATGGAACTCAGGACCTCTGGAAGAGCAGTCAGGCACTTCTAACCACTGAGCCATCTCTCCAGCCCACGGCCCTCTACTTGTAAGAGACTATTTTACATTTGCACACAGATGAGATTAGGCAGTGCTTGCCTTTCTGTGCCTGGCTTGTTTAACGTATCAACCATCTTTTCCATCATGCTATCACCAAGACAGGATTTTAGCCATTTAAAAAAAAAAATTAAAATTTTTTTATGTGGGGCCTGGAGGGATGGTTCAGAGGTTAAGAGCACTGACTGCTCTTCCAGAGGTCCCGGGTTCAATTCCCAGTGCCCACATGGCAGCTCACAATTGCCTATAACTCCAAGTTCTGATACCTTCACACAGACGCACATGCAGGCAAAGCATCAATGCATATATAAAATAAAAATAAATAATTTAAAAAATGTTTTATGTGTATGGGTGTTTTTGTCTGCATATATGTCTGTGCACCAAGTGTGTGTCTGGTGCCCACAGAGGACAGAAGAGAGCAAAGGATCCCCTAGAACTGGAGTTACAAATAATGGTTGGCCGTGGGAACTGAATCTGGATTTTTCTGGAAGAGCAGTCAGTGAGCCCTCAGCCATTTTTTTTTTTTTTCATGGCTAAGTAGTTCTCCGTCACTGTGTTTATATGAAGGGTCTTGCTGTGATAGCTCAGGCTGGACTAGAACTTGTTATATAGAGCAGGTTGGGCTTAAAACTCACAGCAATCCTTCTGCCTCTATTCTTTATATGACAGCTAACTCATCGGTTCTTCTAAGAAGCATTCCTTGGGCCAGTGAGATGGCACAGTGGGTGAAGGTGCTTGCTGCCAAGGCTGACATCTTGAGTTTGCTTCCCGGGAATCATATTGGTGGAAGGAGAGAACCAGTTTCTGCAAGTTGTCCTTTGCCTGACAGGCACTCCCAATAAGTGAAAAAGGCTTCGTTGAAGGTTCTCTCTCAGAAATCTCATTAAAGCTACCTGTTTACCTGATGCCTCGCCCCAAGCTTACTAAACAAACTCAATGGCCAGAGGTTACTCTGTGCCTTTGTAATTCTTAGCCTATAACAGGAAATGTTTGTTAAACAGTTGTAGTCACTTCTGCTTTTGCTTGGTAAACTTATAGTTGCTTTCTGTTTTCTTTTTTAAAATACCCCTTTATCCCCCTTCTCTGTAAGAACTTGCCACTAGCTTCTGGAGACATTAGCACAGGGGAAATCAGAGCCAATAGGGAGGAAAAGACACAGAAGAGGCACACACCCTACAAAGGTGCCGACCAGTCTCTCTCTCCCCTATTTACTGGCCCCAACAGGAGGGACATGAATCATTCCTGGCTGTGGTAACACCTGTTCCCTCTGGCCCTTGTAATTCAGGGAAAGACTTTAGTATGATATATAGTTGGTATGTAAGGAAGGCCACTCTCCTGACTCCCATATAAAAGAGGGTTTCTGTCTCCCAAAAGAGGAGTAAAAACATATTCAGACAATTATAGCTACTCTAATCTTCTCTGAGGAAGTAGTTGCCTAGAGTCTCCTTCTGTGGTGTTATTGTGTTCCCCAAAATATTGTGCACCCTAATAAATTTATCTGGGGTCAGAGAACAGACAGCCACTAGATACAGAGGCTAGAAAATGGTGGCACATACACCTTTAATTCTAGCATTCCAGAGACAGAAATCCCTCTGGATCTCTGTGAGTTCAAGGCCACATTAGAAACAGCCAGGCATGGTGACACACGCCTTTAATCCCAGGGAGTGAGCCTTTAATCTCAGGGAGTGATGGTAGAAGGCAGAAAGATATATAAGGCGTGAGGACCAGGAACTAGAAGCTTTTAGCTGGTTAAGCTTCAGGCTTTCGAGCAGCAGTTCAGCTGAGAGCCATTGGGATGAGGACACAGAAGCTTCCAGTCTGAGGAAACAAGATCAGCTGAGAAGTTGGCCAGGTGAGGTTAGCTGTGGCTTGTTCTGTCTCTCTGACCATCCAGCATTTCACCCCAATAACTGGCCCCGGGTTTGATTTTATTAATAAGACTCTCTAAGATTCATGCTACATCCTTCTTCAGCTTGCTTGTTTTATGATCTATCCCACAGTTGCTAATACTGTAAAAACTTTCTTGACTCCCATGGCAAACTCTTTCTGTTCAGAGCATCTGTCACTTTATGCTCAACAGTAGGTGAAATGAAGTTAAAACATGGGTTCGAACTGGAGCTTTGCCACTCTGATGGTGTTATTCAGCCTCCCGGAAGCTGATTGGCTGGTTTTTATTTTTGCGTTGCTAGGGATTGAACCCATGGCCATATGCACACATAGCACAAATGAACTATGCCCCTAACCCAGTAGCTCTTTTTTTCTTGAAAATGAAGATCCCACTATCAACCTCAAAGAGCTGCTGCTAAGATTAGAGATGTCGTTGTTCAGTGCCTGGGGAGCAGACATTCATGTGTTAACTGTGCAGCCTCTTCCTCTGCTGTATCCCTTGTTAGAGTGAACTTTTAATCAATTGTGCATGTGTCTGAGATGTGTGTATGCACATTCACATATGTATGGGTGCATGTGTCTAAGTATGCACACTCATATGTCCATGTAGAGGCCTGAGGCTAACATGGGAGTATCACTCTCCACATTATTCACTGAAGCAGGGTCTCAAAATGGCCACTGTCTAGTTAACCAGCTTGCTCCTGGGACTTTGTCTCCGCCTTCTAATTGCTGGATTACAAGCATGTGTCCACCTGGCTCTCATGTGGGTGCTGGGGATCTGAACTCTGGTCCTCACGCTTGTATGGCAGGCATGTTACTCACTGAGCCCTCTCTTTAGCTTCTAGAATGAACTGTTTGAGGAAACTGTTAACTCTTCTGTGTTCTGAGTATCTAGGTGGAGACTGCACACACCTCATTTGTGAGGCATGTCTAATAAATGGCACATGAGGAGGAGAAACTGCGGATGGGAAACCAAAAGCCACCGTCTCGGGGGTTGGTTGTGTGTAGGACTTTCCCTCCTGATGAACTAGATTCCCCAAGAATAAAGTTCAGATTGGGCAAATCTCTGCATTATCGTTATAACTCGGCAAAAGGGTTTTATTGTTAAGTTTTAGAAGTCATGAACTGGGCATGGTAGCTCATGTCAGCAATCTTGGAGTTCTGATGCCTGAAGCAGGAGTAAGAGTTCAAGACCAGCCTGGCCTACACAGGGAGACCTTGTCCCCAAACCAGACACTAGAAACTCCATTTTGTGTGAATTTGGGGAGCTTCTCTATAGAGAACTTAGTCATAAATAAAAGCATCTGGCTGGGCGGTGGTGGTGCACGCCTTTAATCCCAGCACTCCGGAAGGCAGAGGCAGGCGGATCTCTGTGAGTTCCAGGATAGGCACCAAAACTACACAGAGAAACCCTGTCTCGAAAAACCAAAAAAAAAAAAAAAGCATCTGGCCACACTGTCTTCTTGGGGCTTTCGTTTTTTGTCTTTGAGACAAGCACAATGTAGTGGTTTGACTGAGAACTGTCCCCCAGGTTGAGGCATTTGGATGCTTGGCTCTCAGTTGTGACACTGTTTAGGGAGGCTATGCAACTGTGTAGCCTTGCAGGAGGAAGTCCATCACTAGGAGCAGGCTTTGAGTTCACATCCTTGCCTCATTTCTGTATCACTTTCTGGTTTATGCTTATGGTTGGAGATATGATTTCTCAGCTTCTTGCTGAGAGGCTCCCTGCTGTTATGCTTTCTATACCATTGTGGACTCTTGCTCTAGAACCATAGGCAAAGGGAAAAATAACTCTCTCATAGGCTGTTTTGGTCATGTTTTATCCAATCAAGAGAAAAGTAGCTAATACACAGGGTCCCACTCGAAAGCCCAGGATGGACTGAGAACTGAAATAATATTCCTGCCTCAGCCTCCCAGCTTCTGGGATTACTGGAGTGAGCCACCACACCTCACCAGTTTCCTTAAGACATCACTTAACCAGAACTTCCCATTGAGAGCAGTACCCAGAACCATCATGAATCTTGAAGTTTCCATATGTGAAGTGGTACTGAAAATCCTTCAAAAACTCCCAAATGGCAATTCCTAAATATAGGGCAACCCAGAATCAAACACAGTTTCACCCCTCTTGATAGCCATGTATGATGCCATTACCATATCTTCCATATTTATTACACAACTGACAAGAAAAACAACTTTTAGCACAAGAATGCCAATTTATCTCCCCGACCTACCCACCCATTTTTGGACACGTGAACACAAAATATCCCTGCAGACCAAAAAAAAAAAAAAAAAAAAAAAAAATCCTTTTTAAACAAACAACCATCACCTTATCTCACACAGGGATACAAACCCTTCCTTAATAGCTTAGAAAGTACCTCGTATTGCTAGAGACAGACATCCAGTCCAAATTAATAAAATACATTTTAAAACATTACAACTCTAATCATAGAGAAACAAAAACCATACCATTAGTCAGATGAACAAACACATTTTCAGCCAGTAGACATAGAAAGAATATGAATATGTCAATAGCAAGGAAAAGAAAAATGGTTGGCCAATAAAGATCTTTCCTTTAATTTTACAATAAAAAATTCTTGGAGTTGAAGCAATATTAATACAATGACCTTAACCTCCGCTTTCTTAAAATGAAAGCTGAGCTGCCACCTTGCTAATGAGCAAGAGAATCTTACAGTATATCCACAGAGGGCCACTAGGGTAGAGAGGGTGAGCCTTGTTTAAAAACAAAACAAAACAAAACAGTGGATTACCTTTTCTCATGTGAAGGAATAGGCAGCTGAGCCAAGTGGGTAAGCTCTGCTATAGGAAATAGGTTGGGCACCAGATTCTAAAATACAGACCATATAGGACATGCCTGCGTATAAATCATCACCTTTGGAAGCAGCATGTAGAATTTACAGTAAGAAGGAAAGTGGTTTGCCTGCCCAGAACGCTGGCTGCATCAAGCCAGCTGGTTCCCTTTATAAACAGCTCGGGATTCGACAACAACAGAATGTAATTGGTTCAACATTCGGGTCTCCCCCACTCTTAGTGTCCCGTGCTCCCTGGCCCAGAACTGTTGTTCTTCAGCACTGCTGCACTGCAGTCTCCCACACTACGTGACAGTGCCTAAACAGGCTGCGTCTAAGAAAACAAAACAGCCCAACACTGCTTCTGGAGAATGCACACCTCCCGTTGATTGACACATGCATAACAATTCAGTTTCCAAGGGGGTAACTATTTGAATTGTTAACCCTAATTAAGTTTAAACTATGCATTCAGATTTTTGCTGGTGATAGTATTACTGCAGGTCTGATTCTGCAGGGATCACCTCTTTACTCCTCCCTCAGCAAGTTTTCCCCCAACAATCCTAATTCTTCCATATTTCTTTCCATTTGTCTACAACAACAGCATCACACCCTTAATGGTACTGTTTTCCTACAAAAGTTGGCCTCCTGGCTTTTCTTCCACCACCACGCAGATTGGTCCTAGTGTACTAGGACAGACTGAGGTGTTTCAGACATTCTGTTCGAGGTCAAGTATAGAGCCCAACTGCAGACAAGTGGATCAGGGCTTCTGGGCACCCAGCTTGCTCCCTGTTCCATCATGCAGGAAGATGGCATGAGTTTCTTCTGTGCATTGTTAACCGGCAAGCCCGAGGCACTCAAGTGTGGGTATGGTGCCCGCTGGCCGGCCAGCCAGCCAGCCAGCCACCAAGAGTTCCCATCACAGGCTCCAGGCGAGTCCTCCTCCTAAAAAACTCCTTTTTTTCCCTCCTCTTGGGTCCTCTTGGGTCCACAGTGGCTGTGCTGAAGCGTATTTTCTGTGCTCTCCCTGAACAAGTGTGAATAAAAGTGGCAGTCAGCCACTCATCAACATGTCCTGATTTGTATTATCCAAGTGAGGTATTTGCAAAAAAAAGGAAAATCTTAAGGAGCGAGCATCCGCCGTCTCTTCACGCCTGCCTAGCTGTGCTTCAGCCACAGGACTTGCTTTTCCCCACTGTCCGCAGGGACTAAGGATGTCTGCACTCATCCTCATGTGCTATAGGACTTGGTGGACATTATAAAACTCTCTGGGAGACCAGCTCAGCCAACATTGGTGGCACTGCTGAGCAACAGCACCTGGAAATGTAAACATTAATGTATTTACAAGCTTGTATAAAAGACTGAAGGAGAACAGTGCTTCATATTGCTGGCATTTGAGAAGGCTAGTTTAACAGATTTGGACCTTGGACCAACCAATGAGTTCAAGCAAACACCCTTCACCATCTGATCCAGTGTTTCTCATCAACAGTTTCTAGAGACGACAGAATTGTGCCTGTCTCTTCCCCAGCCCCTTCCTCAGCCTTGAGGAGTGAGGCTCTCCAGAGAGCCTTTCACTCCTTGCCCTTCCGGGACAGAGTAAAATGTGGGCTGGCAAACCATGTAACGTTGTCCTTTACAAAGTTATTATCTACACTAACTACAGAATACATCTCCCCTATGTTCTGATGCTTGCTTTACATCAACTCCCTTTGTTGGACAAGAAAAGGAGTCCTGTCTTCCTATGAGGGAATCCAGAATCTACAGAAAAGGGGAGAAAAAAATCAACTTCTTCTACATAGTTTTAGGTGAAAAAGAGGACGGCAAAGCCCCCCAGCACGTTTCAGGCTGAAAGAAGAGCAAACAGAACTGTACTGTACGCAGCTGTGTGTACAGCCTTGATTCCCAGGGAAAATGAGGGTTTTACATGCTGGTACTTTTTTTAAGTGCAGCATCCTCAATGTGCCTTATACACTGGTAAAGCCTGGCCAGTCAGGAAGCATCCTGATTCCAGCTTATTTTAAAAGAAAAAAAAAAAAAAAAGTGACAGGACACAGACTATGACTATAAAATAGGTTAAAAAAAACAAAAAACCCAAATAGTTATTTTAAAGGGCATGGAAATACATGTGTTTCAGAATATTTAGGTTATGATATATTAAGAAATAGTTGATAAAAATCATAGTAAAATTTCATCTAGAAAACTACCTCGTCGGGGAGAAAGGGGAGGGGGTCTTAAAAACACTTATTGCCAAAGTTAACTTTCTATGAGAGAAGTCTAAAAGTCATTTAGAGCTAACCAACCACATAGCAGCATAAAATGGGCACTTTCAAAAACTTGGAAAAATACTAAAAGCTAATTTTTTTTTTTTTCAAATAGGGAGGAGAGCTTTTACTTTTTACCATGGCAGTGTTAGGTGTCCCTGTGACACGCATCACACCTGCTCATGTCACAGTCACCAAAGCCAGCCAAGTAAGAGAACTGCCTGTTCGAATCTGTAGCCAAATATAGTGCAATTGTCGGGCAGCCAGTTCTCCACAGCACAGGCCCGAAGAGATCAGTAAGATAAAGCAGTGGAAGTAATAAAAGTCTGTAAAACTTTCAAAAATTAATGCTCCTTAAAGGCATTTACAGTGGTGAAGTCAGAAATCTCCATTAAAAAGTCTATGGACCCATCCAGTTAAAAAGTTGCATGGAAATGAAACTGGTCATTTGGTTTTCCTCTCCCACTTATGCATACACCCCACTCAATGAACACAGGAAGAAGGAAATACTCCTCTTATAAGACTAGATGCGGTGAATACCACAGCTAGCAAAATATCCCATAGAAACCCTCCTTGGAAAGTAAGTCCTTTAGAAAGTAAAGGCTGATTAGCCTTTGCACGTTGAGGTAAAAACTGTCCAGTGCATCAGAACACATAATCTATTGAGTTTCTATTTCTTTTTTTTCTTTTTTTTTCTTTCTTTCTTTCTTTCTTTTTTTTTTTTTTTTTTTTAAATGGCTCAGTTTTGTTGATGCACCAGACAGGGCTGCAAAGTACAGATTCAGTGCAACTATCTATTCCGAGCTGCTAGTAGGGACCACTTGAAATCAACGTGGCACTATCTAGAGGCAGTAGGCATCTGAAACATTTGAGGATGTGTGGGACGCCGAATTGGTTGAGTTCTTTTCCAAGACTCTCAGGCAAAATACATAGTGTGCTGGGTATCATGGTGGATCTGCACAGCCTTAGCCAAGGCCTGAGGGTCCCGGCCGTTGCTCTGTCCTGACACATGACTGCCTTCCGCACTATAATGAGAACAAAACAAAAAAACAGGTGTTAAGAGAAGACTACGTCCAACTTCAGTTTTTCAGATAGCACAAATAGTACTAGATTCAAGAATATCTTGAGCTCAAGCTGGGCTACTCAAACAATTTTTCCTTAGACATGCTTGTTCAACTGAAAAATATAGTACGACTTATTTAATGGATGGTTGCAATAATTAAATAATGTTCACAAAGACCAGGTGTTTGATAGCACCTGCATAAGGACTTCTACTGTCCCTTCTGTCTGGCTAGTTCCTACTCATCCTTCAGGCTTCAATTACAAGTCATTTCCCTCTTCGAAATCTTCCCTGACTCTCAAGTTCAGGTCAGGGTCACCTAGAATATGTTTTCATAGACAGTTCTTTCCTTTTTTAGTACTAGACACAGCCAAAATGAAATTGTTAATTGGGACATTACTAGGTATTATTGGATATATTTTTTTTTTCTTCACTGGAATGAAATCACCAAGAGAAGAGCATCTTTCTCCTCTCCCCCCTCCTCCCCCTCCTCCTTTTTCTTCTTCTGAGACAGGATCTTACTATGAAGGCTTCACTGGCCTCAAACTCAGAGAGATCCACCTGCCTCTGAGGTGTGCACCTTCATGCCTGGCTTAACTTCGTTTTTACTTGCTAACAATGCTAGTTTCCTAAATTAATGAGTCTACAGACCTGGCAGAGTGCTCACAACTGTAAACACCCATCTTCAGGGTGGGACCATGTAACATAGGAGTCTGGCACACCATCTCTTTTTTAGTGCTGCAGAGTCAGTCTAGGGCTTTATGTATGCTAAGCACAACACTCACAACAGAGCTACACCTTGGCCTCTGACCTCTCTTTAAATGCTGATTACTATCCTAATCACCTTTGATTTCATCCTTTCCTCCCCCACTTACTTGATTCTATCCCAGGAAGAGCGTTTTACATCTAGCAAGGACGATCTTATTCTAACACAGTTTTCTGCCCCATGCCCACTGTTCCCTTTTAACATGCTCCAGCCAAAGAAAACTTGCGATTGTCCAAAACTGTCACTCCCTTTCTCCTTTGTGGCCACTGTCCTCTCTGCCTGGAAAATCCTCTTTCCTTTATAAAGCTAAGCCCTGCTCACTCAGCTATAAAATCCTTGCCAACCTTTCCTCTGATATCCCACTGCAGTTATCTATACTGAGTTAGACTAGCTGTCGGTTTTACATTTGCCTTTATTATCTCCATATTGAAACATAAAATCCCTGCAGGCAAGAAACATGGCTTACTAATCTTGTTCTTTTCTAGTACCCAGCACAGTATTGGGCACACAGTACCAAATAAATGTATTAAATGGATGAATGTATATTGGAGAACACAAGGTACAAAGCCACAGCTGGGCCTTTTCTGTGATAGTGTATTTTTCTTTTTTTTTTTTAAATTTTTTTTTTTTTTAAGATTTATTTATTATGTATACAGTGTTCTGTCTGCACATATCCCTGCAGGCCAGAAGAGGGCACCAGATCTCATTACAGATGGTTGTGAGCCACCATGTGGTTGCTGGGAATTGAACTCAGGACCTCTGGAAGAACAGCCAGTGCTCTTAACCGCTGAGCCATCTCTCCAGCCCCCGATAGTGTATTTTTCAATCTCTTACAGAAATAAACTTGCAGTGGAATGTCTACTATTTAGCAACTGAATTGAGACTTGGGGAAGAGCTCAGAAACTACTACACTTGACAGATTGCCATTTGAGAAAGAAAATTAATGCAAAGAGCTTTTTTAGCCACCATTTATTGGCAGCTCAGTAATAGGTCAAAATGTCTGAGTCCCTTAAGATCCCTATCTGGGAATGAGGATAGTCACCCCTTCTGTTTCCTCATAAGCCCTGGCTCACTGGTCATTTCTGGATTGTACTGGAAGCAAAATGAACTAGGTGGGACTCCCTCATGCATGAACGAGAATTCACAGGTTCTGACTACTCTGACAGGAGTCAGGGTGCTGTACTGAGCACCTTTTGAGGCTGCCTGAGACCTCAGCAGAACTGAAATGTAGTTAGCTCTGCATGAAAACCACAAGCAGCTCCAACGAGACACTGCTAGAGACACAAGTTTAAACAAGCCTGAGCTCTTCTTGGACCGAAAGTCACATTGAAAGCTCTCAAAGCCTCATGCACTTCTAATTTGCCTTGCAAGTTAAATCTTTAAGAGTTTTCTATATAGCTTGTTTTTTAAAACATGCTTCCACAACAGGAAGAGATTTTTGTTGAGGAACTTGCCTGTCATGATCTTTATCCACCAAATGATACCTTGCCCGAAATGCTACCAGCCGGGCATAATATGCAGGGGCAGGAATGGAGACCGAGCGCGTGCACCTCACGTAGGTGTGACAGAGCTGGTAAGTCAGTAGCTGGAGTTCATCTGCAGTGAAGCAGTTGTCATCCCACAAGACCTGGTAATGTGAAGGACGGCTGGTTCCCTGGAGGGAGAGTTTTGGGATTAGTGTATTTCGTAGGACCTGGCTAGCTAGGAGAAAAGAACTGAAATCTAACTATTAAGCTCAACAGTATCTCTGCCTCACCCACCTACAAGATCTCTAGAGCAGGGCAGTTAACAAAGCTTAAGCACAGTGTTTAATGACAAGTCTACTCAGGCTAGATGCCGAACTGGCAAATATCTCCCTATCAGGTCAAAGATCTGGAACAGCTTCCAAATTACCTGAATTCCTGCATGACTACAGAGGTAAAAGTCAAACTCAGATGGATGTGTGATGGTACTGTCCACTGTAGTGCCTGCTGGGACATTGCCACTTTTCCCCACCTGTTAAAAAGATATGTACAGTTAATCATCTGAGTAACATGCTTGTTTAAGGCCATTTTTTCCATTGATGCATTAATTAATAATTAATTAGCAATTAGAAAATTGTTTTTATGTGAAGTCTCAAAACTAGATTAATTCAAAATGTTAAGCCAGACCTCTCTTTAAATTTTTTGGTTTTTCAAGACAGAGTTTCTCTGTGTAGTTTTGTGCCTTTCCTGGAACTCACTTTGGAGACCAGGCTGGCCTCAAACTAACAGAGATCCGCCTGGCTCTGCCTCCTGAGTGCTGGGATTAAAGGCGTGCGCCACCACCGCCCGGCCTAAAGCATTTTCTTAAGCATGTCTCCAGAGCCTCTTGTGGGGAATCTAAATAATGACTTTATCTATAGTTCTGTACAGCAATATTGCCACATATTTATAGACGACAGTCTGTATGCATGCAGAGAAGGGGGAAAACAGCATTTAAGGAATGAGAATGTAGCTCAGTTGTAGAGTCCTTGCTTAGTGTGAACATGATTTCGACACTGGGTTCAAGCCCTAGCACCGCAACAAAGAAAAACTCTGAGATAGATAAACATCCCCGGAAGCAATGACTTTCATTCCTCATTTGAGAGAAAAATAACCACACACGGCTTTCAGCAGAAGATAAAATGAAGATCTTTGAACTGGTTCACCATGTTCAGCAAAGCTCATACTCTCATGGGGTCAGTCACAGAAGTTCCCCCCGCAGAGGTTTTCCAAAAGCTCCAACTGAGATAAAGAATAAGACAGCTCAGATCCAGGCCAGGCCTCAAGGCCACACACCTTGAACAGAGCCTCAACCTAATCATCTATAATATCTGGTGACAACCTTTTCTAAAATTCTAAGGTTCTCCAAAAACCAAAATCAAACTTCTAGAAAGGCCGAGGGGGACTCCAGAATGCACTGAACAGCAGCAGAATTAAATCTTGTTCCTCAGCCTGTGTCTTCTGTTGTTCAGGAGAATTTAGTGAGAAAGTTTAATTAGCCCAGAGGTACACGTTCCCATGGGTTTGACTCCTTTCTAACTACTATTCCTTCCAGTTATGGAGCACATAACAATACATAAAACCTGGAGTATGGAGAATTCTTCCTTCAAATTCCTATTAAGCTTAGGTATCTAGCCAAACCAGAGAGTATCTCCTGCTTGTCTTAAGCTAAGGTTTCAGTTACTTGTGGTCAGCCAAGGTCCAGAGCATTCCTACAGCGCAATGGAGAGCCCTTGAAGACTTCTGAGCAGTGGGCGTGTTTTAGAAGCCAGCCCTTGAAGTAGGAAGGGGAGCAATGGCAAGGAACAGACTGCTGGGGTCCCAGCACAACAGACACGCTCTGCCTGGGTAGTGGAGACACATGAACTCGAGGTGAGAGATGGGGCAGCACACAGGACACCATCCGACAGACTGGACATGGTGTGGACAACAAGGCAGGAAAGAATTTAAAAGTGACTCTCAAGTTTCCAGTTTGGCTAGCATAAAGCACCGTGATGCCAATAACAGAATCTAAGGAGAACCAGGGGGAGGTTCTGGATGGGGATTAAACAGTAAGTGGGAAGTTTGGACGTGTTTTGCTTGACATGCCTATGGTAGACTGAATTACTGGTGCCAAATATTTCTGTGCCCCTCCCTGGGGAAGATTATACAGATCCACCCAGCTATCACAGGAGCGGCCATGTGAACTGCTTTGATGATAAAATGTGGCACTTCTGGGCAGAAGCCTTAAGGGCTAGCATACGGCTTGTCTTGTGTCTCTTCCCTCCCGCCACAGTGACTGGCAAGGTTCCAGATGGGCTTTGTCAGCCTAGGTTCCAAAGGGAGGACAGAAGGGTCACAGCTGCAGCAGGGCCACAGCGACGGTGTGATGTGAGCAAGAAATGAATCTTTGTCAGCCACAAGGAAGGGTTCTTGCTGTTATCACCACCACACAGCCTGCTCTGTGGAAATGGAGCCAAAGCGCAGAGCACCTGAGTCAACGTGTCTGGTAGATAACTCAAAGCACAAATCAGGAGTCTGACAGAGCAATCTAGGGTAGAAATATGGATTCAGAGTCGATAAGCAAGTAAGCCTAGAAAAGTGGATGGAGCCGAAAACAGTATTGAAAACAGGAAGAAGGGGCAATGAGGGACTGGAGAGATGGCTCAGTAGTTAAGAGCACTTGCTGCTCTTTCAGAAGACCTGGGTTTGGTTCCCAGCACCCACAGTCCTCACACCCATGTGTAACTCCAGTCCCCAGGAATCTGCCCCCCTCTCTAAAGACCTCCGTGAGCACCACGCATGAATGTGGTACACATACATACACGAAGCAAGACACTCATATACATAAAATTAGATAAATGAATCTAATTTTCTTTCTTTATTTATTTTTTATTTTTTTAAAGATTTATTTATTTATTATGTATACAGCATGTATGACTGCAGGCTAGAAGAGGGTACCAGATCTCATTACAGATGGTTGTGAGCCACCATGTGATTGCTGGGAATTGAACTTAGGAGCTCTGGAAGAGCAGTCAGTGCTCTTAACCTCTGAGCCATCTCTCCAGCCCGAATCTAATTTTCTTAAGTAAAGATAATCTGACTGCAGAGGTGAGTACAAAACCTGGAAAGTCATATTGTCATAAGTGCGGCTAAGAGGTCAGTGTGGGAATCTGACCTGGCTGAAGATGAAGACACAGAGGCAAAATTTCAGTTCTCTCTTGAACTCCCTACTTCCTGAAAATCAAAGTATGAAATTTGTTGTGATGGTACACTTGACAACAAGCCAAGTGATGATTCTTCTAAAAGGAAATTTACAAAAGAGAAAAAAAAAGATGAAATAGCAAGTGAGAGGGAGAAGCAGAGGTAACAGATGTTTATTGGGGGAACTGGAACTGAGGAAGAATTGAACGACCTTTGTAATAGGAGAAGGCAGCCGTGGAATAAGAAAGATGAGGGTCTCTGAGCTGGCTCTGTGGCTGATGACCTGCACTCTATCTCTGACCTACAAACACCTACAGACTAAATTAATTAATTAAATACAATTTAAATTTTGTAAAAGACTGAGAAAGACTTTAAAAAGAATCGTTATGAAGTGAGGCTCTAGAAAAGGCAGAAAGAAGTGGAGTCAAAAGCACAGATGGGGAGATCAGCCTGAGATTTGAGGAAGGAGATAATAAAAGCACAAAAATCACACTTGAAAGGAGAGGGTCGGTAACTGGAAAAATCCATGCCTTCCAGGTCCCATCTTCCCAGAAAACAGAAGGTAGGATTCGGAAGGCAGCTGTGCTTGCCACTATACTGGCAGAGCAGAAATAGTTTTTGTCAGTGTTAAGACATCAAGGATAGGACTCAAAAAAAAAAAAAAAAAAAAAGATTCGAGACAAACACTTATGGGGAATAGAGCAAAGAAAACAATCACAGCGTTTAAGGTTTAAGGTTTGCTCTCACGTGTGTATAACACGGTTCATGAATACGTAAGTGATTTGTTCAGCCAGCAACTCCCATCAGCCTGAGAGAAGCAAAGCAAATGAGCAAGTTGATACATTCTGGAGTTGGAAGCAGGCAAGAGGGCATGTTCAGAGAACTGGAGAAGCTGTTCAGGGTATAAAGTAAACTAAAGAATCAGAACTGTCAATCCTGATGATTGAGAGCTATAGGAAAGAAAGATAATTCAGGGTCTGGAAACAGCTCCGTGGTAACTGCTTCCTACCATATTTGAGGCCCAAGTTCCATTCCCAGCACTGGGGTTAGGAGGTAAGTAATCCAGGTTCTAGATTTCCTCTCCACTCCACAGTAAACTGCAAAGACAGCACGTTGAAAGTGGAGCAGAGAGGAAGCCATGGCAATAGAAGAGGGGTGACAGACAAGCAAGCCTTCAGATAATCTGCATCATCAAAATCTAAGAAGTATTATTGAGTCAGAGTTTGAACAACTAAAGGACAAGGATTTAATATAAACCGACTAGTAGATCTGGGGACAGTGGGAAAAAGCTCGGGTCTTCCATGATACACAACACAACTCATCTCATCCTTGGAAGAGAGACAGTTTCTGTCCTAGAAAACAACTGGAGGAGCCAGCAAGCTTACACGATTAAGCAACAGAAAAGATCTGGACAAAATGAAATAATGTCATGAAAAACACCCCAAAAGCAGTCATCCAATATAATGTTCTTGTAACTTACCCAAAAGACTAAAACAAAGAAAGTGAGCTAAGCACTATTGTTAACTACAGACGTCATGTGACAGCTGCCTCCAGCTCCTGCCACCCATCATGATGGACTGCACCCTCAAAGTCTGAGCCAGAGTGACGTTTCCATCGGGTGTTTACTTACAGTGATAAGAAAAGAAACTCGCCAGGCGGTGGTGGCACTCGGGAGGCAGAGGCAGGCGGATCTCTGGATTTGAGGCCAGCCTGGTCTACAGAGTGAGTTCCAGCACAGCCAGGGCTATACATAGAAACCCTGTCTCAAAACAAAACAAAACAAAACAAAATAAAATAAAAAAGAAAAGTAACTAATATACAATTCCCCAAACCCTCTCTCCAAAATTCTAGAAACCAGCATTCTTGTCACAAGAGAAAAATTCATTCTCTTTTTGTTTGTTTTTGTTTTTCAAGACAGGGTTTCTCTGTGTAGCCCTGGTTGTCCTAGAACTTATTCTGTAGACCAGGCTGGCCTCGAACTCAGAGATCCACCTGCCTCTGCCTCCCAAGTGCTGGGAATAAAGGAGTGTGGCACTACCATCCAGCAAGAAACATTCATTCTTAAAACTCCTGTTATCCAGAACTTGTCACCTAAGTTCGACTGCAGTTAATATAGTTATTAAATCATCATTAGACAAGGCCAGTTTTAGAGGAATACCGTATACATCTACTCAGAACCACACTTGCTGCCACACAATCAGATGAGGAAGTTTACAGCATGACTTCTTACCCTTTCTGTTTTATCTGCACAGAAGAGTCGAGTGTGATGTCTCTTTTGCACCACAATGTAGGTTATTCCAGGCCGATAGTCTTCCTCCAAGCTTATACATGCCTTTCGAATTGCTAATAGCTCCGGCCAAGCTACCTAGGAGACAGAAGGGGGATTTTGTTTCACGGAGGTCTCAGCTCTCAAGCAGCAGACTGGAGGGTGCTCTGTCAGAGTGCTGGGAGGATGGCACTGGGCTAATGGGAGCACCTGTTTCATCTGTCCCTCGGACACCCCTCCACGGTAGTAGATAATACGAGTGGGCTTGAAGCGTGTGGACTTGTAGAACTGAATCAGTAGCTCCCGAGTCATGCTTGTCAGATCCTGCACAACCTCCTGACTGTAGAGGAGCTCCTGAGCAATCTCCTGCCGAGACGTCTGCACCCGAACTGTGGCACAATACCGGCTGGGGTGGCCGTCCATGCTGCCCACCACAGCTGCGATAGAGGGCTTCTTTCCATCCCCAGCAGGCGGATGAGTGACATCTGCTCCCAGGAAAATGACAGGCTGATGGAACACAGAAGGCCTGTCCAGATTGAAGAAGACAGTGTCATATGGGTACAAATCTTTTGAGTCTAGAAAAACATATCACCAAGATAACTGTAATCTTAGACAAGAGGACCTATGCCCATTAGGAAAGAACATTAGCCTTCCAAACCCAAATCTCTTTAAG
This sequence comes from Peromyscus eremicus, assembly GCF_949786415.1. Lineage (NCBI taxonomy): Eukaryota > Metazoa > Chordata > Mammalia > Rodentia > Cricetidae > Peromyscus > Peromyscus eremicus. Next base: position 137,682,088 of record NC_081417.1, read on the forward strand.
TTGTGAAATTTAAAGAAAAGAGAATCAAGTCCATTTTTCTGTTTTATTTTCATACATAATATTTATCACTTATATCACATATTTACTTATTTTTATTTGCACATACAGACCTATATAATCCCTACAAGAGAAGGAATTTTGTTACATCTTGGTCATTACTAGTACCTAGAACATAGAACATTCCTTAGCTCATACTTGGCAGTTGGTAAATATTTGTTGAAAATACAAATTCATTCAGTGTCATTGATTCCTCTATCTAAGGAATCAAAGAAAAGTATGAATGGTTTCCTGATAAAAGCTAGTCAAAAAAATCCAGGTGTGGTGCTGTCTATAACTCAGAACTCATGTCAGGAGGTGGGAGCAGGAGGATAAGGAGTTGAAGATCACCTTTGGCCCTGTAAAGAGTTCAGTTCAAGACCAGCTTAGTATACATGAAACCCAATCTCAAAAGGACATAATCCATACATGATGACACATACCTACAGTTCCTAATACTTAGGCAGGCAGATTGAGTTCTAGGCCAGACTGGTCTACATAAAAAGACCTTATCTCAACAAATAAATGAATTTTTAAAAACACATAAGAGAATAAAGAATGTACAAGGCCAGAATCTGAGCCTAAGAAGGTATAACAGGGTCTGGAGAGATGGCATGGTCAGGGTTAAGATGGTAGATGGCTCTTCCAGAGCATCTGAGTTCAGTTTCTAGCATCCACACTGGGCATCACAGAACTACAACTGCAGCCCCAAGGGATCTGACATCTCTAGCCTCTGTGAGCACTTGTACTGGTACCTTCATGTGCACATGATAACACCTCTGCACACATGCGTACATAATTTAAAAATATATAAGAAAAAAGAAGTTGATACCAAATAATAGGTCCTAAGCCCCTAGGTCATCATATTATCTCAAATATTTGGAGTAAAACTCAATGGTTCCAGACTTTAGGTTAACTTCATCTGTGAACTACGTGCCTCATTACCAATGTTTCAGGAAGAATTTAGTTACCTAGAACTTACACTCACAGACAAAGAGATGAGAACTGTGTGGAAGGCATTCAGCTTTACCTTCTGCCCAATACATCAATGGCCAAGGCTACAAAGGCTACAGCCCTTGGTATAACTTTTCAAATCACTTTCACATCTAAGATTTCATATAAAAATGTTATCATGGAACTGAGGACCAGATAGCTTAAAAATCCACATGGGGGGGCTGGAGAGATGGCTCAGAGGTTAAGAGCACTGACTGCTCTTCCAGAGGTCCTGAGTTCAATTCCCAGCAACCACATGGTGGCTCACAACCATCTATAATGAGATCTGGTGCCCTCTTCTGGCCTGCAGGCATACATGCTGTATACATAATAAATAAATAAATCTTTAAAAAAAAAAAAAATCCACATGGGCAGAAATACCCAAATCTTTCAATCCTCATCAGTACTCTGCTGACAATAGCACTATCTTGCCTTAGTGTTTGGTTACTCCAGAACCAATCCAACAAGTTCAATTTTTAAAAAAAGCCTATCACTTGGAGTGGAGAACACTCAGTCTCATTAGGAATCCCTGAGGCCTAGGGATGTGGCTCAATGGTAGAGGGCTGATGTAGCTTGTTTGATATCCCACAGCAATAGCACAACAAAATGTTCCTCAAAAGTCTCTATTTAGAAGAGCTGGGGGAGGGAGGAAAGAAGGAAGGACAAAATAAAGCATGCTACACCAGTGATTCCATTTATAGGCAGGCAAACAGGTAAAAGCAATCTATACTGGCAGGTCAGAAGAGCTGTTTCTTGTGGGTTATCTGTCTGAGGATAATCCGGGTTTCACATAAGAGGCAAGAGCTGTGCCAGTAAGCTACAGTCCTGGCCCTGGGAGTCATCCATTTGGAGTGGGAAGAGAAAGCCTGATAGAGTCTTCGTGGTGGTGGCTATGTGGGTTACACAACACTACCTAAGAAACAGTCGCTCGCTGAGATGCGTATTTGAGATGTGTGGTTTGTTGGGTTTGCCCTGGTGGGAACGGAACCCAGGGCCTTGCATCCACTAGGCAGGCAAGTGCTCTACCACTCAGCTACATCTCAGACCTTGGTTTTGTTTTGTTTGAGATAGGGTCTCACTGTATAACTTTGGCTGTCCTGGAGCTCACTATGTAGATCAGGCTGGCCTGGAACTCATAGACACTGGCCTCCTTCAGACTCCTGAGTGCTGGGATTAAAGTTTGTACCATGACACCCAGCTAAATCCTTGCTTTATCTTTTTCTTTTTTTTTGAAACAAGGTCTTGCTATGTAGCCTAGACTGGCATGGAATCCACAATACTCCTGCTTTATTTTACCCCAGTAATGGTGTGTACCACCATATCTGGCTGGATAAATCACATAAATCATAAATCACATAATTTAGATTTTTAAATAAAAGTGGGAAAAACAAGTCATGACCTTACCTTTGATGAGGTACAAGTACATTGTTAATTCCTCCAAGCTTTGCGTTTATCTTCAGGCAAAGGTTGGAAAGGGTTTGGGGTGAGGTCTTCACAACATTTTTGACCTGGACACACTGTGTGGCCATACCTAAAAGGGTATCTCCAACACGCTTCACCTCCGCTATAAAAAAAGTCAATAAATCAGTTCGCTTTAAAATGCTTAGTCACCTAATGCGAGTAAAGGAAAAAGTACTGAACATTAACATTCACGGACTACACAGTGCCAGGCGCAGGTCAAAGGTGCAGCTCCTTTTCCTGCCTTGCTGCAGCTCTGGAAACCAGCCCACTTCCTTATTCTTCGGGTGCTGCCTGCCGCCACTTGCTTAGTCCCTTAAGAGTCCCTCTTCCTCGCCGGGCGGTGGTGGCGCACGCCTTTAATCCCAGCACTCGGGAGGCAGAGCCAGGCGGATCTCTGTGAGTTCGAGGCCAGCCTGGGCTACCAAGTGAGTCCCAGGAAAGGCGCAAAGCTACACAGAGAAACCCTGTCTCGAAAAAACAAAAAAACAAAAAAACAAAAAAAAAAAAAAAAAAAAAAAAAGAGTCCCTCTTCCTCAGAATGGCCTGGTAAAGGAACTAACCCCCTGGCTCCTCCCTCCTCAGAGCACACACCAGCCCTTTGAATTTGACCTTTCTCCTTGTCTACACCTTGGAGGTACACAGGAGGTAGACAAAAGCAGCAAAGAGAAGAAGGTCGGGATGCTGGCCTTCACTCGAGGGTGACCAGAGAAGCCGTGTCACCCTTCCACACAGACACAGAGGCAGCACATCCTCTTCTGGAAGAAGCAGCCCCACCCCACTGCTCTGTATTCTCCCCACTCTGATGATACTCTTAAGTGCTTTTCCAGAACAGTCTACGACTTCCAGTTCCCTGGACTATGGATCCCTACCCAGCATTTCCGCCCCATGTCTAGTCACCTCTTCCCCGAAGGCTGGGTAAGGCCTTATGGCTGGTTATATCCACAAACGTGGTGGCAGAAACCTTGTAAACAGTGTCTGCTCTACCAAGTTGGGTCTTGGAATGAGGAGGATATGGTTATATGGAGCAGAGGCCACTGTCTATCATGAATAGATACAAAAAAGGAACCGGTAATAAATCTTGGCCGGGATGTGGCTCAGCTGATAGAGTACTTCCTACCATGTATGAAGCCCTGGGTCCAACCTCCTGTACCATACAATCAGGTGCAGAGATTCATTCCTAGAATCTGAGCAGTGGGAGGTGGAGGTGGGATTCAAGGTTCAAGGTCATTCTCTACCACAGAATGAGTTCAAGACTAGCCTGACCTACATAAGATCTTATCTCAACAAGAGAGAGGGGGTCGGAAGGGAGGGGTAGAGGAAAGAAAAGAAGGAAGTGTTGCCATGTTGTATCCCCCCCAAGCAAAGCACTCTAGCACTAAGCTGTCCCCTCTACACACACGGGCTGTCTCTGTGTCTTAGACCACTGAGAACGGGAGTTGGAACTGTGGCATCACCTAACTTATCCTGTCAAACCTGGGACTTGAAATCATCCCTCATTCAACATTAAAACAGTTCATACCATATACTGGTGTCTTTCCAGGCAAGATAACCACTATCAGCTGCAGGCCCACATATGTCATTTTCAGATGTTTAAACATGGGCTCCACACTGTCTGCACCTTGTGCGTACTTGCAGAAACACGGCTGACCCTGGATGGGCATTCCTGCGTCCTTGGAGATTTTACGAAGCTGGTCAGTGAAACTCCTGTAAAGACAGAACCAGTGGCACGGCGCTTTCATTTTCACATGTAAACAAACCAACCAAAACTTTCAGCAGTTGCCAAAAAGAGATTGGCAGTTGTACCACTGCAATTATAACAGAACAATCTGTATTAGTACACTACAAAATCATCAGTTTGAATTCTAATTACTATTTTTTGTGGTATCAGAAATTAAATCCAGAGCTTTAAATATGGTAAGCAAGCATTCTACCACTGAGCTATATCTCCAAACCCCATTTTTTATTTCTAAAAAATTATGGTTCAGCTGAGACTTAGAGACTAGAATAGCATTTATAATCAAAAGATTGTTAAAAAAAATAATCAAATAAGTAATTCAGAAATGAAAAAAGGATCACAATTTTAGTTAACACTTATTTTGGTAAGGCTGGTAAAATAAGAGGAGGTGAGCTCGTGTTCAACTGAGAACATGTGAATGTAAGTTTAGAATTAGAAAAAAACTTGTAATAGGTTTGGTTCAATAAATCAACATTAATTTTTTTTCATTTTGAAGTTTTAAATTTTGAATTTAAGAAATTACTTCAATCTATGCGTAAATTAGGGTCTTGCGATTTAGCCCTATCTGGCCTGAAATTTGCTGTGTAGACCAGGTTGGCCTCAAACTCAGAGTTCCACCCGCCTCTGCCTCCCCAGTGTTGGGATTAAAGGTGCGTGTTGCCACGCCTAGCCTCAACATGACTTATTTTGTATATTTGCTAACATCTGGTGGGATTCCTTTTTTTCACCCCAGTTCTGCTTCTTGATTTTCTTTACCCTTCTCATGGATTTCCTTACACAGAAGGAAGGAGGTGATACGATTGATACTCTTAGACACTCTTCCTGCCTGAAGAATTGTCCAAATAGCATGGCTTCAGCCTCGTCACTCACAAATTTCTACTCTAGTTATGCGGAAGCTGAGTTAGTCTCAAAGATTCTGAGTTTATAACATAGCACAGGGTCTCTTCTGTGGAGCCAGATGACATCACTATGGGCTGATATCAGGGGGTCGGTGCCAGTGTACCCAGCACAGTCACACAAAGACGGCATTTTGTATCTAGATGTTACCGAGCTGAAAATGGGATACTCACTTTAGTAAATCTTCCCTACATTGTTTCTGAGGCGCAAAACAAGCCACTGCCCAAACTTTAATCTCAATGCCAGCATAAAACTGCTTTCCTCGCATGTCCCAGACACCCTGGTTGGGTGTGGCTACTGTTTTATTCTTTGAAAAAACAAAAAAGAAACAAAAGAAAAGAGAAAAGGTATTACAATCTAAGACCATTTTGATGTTGAAGAGGGGACAAACAAAACTTTATTTGGTAGGGTCAGAAGACAGAAGGTAATAAGGAGCACAGAGGCAGGTAAGTTCAAAGGTGTCTTCTTATGGGAATGGTGTGGAAGCAGCTTACCCGGCCTCCGTACTGCAGCATAGGAGCAGGAAGCACCCTGCCTGTGAGCTCCGTCATCTCACTGTGGACAACGATCCCAAACTCCTGCAGGTGTGGGTCAGGCCCACCCACCATGCTGTTGCTCTTTACCTGAGGAATGGAAAAGCTGCACATGAAACCAGACAGGAACTACGCCCCTCAGGATTGTTTACTCTTTGATTTTTTTCATCTCACAGTGGGCTGATCTGAAGATCGCAATTTACTGACCAATCTACTGATCTCCTCCTGTCTGTCAGGAGCAGATCTTGCTGTGGCTTTGATCATTGTGGATGTCTGATTGTCTGTGAGCTTCTTTATACATCTCTGTCCTGCCACTATATTACAGACCTGCAAAGAGACAAAGAGAAGCCAGGTTTTGTAGAAATGGGCTTATACATGAAGTCTTTATCCATTTCCAGGGGGGAACTAGTTATAAAATTCTATGCACAAAATACTTCAAAAAGATTAAATTCTATCACTAGTTTCGAACATCTTTTGTTTGTTTATCTGTTTGTTTGTTTTTCAAGACAGGGTTTCTCTGTATAGCCCTGGCTGTCCTGGAACTCCTATGTAGACCTGGCTAGCCTTGAACTCACAGAGATCCGCTTGCCTCTGCCTCCCCAGTACTGGGATTAAAGGCATGAACACTTTTTTTTTTTTAAAGAAAAATTAATTCAAGAGATTGGCAAAAGAAAATTTCATTTGGCTTACCTCAAGTGGCAAGTATGTATGCTTTTGTTCTTGTCCCACTTGAAGGCAGGGAAGATGGGGGTACTTCAGCTGCAGACTATACTTTTGCTTAAAATACTGAGCTACTGTACATTCCATAGCTTGACCATTTTCTAGCTGCAAAGGAAAGCTAGAGGAAAGAAAGTGTATTTAGAACTTTTACTATTTTTTGAACAAGTAAACAAAAACCACTAACATTTTCTATGTTGATTACTCACTTAAGAAACAAAGGTCAAGGGCTGATGATGCGGCTCAGTGGGTAGAAAGCCTGTTTAACATGCTAAACAGTTTTTGATCCCCAGTGTTTGGTCCCCAGCACTACATAAACCACAAAAATAGGCATGGTGATACAGGCTTGTAATTCCAGAGTTTAGGAGGAGGCAGGAGAATCAGGAGTTCAAGGTCACCCTCACCTATATAGTAAGTTTGAGGCCAGCCTGGACTACATAAGACTCTCAAAGGGGGTTGGGGGAGGCAGCAAGAAGGCTCACTAGGTGAAGGTGCTTGCTACCAAGCCTGACAACTGAGTCCAGTCCCTGGAACCCATGTGATGGAAGGACAGAGCCAACTCCAGTAAGCTGTCCTCTGACTTCCACATGAGCCGAGAGAGAGAGAGAGAGAGAGAGAGAGAGAGAGAGAGAGAGAGAGAGAGAAAGAGAGAGAGGGAACATGCACACACACACACACACACACACACACACACACACAAATTAATTGTGAAAAAAATAAACAGGGGCCGGGCGGTGGTGGCGCACGCCTTTAATCCCAGCACTCGGGAGGCAGAGGCAGGAGGATCTCTGTGAGTTCGAGGCCAGCCTGGTCTCCAAAGCGAGTTCCAGGAAAGGCGCAAAGCTACACAGAGAAACCCTGTCTCGAAAAACCAAAAAAATAAAATAAAATAAAATAAACAAGGGTCAGGGGCTAGGGGTTCAGCACAATGATAAAGCCTTTCATTCAATCCCCAGCACCACCACCAAAGAATAAAAAAATAAAAAAATGAAAAAAAAAAAGAAAAAGTCTGATTACTTTCAGTTAAGTCATTTTAGTATTGTACCAGAACAATTCCATTGAAATTTCAATGTTTGTTGAAGCTGAGCAAAAAAAAAATACAAAATTAATTTTTTTTTTCCACAAAAGACCTAGGTGTGGTGGCTCACATCTGAAACCCTAGTACTCAAGAGAGTGAGGCAGAAAAACCACTTCAAGTTCGAGGCCAGACTGGATGTATTTACGTCCACTGTGTGCATGACTCAGAGTTTAGTAGAGGGCCATTGAGCCCTTGGAACTGGAGTAATGGACAGCTGTGAGCGCGTGTGGGTGCTTGGAACTGTATCCAGATCTTCTGCAAAAATAACAAGTTCTAACCACTGGGCCTTCTCTACAGCCCATCTTGCTGGCTACTGAGATGAGTAACTTCAAATAAGCACTTGGAGTCACCCACATACTTTTATTTGCTTAAGAGAAACTTTTTCTAAATGAACAGAGTATAGTTATTGGAGCCACACTTTTAGGTCTTCCAGTTGTCAGATTCCTAAGCCAGGGCAAATTACGTAGTTTGGAGGTGACAAGACTAAATACACAGATTGGGGAGATGGGTTAGGAGGTAAAAAAAAAAACCTCACTTTGCAAGCCAAATATCCTGAGTGCAGTAGAAAGAGAAAACCAACTCCTAAAAGTTTTCCTCTAACCGCCACACATATACTATAGCATACTGATGTGCACATGAGGCGGGTGCGTGCATGCACAGGCATACACATGTGTGCGCACACAGAGAACACCATGGATACAAAGTTATAACAAGAAAAGAACTCCTAAGTAACCAAAATAATATAATATATATATGTATATACGTATATACATATATATATATATATTTAACATTACTTACGAGAGCCAAAAGCCAATTTTTTTTCATGTCAGATACAAGTTTAATGATCCTGATTACAAGAATGAATCTGCCATATATAGTAATTTTATAGGCACTTCCAAACATTGTCACTTAGGCACAGTACTCAATAGACTACAAGTTGTGCGGTTGGTTAGAAAAGCAAGATTGAGTAAGTGGAAAGGAACAGGCTACTGGAGGCAGGAGTACACGACTAGCTGGGAGTAACATCAAGCTATAAAGAAAGGGAGAGACAACTACACAAAGATGCAAAACAGGATTTGTCTTCCCACAGAAGCCTGTATGATGGCTAGACCCCAGAAGAGTTGTCAAGTACTGAGAATTATAATACTATAATAATTGATGCTAATTATGACAATCATATTCTTTTCAAAATTTTTGTTTTGTTTGTATATACATATATGTAGTATATGTGTGCATTTGTGTGTGTGTGTGTGTGTGTGTGTGTGTGTGTGTGTGTACATGGATCCAGGGGTCAACATCTTCTTCTATCACTCTCAACTTACTTTTTTGAGACAGAGTCTCTTACTGAACCTACAGTGCACCACCTACTGACTAGGCTGGCTGACCAGCAAGTTCTGGGGATTTTCCCATCTCTCCCCACAGGCACTAGGATGACAGACATTCATCACCACCTAGCTTTTATGTAGGCAATGGAGATCCAAACTCAGGAGTTCATACCTATACAGCAGGGACTGTATGGATTGACCATCTTCCCAGTGCAACTTGATCTATGTGTAGTATACTCGGTTCAAAAGGTAAACTGAACAAGTATTCAACAAATATCTAAAATATTTTTTAAAGCTTTTGTGGTAAGTGAAGATTCTCGTGATCCCGAAACCACACTACTGTCTTTGCCAGTGACGTTCAGTGTCAAATTTCTACCGTATTTTATTGTTAACTTGGGTTTTTGTTGTCTTTTCTTTCATTTTGTGATTTTTCAGTTTTTGAGACGGGGTCTCTTGGGGTAGCTCAGGTTGGCCTCAAACTCACAGCAAGTCTCCTGCTTCAGTCTCCCAAGCACTGAGATTACAGGTATAAACCATCATTCGTGGCTACTGTATTATTTTAGATGTGATCAACATACGTTTGATGACTGGCTGGTCGTCTTGTCACATTACAAACTCTGTATTTTCGTTTCATCTGTCCACAGTGAGTCACCTCAACTTTGAGACCTGAAGAAGAATTTAAAAAAAAAAAAAAGACTAGATTATCAGTTTTAATTAAAATCATAGTGACAAAACCAAATGTTGTCTTCAAAAAGTCAAGGAGTGGCCAGACATGGTGGGACACATCTTTAATCTCTTTTTTTAAAAAATTATGTTCTCAGCCAGGCGGCGGTGGTAGTGCACGCCTTTAATCCCAGCACTCGGGAGGCAAAACCAAGTGGATCTCTGTGAGTTCGAGGCCAGCCTGGGCTACCAAGTGAGTTCCAGGAAAGGCACAAAGCTACACAGAGAAACCCTGTCTCGAGGAAAAAAAAAAAAGTGTTCTTTTTCTCACCACATTATTTTTTTTAAGATTTATTTATTATGTATACAGTGCTCTGTCTGCATTGCATGTATGCCTGCACACCAGAAGAGGGCACCAGATCTCATTACAGATGGTTGTGAGCCACCATGTGGTTGCTGGGAATTGAACTCAGGACCTCTGGGAGAGCAGCCGGTGCCCTTAACCGCTGAATCTCTCCAGTCTTATCTTTATAATCTCTTTAATCTCAGCACTCAGAAGGCAGAGGCAGGCAGATCTCTGAATTAGAGGCCAGCCTGGTCTACACAGCAAGTTCCAGGACAGCCAGGGTTGCAAAGTAAAACTCTGTTTCAAAAAACCGAACAAAAAGTCAAGGAGCACATTACTTTGGAAAGAATTCTCATGCTCTCCTTGCCTACTGCAGATAACAAAGATTTCTCCACATACACACAAAAGGTCAATAACTTAATACAGGACAAAAGCTGTAAGACTATGGAGACAATTTCATCATATAAAGGCAAAAAGATTCATGATACTCAACCAATTTTTGTTTTTGGGACAGAGTCTCTCTACATAGTTCAGATTAGCCTTGAAGTTGTGATCTTCCTGCCACAGCCTCCTGACTGCTGAGATTACAGGCATGCAGTACCATGCCTGACTACATAACTGACTTCATTATTTCAGTCAATAAGTTTTTGTAAGTATCAATGTTCTGCTGTTTCTTTTCAAGTCTAAGTATATACTGAGACTCTGTAGATAATACGGCTAAAGAACTTATCCAAAGCCCCACTGCTAGGCTATCAGGCTAGGAAGGGACCCAGGTCTGTCTGACTCAAGCCCAGATCATCTGCACTGTATTGCACTCACTCCAAGATGACACTAACACAAATACCTACCTCTAATTTCTTTGGTAAACTTCACACGCTGGGAGTCTGTTAGAGGTTTCGTTTGTTCATTGATGTTCTGAATATCTAAAACCTCACACATGAACTCAATGATAGGCTGGGCCCGGTAGAAAGCAGTTGCAGATACTAACAAACAGAGAAAGAATACTTAGCATCAAGGAGAAGAAAAGGGTCCAAACCAATCAAACGGAAACCAGAGTTAACAGACAGAGTTCCAACCCACCATCAATATTGAGCATCATATTCCACATGGCAGGTCTCACAGACTGGTGAAAGCCGAACCAGACTTCTCTGCCGCCTCCCAGAGGGTGGTAATAACCTTCAGGAGGTGAGAAAAAAGAACGGCCCACAGGAGTGTACCTGAAGAGACAAGGGTTTGAATACTTCATGCAAAACATTTTGAGGTCAGTTTGTGAACCGAAATCAAGTTTGAACTGTGACTTATGTCAGACCTTTGCATGGCTAAATACAATCTATGAAAAATCCTCACATTCATGGGAAGGGATTCAAAGTAAGGTGCTAACCTCATAGAGGGGAGATGCCTTGTAATAACGTCAAGTGCTTGTACTGAGTCGTCCGGGACTTCATTCAGGTGCCCAGCTAAAGCTTCCAAAAGCAACTGAAGGCTCACAACTGACACCCACTGCACAGACACTTTGAAAGTTTGGTCTTTACCCTCACCTGGAAGGGTCACCTCCATGTCAACCTAGGGAAAAATACATCCATACAGTCAGGTTTATAAGGGTGTGGGAAAGACCCTAGGAATATTCAATATGGCATATGCATAATGGATATTTATCTTAACACTTTTTGTAATTGTAGGCCACTGGAAACAATGTAATTGTCCGTAAGTAAAGGAATAATTTAATAGAAAATATTATACAATAATTAAAAATAAGGGGTCAGAGGGATAGAATTGTAGGTAAGTGCTGTTACCACCAAGCCTGATGACCTGAGTTTGACTCTGGGGCCCCATATGGTGGAAGTAGAGAACCAACTCCCACAAGTTGTCCAACCTCAACATGCACACCACAGCAGGCATGGACCCACCATACACACATACTCACCACACACACACACATGCTCACCACAGCAGGCATGGACTCACCACACACACATGCTCACCACAGCAGGCATGGACTCACCATACACACATGCTCACCACAGCAGTCATGGACTCACCATACATACATGCTCACCACAGCAGGCATGGACTCACTACACACACATGCTCACCACAGCAGGTATGGACTCACCATAGACACATGCTCACCACACACACATGCTCACTACAGCAGGTATGGACTCACCACACACACATGCTCACCACAGCAGGCATGGACTCACCACACACACATGCTCACATATGCACAAATAGATAAATAAATGAAAACTTAAAAATAAAATAAGGAAGATACTACAATGTGGACAAACCTTGCAAACATTATGCTAAGTGAAATAAACTTGACATGGAAGGACAAACATTGATGATTCTGCTTAAATGAGGTACTCAGAATAGTCAAATTCATAGAAACAAAAGGTAGAATAGTGGTTACCAGAGCAAGTGGCAGTGAGTACATGGAACTATTGCTTAGTGAGTAGAGAGTTTCTATTCTAGATAACAGAAAGAATCTAGAATAGACAGTAGTGCAGATACACAACAATGTGAATGCTCTTAAAAATGGAATCGTGCCAGGCGGTGGTAGCGCACGCCTTTAGTCCTTGCACTGGGGAGGCAGAGGCAGGTGGATCTCTGTGAGTTCAAGGCCAGCCTGGTCTACAGAGGGAAAGGAAAGGTGCAAAACTACACAGAGAAACCCTGTCTCAAAAAACCAAAAAAAAAAAATAAAAACAACAACATCAACAAAAAATGGGAGTCGTTTTCATACCTATAATCCCAGCACTCAGGAGGCTGATGCAGGAGGACCATGAATTCAAGGCAAGATTGAGCCATATCTCAAAAAAAATTTTGTCTTCAGTTAGAAAAAATAGTAAGGTGTATATTAATTGTACATAAATGGAAACAACACTTAGACATACTGTTTAATGAAAAAAGAAATCACAGAATGATATGCAAAAATAAGCATTTACAAAATATCTATGTAGAAAGGTAACACACATGAAATATCTAAAGTAACATAACAAAGTGGGACCTTAACAAGAAAAACTGAAAGGTAAAAACACACAGGAAAGTCAAGAAGCCACAGTTTTTGTGGACTGTCTAATAAGTTTAAAAGGTACATGTATTCACATACTACTTTGTTTTGTTTTTTCAAGAGAGTTTCTCTGTGTTTTTTTGGTGCCTGTCCTGGATCTCGCTCTGTAGACCAGGCTGGCCTCGAACTCACAGAGATCGGTCTAGCTTTGCCTCCCGAGTGCTAAGATTAAAGGCGTGAACCACCGCCGTCTGGCTCACATATTACTTATAAATTTCACTTAAATCAATAAAATTTTTGTGGTTCTAAGAATTAAGTTCAGAGCCTTGTGGATACTAGGCAAGTGTCACACCACTGAGTTACCTTTTAGAATTTTATTTTTTGTGTACAGGTGTTTTGCCTGTGTATATGTATGTGTAGCACACGCATGCCTGATGCCTAAGGAAGTAGGAAGAAGGTATTGGATTTCCTGGAATTGGAATTACAAATGGGTATATGAGCCACCACGTAGGTGCTTAGAATTGAACCTGGATTCTCTGCAAGAGCAACAAGTGTTCTTAACCACTTAGCCATCTCTCCAACCCAACTTTTTAAATTTAAAAATACTTTTAAAAGCCAGTTTTTAGAATATTTACTTCCTTGTTTATTTATGTGTATAAGTTCAGGTTCCCACGGAAGCCAGAAGAGAAATATGGACTTCCTGGAGCTTAATTACAGGCAGCTATGTTTCCTGATGTTAGCCCTGCAAACCAACCTCAGCCCTTGGAAATAGCAGCAAGTGCTCTTCACTGCTGGGCCATCTCTTCAGTACCTTTTACAAAGGTTTTATTACATCTAGTCATTTATGTTTATGTGTGTGCACATGTTTGTAGGTTAGTATGTGGTTTGGACATGTGTGGAGGTCAAAGGACAACCTGTAGAAGTCAGTTCTCTCCTTCCACCCTATGATTCCCACGGATTGAATCCAGATTGTCTGGCTTAGATTATACCAACCAAGCCATTTCAGCATCCCTAATTTTCAAATACTAGGAGCTTAATAATCCCCTATAACTGTAGCTCCAGGAAATTTGATGCCCTCTTCTGACCTCTGTGGGCATCACATGTCCATGTGCACAAACACACTGTCACGTGTTATGTGATATTTTAATTGTGTTCTGACAAATAAAGCTTGCTTGGAGTCAGAGGGAGGAGCTAGCCACTAGCTAATCAAAATTAAACATAGAGGTTTGGAGGACTGTAGACAGAGAGGAGACAGGAAGTAGTAAGGTGGGGCCAAGAGAGGATCTTGGCCCTTTGGAGGAATGGAAGAGGTAGGTGACTGGTGGCTGCTCCCTGTTTCTCTGATCTTTCAGGTTCTTACTCTGATATCTGACTCTCAATTTTTTATCGATAAATAATAATTAGATATTTTAGTCATGCACATAAATGTCATAAAAACATATATATTTGGGTTATTAGAGACAGAGTTTCTCTGTCTGACAGCCCTGGCTGTCCTAGAACTCATTTTGTAAACCAGACTGGCCTCAAACTCACAGAGATCAGCCTGCCTGAGTGCTGAGATTAAAGGTATGTGCTGCTACCACCACCTGGCAAAACATAATTTTTAAAAATACTTCTTTTATAACTCTTTGTTTTTGGTTTGTTTGTTTTTAACAAAGGGTCTCACTATGTAACTCTAGCTGGCCTGGAACTTGCTAGGTAAACTACATTAGCTTGGAAGTGACAGAGATACACCTGCCTTTGTCTCCTGAGTGCTGGGATTAAAGATGTGTACCACCACACCTGGTACTTTTTTTACTATTAAAGTAAATATTTAAGAAAGTACTGTGTGGGGCTGAAGAGTTAAGAGCACTGGCTGCTCTCTCAGAAGACCCAGGTTCAATACCCAGTACCCACACAGCAATTCACAACTGTCTGTAACCCCAGTTCCAGGGGATCTGACACCCTCACACAGACATACATGCAGGCCAAACAGTAATGCACATTTAAAAAAAAAAAAAGAAAGAAAAAAGAAAAAAAACGAAGAAAGTGCTATGGCATTATTTTCATAACTGAAGTTAGACAGCACTTTGTTCAAGTACATGGTTAATGTGAAAATGTGGACTCGCTGTAAGGATGACAAAATCAGTGTGAACCTAGTGTTCCTCTCACCTCTCATGATCAGCTAACTAAGAGTCTGCAGTAATTGTGGAAAGATCTATCATCACAATGAAAAACAACTCTAAGAACTGAAGAGAAGGAGGCTGTGAGTGTAGGAGGTATGCAGCCTGAGTTCAAGCCCCATAGCCAGAAGAGGAACAGCAGTAGGAGGAGGAAGCTGGCAAAAGGCTGAGAAGAGGTGCTTGCCAACAAACCTGACAGCTGGAATTCAATCTCTTGAAAACCACACTAGGGAAGAAGAGAACCAACTCACATGCACTGTGGCATGCACATGCCCCCACAATTAGTGACTAAAGGAATAAAGAACTAGAGTGACCAGAAAGGAGCGCAGTCGGCTGCTTGTAGTTACTACTAAGTAACACAGAGTTTCTCCTGCCCACACTTACCCTGTCCCGTCCAATTGGCAGTGGATGTGCTGTGTACATGTTTCTTTTGCCATCATAGCCGGGCTGCCGATCCCCAAATATCTGCATCTTGAAGTGTCGCACCATAGTGTCTACTACCTCCCTTAACAGTAATGGAGACAGTGGCAGTTAGCTTAGAGACGTGATCAACAGAAAGCAAAGTGTCACCATGCCTTCAAATATACTCTGTGTGGGAACCATGAGAAAAAAGTTGAAGTCACAAAGCTGACTCAAGTATGAAAAAAAAAAAAAACTTAAGTAATAAGTGAGCACATAAAATATACCTGTAATCCCAACACTGGGGAGGTGGAGGCATGAGATTCAGGATTTCAGAGTCATCCTTGACTAAATACTGTGTTTGAGACCAGCTTGGACTACATGAGACCCAGTCCCCCCAAAAAAATAGACCAATGAGTTGGCTCAGCAGATAAAGGTGCTTGCTACCAATCCCAGAACCCACATGGTAGAAGAAAACCATACACACACAAAATAAATTAAGTAACTGTAGCTTTATAAGAATAATCTGCCGGGCAGTGGTGGCGCACACCTTTAGTCCCAGCACTTGGGAGGCAGAGCCAGGTGGATCTCTGTGAGTTCGAGGCCAGCCTGGGCTACCAAGTGAGTTCCAGGAAAGGCACAAAGCTACACAGAGAAACCCTGTCTCGAAAAACCAAAAAAAAAAAAAAAAAAAAAAGAGTGAGAATAACAGGCCTGTTTACATGGTGCTGGGGACCAAATCCAGGGCTTTGTGGACAGTAGCAGGCATTCTACTACTGAGCTACAGTTTTGGCCCCCATCCCTGCTTTATTTTTATTGTACTTATCACCATCTAATAAATATGTTTTACTTGCTGATTTATCAAGTTTTGACCATTAGAATATAAACTTCTCAAGTACACAAACATTGCCTCCCCAACAGTTGAGGGTCTTTTCCCTCTCCTTCTACACCTATTTGATTATGAATTCACAGGGGTAGACTCCAGCAGCTTGCTCCTGTGCATCCGTTCTCACAGTGTACACCTCTGTCAGTTGAACACATGTACTTTCTCTTTGACTTCCTCCTTTCTTTAATCATACTCTTTCATGATTTTCAGGAAGCTAGCTCAGCTCTTAAGATAGAACCTGGCCGGGTGGTGGTGGCGCACGCCTTTAATCCCAGCACTCGGGAGGCAGAGCCAGGCGGATCTCTGTGAGTTCGAGGACAGCCTGGGCTACCAAGTGAGTCCCAAGAAAGGCGCAAAGCTACACAGAGAAACCTTGTCTCGGGGGGGAAAAAAAAAGAGAGAGAACTTAATACGTTCAGTATGCTCATCCTTTTGGCAAGAATCTTGCCCTTCGTTTGTTTGCATACAGCAACGTCAAGAGCATTCTGGCAAACAGCGGAGACTTTTCTGACTTGTAGGATGGTAACACTTGTAGGTGTTTGTTTCTGAACAGCACCCATCCCTCTGATGCCTACAATTTCACCTTTCCTGTGTATTCATTCATAAGTGGCCAAATGTGGTGGTATTTTACTTGCACTGAAATGTGATTTTAATTGTATGTTAATAAATAAAGTTGCCTGGTGGTCAGAGCTATTAGAGCCATAGCAAGAGCGTGGCGGTGGTGGCGCCCCAGCACTTGGTAGACAGAGCTAGGTAGAGACCTCTGTGTGTTCAAGGATACAGCCAGCATTCTAAGACTGAAACAGTGCTGTGGCTGCTGGCTCCGCCCACTTGAGCTTCCCAACATGGTGGTGGTCCGTTTTCCCGCCAGCTCTGGGAGCTGTAACTCTCAGAAACAGTGGGTCTACGCTTTTATCAAAGTAGCGTGTAGCCCAGAAACCTCTTTATATATATGTACTAGTACTAGTACTAGTAAAGACTACCTCTACCACACAGCGTAATGTGCTGCTGGCAGACGCCTTATTCCTGCCATACTGCAGGTCAAACGCGCAGGCCAGGAACCCACCAGTAGTTCAAAACCGCGTTTTGCGGCGTCTAGCTGCCCATATGAGACATGAAGCAGGAACCTGGTTTTGGCTCTGTTTAGAATTGGTAATTAAATATTCTCAGGTTTAAGGTGGAAACTCGAGCCGTTGGGC
Organism: Peromyscus eremicus; assembly: GCF_949786415.1. Classification (NCBI taxonomy): domain Eukaryota; kingdom Metazoa; phylum Chordata; class Mammalia; order Rodentia; family Cricetidae; genus Peromyscus; species Peromyscus eremicus. Next base: position 137,699,534 of record NC_081417.1, read on the forward strand.
GCCATTTTAGGCCTAGACACAGCATGCCTTTCCTCTTTCCCTTCTTGTTCACCATTCTGCTGAGTTACTGAAAGGCTGTAATCCGAGCTGAAAGGCAATTTTGTGCTGAGCCAAGTATGGTGGCCTGCACCTACAACCCCAGTCCCCAGGGCTGTTTGGGGTCTTAAGTTTACTTCCTGCATGGATCGCATTCAGTATCACCGCTTTACCAACAACACCAACAATGCTCATGACTCTCAAATGCCTACCTCCAGCACATCTCTCCCCTGAATCCAATTTCACACACTCTGTACATCTAATAAATATCCCAACCTTAGCATATCTAGCAGATCCTAGGGCTGAAAGCAGTTAAGAATAGTTAAGTTTGGTTTCTAGCACCCATGTTGGGCATCTCACAACTGCCTATACCTCCAGCTTCAAGGAAAATCTGACACCCTTTCCTGGTTCTCATGGATAAACACACACAAACACATACACACACTTGAAAACACATGTTCTCACTTAGAAGGCTAAGGCTGGAAGATCTGGATTCAAGTACACTGTTTTTGTTTGGTCGGTTGGTTCGGTTTGGTTTGATTTTGATTTTGGTTTTTTCGAGACAGGGTTTCTCTGTGTAGTTTTGGTGCCTTCCTGGATCTCACTCTGTAGACTAGGCTGGCCTCGAACTCACAGAGATCCGCCTGGTTCTGCTGAAATTAAAGGCATGCGTGTGCCACCTCTGCCTGGCTCAAGTACACGGTAAACCAATGCTAGTCTGGGCTACATATCAAGACCCTGTGTCTCAGAAGAACAAACAAATACTGAGTATGGGGTACGTGCCTGCAATTCCAGTACTTGGGAGGTAGAGACAAAAGAATCAGGAATTCAAAGGCAGCCTGGGCTATAAAGAGACCCTATCTCAAAATAAATAACTAAAATAAAATAAACAAGTCAATATAGAATGCAATGCTTTGCTGTGGGATGGTCTGTATGTCAAATTGCTCTGATTGGTCAATAAATAAAACACTGATTGGCCAGTGGCCAGGCAGGAAGTATAGGCGGGACTAACAGAGAGGAGAATTGAGAGAACAGGAAGGTGGGAGGAGACACTGCAAGTCGCAGCATCATGTGAAGACGCTGGTAAGCCACAAGCCATGTGGCAAGGTATAGATTTATAGAAATGGATTAGTTTAAGATATAAGAACAGTTAGCAAGAAGCCTGCCATGGCCATACAGTTTGTAAGCAATATAAGTCTCTGTGTTTACTTGGTTGGGTCTGAGCGGCTGTGGGACTGGTGGGTGAGAGATTTGTCCTGACTGTGGGCCAGGCAGGAAAACTAGCTACAGTGCTTGTTGAACAGATTAAAAGTAGCTATTATTAGCATGTTTATTATGAGTGATCTCAGTTATATTCCAGCTGAATAATCATGAGCTTACACAACACTGAACTGTACCAGAAAGCCAAATAATTTCAGTATATAAAAAAAAAAGATGAAAAAAAGATAAACCAAAACCAAAACACCCCCTAAGTATCACCAAATAGCTCACTTGGCAGCAGAGCAAGAATCTTAGTCTAAGAAGCACTGGGGGATGAGCACGTGCAAGCAGAGACATGAGTGAAGTGAGTGTATATGTGCTTTTGCTACAGGGTGTCTTCATATCGGTAACTGACCACAACACATTAGCACCTTATCAGAACCCCACTCGGATAATGCCAGAAATAAGCAGGGCTTCTCCCGGGGCTTTCTTTTTAATACTCTAAGACAATTTTTACATCAGTACACTTCCATTACAAAGTGATAAAATCTGAATCTCGCCGGGCAGTGGTGGCGCACGCCTTTAATCCCAGCACTCGGGAGGCAGAGCCAGGCGGATCTCTGTGAGTTCGAGGCCAGCCTGGGCTACCAAGTGAGTTCCAGGAAAGGCGCAAAGCTACACAGAGAAACCTTGTCTCGAAAAATAAAAAAAAAAAAAAAATCTGAATCTCCAGATAGTTCTACTTCCCATATACATCTTCATCTATTGTTATTAACTTCTGGTACCTTTGATTGTTGATGACCAATGACATAGTCACTTTATCATACAATATGTATTTATTGATAGATAATGATATATCCAGCAGAGTTGCCAAAACAACCAAAGAGGATCCCATCATATACTTATTAAGAGGGTACAATAATGCCTACCTGCTGAGAGACTTCAGAAAACAATATGATACATAGTAAATTATGTGAATTAGACACACATACCTACAGATATACAGACATCTACTCTTTCTAATCCTTACCTGTTGACTCTACGAGGCCGTTTTTCTGGTTTAATATCCACATCATAGTGATACACATCTATTTTAGGGATCTGAACCTGAAAATGATTGGCTAACAGTCGAATTGGCTTCCCCACAGTTCCAAGGCCAGGACGACGAGGTGGCTGGAAGAGGCTGGCTGGAGGTCCTAAAGAGATTGAAGACATACACTATGTTATTAGGTAATAAGGAGAATATTCTCTCCATCATATTGACAGTTACAATTATTGAGATCTTATTCATCACTGAACATGTTCTGATATAAAAATCTAGAATCTCTGGGGCTAGAGAGATGGCTCAGAGGTTAAGAGCATTGATTGTTTGTCCAGGACTCCAGTTCAGTTCCCAGCATCTACATGGCAGCTCACAACAGTGTATAACTCCAGTTCTAGAAGATCCAGTGCCCTCTTCGGGCCTTCATGGGCACCAGGCACACATGTGGTACAAACATGCAGAGAAAACACTCACATACATAATTGTTCTTTTTAAATTGAGATATTGAATATACTAAATTTCTCTAGATTTCTAAGTGGTTAGCCATGTTGCTATTATTTTTAATATAAGGATCAAAGTTAGACAGTTATGATTAATTTGTCTCATACAGAGGCTTACAAAATTATATACATTTAAAAATAACATATAGCAGGGCTGGAGAGATGGCTCAGAGGTTAAGAGCACTGACTGCTCTTCCAGAGGTCCTGAGCTCAATTCCCAGCAACCACATGGTGGCTCACAACCATCTGTAATGAGATCTGGTGCCCTCTTCTGGCCTGCAGTCATATATGCTGTATATATAATGAATAAATCTTTAAAAAAAATAAAAAATAAAAATAACATATAGCCAGGCATGGTCACACACACCCATAATCCTTGTACTGAAGATGGTAAGGGAAGAAAATTAAGAGCTCAAAGGCAGAATCCTCTCTCAAAAAACAATAGGTACCAGTGAGGTGGCTCAGTAAATAAAAACTCTGCTGCCAAGCTGGACAACCTCGTTTTGATACCCAGGACCCACATGGTCAAAGGAAGGAACTGACTCTGCTGGCATGATGTGCTCCACACATACACACACACACTGAATGCATTAAAATAATTAGGGGGCTGGAGAAACAACTTAGCCATTAAGAGCACTGACTGCTCTTCTAGAGGACTTGGATTTAATTCCTGGAATTCACATGGCAGCTCACAACCATATCTGTAACTCTAGTTAAAGGTGATCTGATTCCCTCTTCTGGCCTCTGTGGGCACTAGGCATGCACATGGTACACAGACATGCATGGAGGCAAGACACTCAATATAGATAAAATTAATAAAATAATAATAATAAATAAAAAAATAAACCCAGGAGCGTGATATAGTGCATGCCTTTAATTCTGGAACTTAGGTATATGCCCATGTGTGTGTGTGTGGAGGCCAGAGGTCAATATCAGTTATTCTCATCAATCAATCTCCACCTTACTTTTTAAAGATTTTTTTTTTATTTTTTATGTGTATGAGTATTTTGCCTGCATGTATGTATGTATACCACATGCTTGCCTGGTGTCCATGGACGTCAGAAGAGGACATCCTAACCCCCTGGAACTGGAGTTAGAGATGGTTGTGTTGTGAGCTACCATGTAAGTGCTGGAAACCAAGCTGGGTCCCCTACAACAGCAACAAGTTCTCTTAACCACAGAGCCCTCTCTCCAGCTCCCTCGATCTTACTTTGAGACAAAGTCTCTCTGAACCTAAAGCTCATTGGTTCAGCTAGACTGGATAGGCAACAGGAGTTCCTAAGTTCTGCCTGTTGGAGCACTGCCCCGTCAACTTCTGCTTTTTCCATGGATGCTGGGACTCAGATCCTCATGCTTGCACTGCCCACTAAGCCATTTCCCCGGCCCTACAAAACACATTCTCATATTTAGTTCTCCAAAAAGTTATGTAATGAATAAACAAAATAACTCATCGTTTACTCAACTCATTTGTACATACAACAGCTCTGTCTCCCTTCCCCTCCCTCTCTCTTCCCTCTCCCTCTTGACTCCTATTCCCCCTCAGAACAGAACCTCTATTAACCTCCATCAGCAAAGGATTGTGTAGACACAGGCTGCAGATACTTATCTAACCAATCTCCCTCTAATGAGAATATCAAGTGGACACTGGCCTAAAAAATAAGCATCTTTTCTATTATGAATAGGCACTGAGCAAAGTAGGTTGTGGTTACAATGGAAAGTTACAAGTTCTCTTATTGAAGTGACATTTCACTGAAAACAGAGACAATTCACTAAAAAGGGAAAGCTTTGAAATACTTGTCTGCTCTGTTCCAACATCACTTAAGGACACCACAGCAAGTATCTTCATGAAATTTGTATTGACAAATCACCATACAATAATATAATAGTTAAAGTACTAAAAATATCTTCCCATTATTCAATTAATTGTTTATTTTCCTCCTAATTTCAAAACTTCAAATGTAGCTGAGATGCAACTTTATGAGAAAGATCCATCCCCTGTATACACAAGACCCTGTGTGCAGGGTAGGACTTAGCTCAAGTACAAGAAATCACTTGTGGACCAGCAAGATGGCTCAGCAGGTGGAGGCACTTAGCTGTCAAACTTGAGTTTGACCTATGACCACATGGTGAAAAGAGTGAACTGATTCATGCATGTGTGCATACACACCATAATTTTAAAAAGGAGTAAGTTGTTGCTGGGTGGTGGTGGCACATGCTTTTAATCCCAGCACTCTCGAGAGGCAGATGACGGATCTCTGTGAGTTCAAGGCCAGCCTGGTCTACAGAGCAAGATCCAGGAGGGGCACCAAAACTACACAGAGAAACCATCTCGAAAAAGAAAAAAAAAAAAAGGAGTTTAAGTTGCTAAACTATCCTGTCTTCTATAGTAGACTCATAAATTCTCAGAAGAACTAAAATTCTAGTTCACAGTTTCCACACCTAACTTATCACCCAGCAAGTTGTATGAATTCAATAAACATGGAAGAGTATCATTAGTTCCAGGTAAAAACAAAACAGAAACATCAACCCTAATATGCAAAATGTGACAATTAGTTTTCAATAAAGCAAAAGCACATAATATATTAAAAAAGCACATATGAAAAGTACTATTGTGATGCACAGAGATCTATTCTGGGTGTGATAAGGCAATTACTAATCAACCCAATTACATCATATAGACAAATCAGCTTTGTAAAAAAATACACTTAAACAATCATCATAACATAAAAGTCTTACTAGCCCACGCTGTTCTCAAACTTGGAACTAACAATCTTCCTGTCTCGAATGCATGGGCCTTGGGTGCTCGTTACATGAATGTATTTCTGGCAGATTTTTCAAGAGGTGGTTGTGAGCTGACTGCAGGTACCTTAATAAAGACCATGGCATCTTGATGTTCTTTCATACTTGTACTCTTGGAAAGAGTTGACTCTGTCATTGGGGTAAAGTGTGGATAGGTTTGTAAGAAATCAGGCTGCACTCTGGCCACTTTCCGGAATTCTTTAGTGTGGGTCTTAGGGCATTGCATCTCACACCAGCTGATGGGAATCATCTGGATACCTGATTCACTGTCTGCTACCACTACCCCTAACTCATTTTCATCAGTAGTCAGCAGGTAATTGGACTGTGCATCACCGAGGGAGATAACTCTGGCCAAAACTATGTCACCCAGATGGAAACTCTTGTAAATTTCAACCTTGTCTTTTTCAGTTGCTCGGATATCTTTCGGGGATAGTTCCTCGAAAAGCATTTTTTTAGTGGTGTGGACCCCTACATACAAGATGTGTACTTTGGGGGCTGGAGAGATGGCTCAGAGGTTAAGAGTAATGGCTGTTCTTCCAAAGGTCCTGAGTTCAATTCTCAGCAACCACATGGTGCCTCACAACCATCTGTAGTGAAATGAGGTCTAGTGCCCTCTTCTGTCATGCAGGCAGAACACTGTATACATAATAAACAAATACAACAAACAACAACAAAAAAAAGATGTGTACTTTGGCAAAACGTGAGTTGATGCTAGAGACCTTACAGGTGACAACAGCGCCCACATCTGGAAGTAACTGGGACTGTTTCTCTCATCACAGACACCACAGGAAGAATGCCATTCTCACTGGTCTTCCTCAGGCAGCCGGCCAGCGACTAAAAGATGTAGCTGTGCGGATGTAGGTGTGGCTACCGGGGCTGCCTTCCTCCAAATTACACAGACGTTCACCGGGGATGGAGCATCTCACAGGTGGTGCCATGCTTGCCCCTGTCCAAAAACCTCCTGTTCTTTTTTTTTTTTTTTTTTTGAGATTTATTTTTATTTTATATGTATGGGTGTCTTGCCAGCAGCATGGGGCACAGGGTCCCCTTGGAACTAGAGTTAGAGACAACTGTTAGCTCCCATGTGGGTGCTGGGGATTGAACCCAGTCCTCTGGAAAAGTAGTCAGTGCTCTTCACCACTGAGCCATCAGCCCTGTGTCACAAAAGAGGGGTTAGGGCTGGAGAGATGGCTCAGAGGTTAAGATCACTGACTGCTCTTCCGGCGGTCCTGAGTTCAATTCCCAGCAACCATATGGTGACTCACAACCATCTGTAATGAGATCTGGTGCCCTCTTCTGGCCTGCAGGTGTACATGCAGACAGAATGCTGTATACATAAATAAATAAATCTTTAAAAAAAAAAAAGGGTTAGGTGAGTGACCACTTCTTTTAATAACCTTAGATCTATTTAGAAATTATATTCTAAAAATTTCATTCCAAAAGTCAGTTTCTTTGAGTTGGGCAAGCAGATTTATTTAGTATAACAATAAAGCATAGTGGCTAAGCCTCAGGAACCAAAATACCTGAGTTCCGGTTTGGTTTTGGTATTACCACTTCCTAACTGTATGGCGTTGGGCCTGTCTCTTGTCTTCTCTATATCTCAGCTTCCTCTTCTATTAAAACAGGGGTATGTGGCAGTCCCATCTATCTCGTAATACTCTAGTGAGGACTCCAGGAGATGACATCTATAAAAGGCTTAACATAGCGCCTTGTAACAGTTATATATCCAGTAAGTGTTAGCTATTATGATAGCTGCATAAAGATTATAGTTATTTAATATGCCCACAGATATTCTGGTTTTATATTCGTGGCATCCCTACAACTTTTTGACAGTCAAAAAAACAACTTTTCTAAAAACAAAGCATTCATGATTTAACTCAAAATGGATGAGATCACCCTTAAAGAAGGAGGCTGTCAGAGTAGGAATGAGACATCCCACTCTGGTCCTCATTTCCCCATGGAGCTTTGAGTCTTGATGAAGTCATTCACACTCTTTGAACCTTGTTTTTTCATCTGTAAAATGAGGATAGATGTCTGCCTTGTCTACTTCCCAAAGGATCAAATGAACTAATAGGCTCTGTTTGGTTGGTTGGCTGGATTTTGAGGGGTTTTGTTGTTGTTTTTGTTTTGATAGGGTCTTACTCAGTGGTCTAGACTTTGGACTCACAGTAATCCCCCTGCTTCAGCCTTTCAAGTGCTGGGATTACAATTATAAACCACCTGATCTGGCTCATATGAACTCATAATTATTAAAGTACTTGCTTTTTAAAAATTATTTATTTTGATGTGTTTCTTTTTTGTGTGGGTGTTTCTTCTGCATGTATGTCTGTGTACCACATACATGCACTGCCCACAGAGGCCAGAAGAGTGTGTTGTATCCCCTGGGACTGGAGTTAGAAACAGTTTCTCAGCACTATATGTTTGCTGGGAATTGAATCCAGGTCCTCTGGAACAGCATCCAGTACTCTTAACCACTGAGTCATTTCCCCAGCCCATATTAAGTATTTTACAAATTATAAAAGCACTACAAAGGGCTGGGGAACTGCAATTTAATGGTAGGGCAGTTGCCAATCATTCATGGAGCCCTGGGCTCCATCGCAACCACTGCAAAAACAAATAAACAAGGGCTGGAGAGGTGGCTCAGTGGTTAAGAGCACTGACTGTTCTTCCAGAGGTCCTGAGTTTAATTCCCAGCTACCACATGGCGGCTCACAACCATCCGTAATGAGATCTGGTGCCCTCTTCTGGCCTGCAAGCATGCATGTAGGCAGAACACTGTGTACATAATAAATAAATAAATAAATAAATCTTTTTTAAAAACAAACAAACAAACAAACAAATAAACAAGCAACTACAAAATAAAAAAGAACCATGCAAAAATTAAGGTTATAATCACTATAACCAAAATGAATGATAAAGGTCATCTAATTTTCTAAGTTACAGACAGAAGATGAACCTAGGCAGTGGCAGACGTAAGCAGGACCAAAAGGCCTCCAAGGATCCCCCCCCCCCCGCCCCCCCCGGGATTGTTGGAGCAGAAGCTCCAACACACAGCGGGTGGTGGCGGCAGTAGCACACCTTTAATCCCAATACTCCGGAGGCAGAGGCAGGGGAATCTTGAGTTCACCACCAGCCTGGTCTACAGAGTGAGTTCCAGGACACCCAGAGTTTTTATACAGAGAAACCCTGTCTGAAGAAACCAAAAAAAAAAAAAAAGAACCAACACACTAGATCTAGGCATGGTCTAATGGAAGTAAAAAAGTGCTTCTCCAGTTCTAAAACAGCCTGGAAGCAACACCCCCACAAGACCCACTGACTCCCTTTGTTCCGATTCCATGTTCAACAAGCAATTATTTGTTATTAACTAGGTTTCCAAGGTAGTCAGATACCAAGACAAAGTCTGCCATATAGCAGACAGGAAAAGTTACTCAACAGAGAAGATCTATGTAAAATTTCAGCTTAATCATTGGTGTCTTTTAAACAGGATTACTGAATATTCGGTCTCTACAAATTAAGCAATTCTAAGAAAACGGCTAAGTCTTCAGACCTGCAAAATCTAAAATCCAACAGAAGCGGGTGGGCAGCTGGTTTCCTGGGCAGTTCCTTTCATCGCCATGCTGATTCTTTTCATGAAACTCAGCTTGTGCACATAGTTACATAGTCTCTATATCAGCTAATAATTGCAACAGTTGCTTCAATTACAAGTTACTCATGGGAGGGAAGAGAAGAAACATTTGTTGAACATCTCACAAACGTAGCATTTCATTCTCACTTCAGTCTTACAGCACATAGTAGCCTGGTTTTATAGAAAAGGAAATTGAAGTTCAATGGAATTAAGTTGTGGGGAAGTGGTGGCGGAGGCAGGGAGTTATACAAGTATGAAATTACTATATTAGATTTGAATGGAACTCTTGACATATTCCTAAAGCCACACGCATGCTTTTATCTAGGGAACCAGGTCTGAAGTAACTTAGCATACTCTGTTGAGGTTTATCCAATATATAACTAACCAATGTAGCCCAAGCTGCTTCCAACTCTTTCTCTTCCTTTCCCCAGCCTCCCGGAAGCTGAGATAAGTATGCAACAGCACAGCAGGCTCAAATCTGTTTGTTTATAGTCAGGGTCTCAAGTAGCCCAGGCTGACCTAAACTCCTGATCTTCTTGCCTCCACCTTCCAACTGTTAGGATTATAAACATATACCACCATGCCCAGCTAAGCCAATTCATTTTCCAAAGGTTTATGAAATTTGAATGTGTGGGCCTTTAATTTTTTAACTTTAAGCAGTAAATAAAGATAGGGTTTAATTACTCAGTTATGTGAATATGTTCAAGTAAACAAACCTGCCAAGTTTCCAAATTCAAATAATAAACCTAATTTCCTATGTACTTAAAAAGCATACAACTAAGTCCACTACATAGACAGACAAGGTTTAAATATGAAAATTAATTCCATCACTGCCCCTAAACTTTGCCCTACTTAGCCAAGTCATTAGCAACCTGTTGGGGCTTGAGACAGAAGCACTAGGCTCCAATCACAGAGCATGCATGAGAGTTTGGAATGCTTCCTTGGGTTGGGGCAGAAAGGGAGATAGCCAGGGTTCACCCATACCATGCATGAGAGTTTGGAATGCTTCCTAGGGTTGGGGCAGAAAGGGAGATAGCCAGGGGCCACCCATACTATTCATGAGAGTTTGGAATGCTTCCTAGGGTTGGGGCAGAAAGGGAGATAGCCAGGGGCCACCCATACCCCAAAAGAATCCCACAGCTTCAAAAACACTTTCTCATTTGCTCCTCGCAAGCACTCATAACCCAATTAAAAGAGAATGCAGGACATTGATCTCTGTGTTGGCGAGTCCTGGCTGACGATTCTCCTGTCATTCAAGGTCTAGTCCACAGCACCCTGGGTCCGACAAACTGACAAGATACCAAACTTCAGGACCTCGAAAAAAGAATGGCTTTCAGGGGTTTGGGGGTCAGTGGGTCTCCCTTCCTCATCTGAGAAACCAGCTGCCAGTGCAAAGAAAAAAGGGGATTCGGCCCCACATCAAGAGCACCCCAAGGAAAAGGTGGGAGGCCTTCCAGGTTTGGGCCGGGTCTCCGCGTGCAGACACACGGTCCCTGTCGAGGCTCGGGCTAGCCCCGCGGCGACCGTGGACAGGGCTCTCCTGAGGTCTGCCCTAGCTCGGATGACTGGGGTCACCTCCGGAGCCTCCCTCGCTTAGAGCCCGAGTCTTCAGCCCGGCCACGGTTCCCGGCCCCTAGAGACGAGGGGACGGGGGACCCCTTCCTTCCCGGGGCCTGGCAACCCGCATCCGGGTCCGCGCGAGCGGCGGCGGGGCCGCGACAGTCCCTTCCGCCGGGTCCGTCCGCCCTCCCCTAACCCGGCCCGAGCCCCGGGTCCGGCCCCGGCCTGAGCGCGCTCTCCTCACCGGGTCCCAGCGCCTCCATGGCGGCGACAGGGGCTGCCTCGCTCCGTTCCCCGGCGCCTCCCGCTCCGGGCCCCGCCGCCGCTGCCGCCGCCGCCGCGTAACGCTTGCTCTCGGGAATATTGGCGCTGAAGCGGCGCCGCGAAGACGCGGGCGCTGGGCAGGGGGCGGCGGCGGCGGCGGCGGCGGCGGTGGCGCCCGGCCCGGGGACAGGGACCCGGCTTCTCTCACGGCTTTTCCGGCCTCGGCGACAACAAAAACAATCCCCGCCGCCGCCGCCGCCGCCGCCAGCTGGAGCGGGAGCGGGAGGCGGCGCGCGCCCGCCGGGCCGGGCGGGGGGGGGGGGGGGAGGGAGCTGGGGGGGGCGGCGCCGGGCGCGCGCACCCGGAGTCCCGGCCGGCGGCGCAGAGGGCGCGTGCGCGGTCCCGCGGCGCGCGGGGTCCGGCGAGTCGGCCGGAGTTGGGGGGGGGGTGGCGGGGAGGACACGGGCGCGCGCCCGACGCCTTCCCTGGGCTCGGCCCTCAGGGCGCGCGCCCGCTCGCCGCTCGGCGGAAACCTCCTCAGGCGGCGATCGGTCCTCGAATCCGCCCCTCGAAAAGAGCGGGCTTCTGATCCTTGCGGCCCCGCGGGCGCCGTCCTCCGCCTCTTCGTCTCAGGCAGCCCCTCTCCCCGCGCACCCCAGATGGCCTCCTCTCTCTTCACCCCCCCACCCCACCCCGATACCTCAGGCACAGCCGCCCTTCATTCATTCCTTCAGCCAACACCGCACACACACACACACACACACACACACACACATCCAGTCACCGTCCTTACCTGTGCTGCTGCAACAGCAGGTCCTCTTCTTGGTCCCACGACAGGTCAGCATGGCCACCGAGCCTCCGCAGCAGTCCGCTCCAAGGCAGCGTGTACCCCCGCAGGCGCCGAGTGCTAAAGGTTTCCAGTCAGGGCTTTATTGAAGACCCGACCCTAGTCCGGGCGTGGTGGTGCACGCCTTTAATCCCAGCACTCGGGAGGCAGAGGCAGGAGGATCTACAGAGAGAGATCCAGAACAGGCTCCAAAGTCACACCGAGAAACCCTGGTCTTGAAAAACACAAAAACAAAAAGACAGGACCGTAGGGTGTCTAGTCAACTGAATGGGGCAGCGGCGGTCTACTCGTTTAAAAGGCATTACACCGTAGTGTTCTAGTTTGCTAGGGCCGCCATTGAGTATCGCAGACTGTGTAGCTTTTTTTTTTTTTTTTTTTTTTGGTTTTTCGAGACAGGGTTTCTCTGTGTAGCTTTGCGCCTTTCCTGGAACTCACTTGGTAGCCCAGGCTGGCCTCGAACTCACAGAGATCCGCCTGGCTCTGCCTCCCGAGTGCTGGGATTAAAGGCGTGCGCCACCACCGCCCGGCGCAGACTGTGTAGCTTAATGCAATGGAAATGCATTTTCTCTCAGTTCTGGAGACTGAAATTCTAGTAAGATAGGGTAGCGGGGGGTTTCTTCTGAGATTTTCCCCCTTAGGTTGTAGATGTCTGTCTTCCTGTGTGATCACACAAAATTCCCTTTGTATCTTCTTTTTTTTTTTTTTTTTTTTTTTTTTTTTTTGGTTTTTCGAGACAGGGTTTCTCTGTGTAGCTTTGCGCCTTTCCTGGGACTCACTTGGTAGCCCAGGCTGGCCTCGAACTCACAGAGATCCACCTGCCTCTGCCTCCCAAGTGCTGGGATTAAAGGCGTGCGCCACCACCGCCCGGCCTTTGTATCTTCTATTTTTAGGTTTATTAATATTTTATGTGTCTAAGTGTTTTGCCTCCACGTATGTATTTGTGCCTTCGGAGGCCAGAAGACTGCACCGTATCTCCGGAATTGAAGTTACAGATCGTGTAATCTGCACTAGGAATCGAACCGGGGTCCTCTGCAAGAATAACAAGTGTCCTTAACCAGCAAGCCATCTTATCTCTACAGCCCACAACCTCTTCTTCTTATGAGGAAGATGGCTCACTGACAACCTGAGTTCGATCTCCAAGGCCGATATGGTGGAAGGAGATAACTGACTCTTGGAAGTTGTCCTCTGACCTCCACATGAGTGCCATGGGTACACCCCATATAAACAAATAAATAAATGAATAAATGAATAAATAAATAAATAGATAGATAAATAAATAAAATAAAATAAATAAATAAATAAATAAATGCTTTAAATTGTTTTAAGAAACAAAACCAGATCCTGAGCGGTGGAGCACTTGGGAAATGGAGGTAGGAGGAGGAAGAGTTCAAGGCCAGCCTCTGCTACCAAAGAATTCAAGGCCAGCCCGTGCTTTAAGAGACATTGTCTCCAAAAATAAAATAAAATAAAAACCAAGTCAGATATTAGCTTAAATAACAACGATGGGGGCGCAGAAAATTGGAGGAGAAAGTATTCACGAAATAAATGTGGGCTGGGGAGATATGTCCGTCAGTTAAAGTACTTGCTCTCTAAGCATGACCTGAGTTTGATCCAAGTTAAAAGATGCAGCAGCAGTAGGCAGCCAGGCATGATGGACAGACTTGTAATCCCAACACTGAGAAGGCAAAGTCAGACACATCACTGGAGCTCACTGGCCAGCCAACTTGGAGAGCTCCAAGCCATTGAGAGACACTTTCTCAAACAAACAAACAGGATAACTCCTGAGGAAGATCCATGAGCTGCTACACACACACACACACACACACACACACACACACACACACGAAAGACTGGTATACAAGTAAAAAAAAAAAAATAGCTAGAAGCTCAAGGCGTTTTGTTTGGTTTGGATTTTGTTGTTGCCAGCAGTTTTGAGACAAGGTCTCATGTGTCCCAGGCTGACCTAGAACTTGCTGTGTGACCTAGCATGACTGAACAGCCAATAGCGAGGGAGGAGGTGTAGGTGGGACTTCCAGGAAGGGAGAGTAAGTAGGAGGAGGAATTTAGGCTCAGAAAGAAAAAGAGACGCCAGATAGACAGCCGGGGCCAGACAGACACGGAGGAAGCAGGAAAGTAGGACATACAGAATGAAAGAAAGGTAAAAAGCCACGAGGCAAAAATGAAGATGAATAGAAACATCTTAAATTAAGTTAAAAGAGCTAGTGGGACAAACCTAAGCTAAGGCTCCATATCTTTGAGAGCTGGTTAGCTGCCCAAAGAAAATTCCAACTACACTAGAGTTAAGGGTAGTTATAAGCTGCTGAATACCAGTGCTGGGAACTGAACCTTGGTCCTCCAAAAGACTAGTATACACATTTTTCTGGCTTTTGTTTTGTTTTCGAGTCAGGGTTTCTCTGTGTAGCTTTGGCTGTTCTGGAACTCACTCTGTAGACCAGGCTGGCCTTGAACTCAGAGATCTGCCTGCTCGGCCAGTAATCACTCTTAATAGATAAGTCATCTCTAGCGCCAGGGCTCAAGTTTTCAAACCTGGTAGCCAACCTCCCTTCCCCACCTCACAGCATTTCCTCATACAATCTAAACAATGTTGGTGGAGCTGGAATTGAAGCTTAGTCGGGAGAGACCTTATCTCGCATGCCGGAAGAAGTCCTGGGTTCAGTTCCCCAGCACTGCCAAAACAGGTTATGGTGGCATATGCCTGAAATCCTAGCAATTCGGAGGTGGAAGCAGGAGAATTAGACGTTCAAAGTCATCCTCACCTACACAGTGAGTAAAAGGCTAGCCTAACCTACATGAGACCCTGCCTCAAAACAAAACTTTTTAAACAATGCTGGCCTGGTTTGAGGCAGACTTTCCCCCTTCAGATATCCCAACTCTGTCTTTGTTGGCTACTCCGTTATCTCCATTCCATTCTCAAACCCTCTTCCTAGTCACCCTTTCTGTTGCAGTTCTGTAGTCACTAAATTGCCGTGTCTCAGTTTGGGTAGCCTTCCTACCCTCCGCTTCCTGCTCTGCTTCCTGCTGTGGCTGAGAAGCCATGCCTCAATACCACTTCCCCTTCAGATCTCTCTGCCCGTTCGCTGCTCAGCCCCCTGTACCTCACACACTTCCAGGAAAGGGATGGGTAGAGAATTCGCCTCTATTGCCAATACTTGAATTATTATTTTCTCCTATTAGGTCCTCTTATCCCCTGGCCACCACTCTAGGGCCTCCTTTGATGATGCAATCAACTCAACTCCTTGCTTGTATCTCAGTCCAGGCCTGGCTCCCCACTGCTCTATAAATCCTTGAGGGTAGGTCTGAAGCATGATCCTAATTAGTCTCTACTAATGTTCAGACAGAATAGAACATCCTGTCTCTATGAATCCTTAGACTGAATAGGGACTGAGATCCTGTCTCTACCCACCTTATATTCCTGTCTCTGCCTCCCATGTGCTGGGATCAAAGGTTTGAGCCTCCTAATAGCTGGGATTAAAGATGTGTGCTACCGCTTCCGGGTAGCAAGCCCAGTGGTAGCACACATCTTTAATCCCAGCACTCAGGAGGCAGAGCCAGGTGGATCTCTGTGAGTTCGAGACCAACCTGGTCTACAGAGTGAGATCCTGAACAGGCACCAAAACTACACAGAGAAACCTTGCCTCAAAAGAAAAGGTGTGTGGCCTCCATGGTTAACTAGTATCTAGCTCCACCCTCTGATCTCCAGGCAAGCTTTATTTGTCAGAACACAAACAAAATCTCACGCAGCAACACAGGTCTTAGGCTTTATTCAAGTATTCAGATTTGTGTCTCTGTTTCCTAACAACCTTCCAGGTAGCAAATGCCTTTGGGGGTGGAGCTTATGGAATGAACGAATGAGTGAACAAGTGATGTGTCAATGGTGGAAGCTACAAATGAGACTCTCTGGGCAAAGTGCCAAGCTTCTCTGAGTGAAGATTTCTTTTTTTAATCAGATAGGTCTGGGTTCCAATTCCTGTTCTGTAACTTACTAACCCTAAGTACCTTCCCCTCACCGGCTGAAGGTCATCTCAGAAAGGGAGCTGAATCCTCTAAGCCCAGTGTGTGCTCTTGTGTGTTGGGGATTGAGGGAGGACGCACCCAATAATTGCTACTTCTTGTTCCTTGTCCTTCCCCAGCTAAAACCCATAATGCAGTGTCTCTGTTGAGCCTCTGGGATTGTCCCTCGAGAGACAGTATGCTCCAGATCTCAGCCCAGTGTAAGAGAAAAGAACAGATCCCTCAGGGACTAAACATGTTTACACATTCTGTACCCGAGCCACTCAAAGAGAGGTGCTTGGCTCACCCATCTGGAGAAGAGAGCTGGGCACACAGAGCATGCTCAGTTATGGTTGGCGAAGGAGAATGACCTACTTGAACTAATTAGTGCTGTCCCAGAGGCAGGCTGTGCCAAAGGGATTCTCACTGGTGGATGCTGAGCTCACTCACAGGTTGGACTCCAGTCACCATCTACCTGTGATACTCCATCCTTGTGTCTGCTCTGATCTGTACTCTGACTCAGCGTCCCTTCCTGCCAGCATTTCTGAAAGTCCATCGCTTACACATGGAGAAGGAACTTCTTTTGAAGTTGACCAGCTGCAGTAGGGAGGAATCTTGCTGTTCTTTAGCTGTGAACCTCTCAACTCAAACCAATTTTTTTTAGTTTGTTTTTTGAAACTAGGTCTCTCTCTATTGCCCAGGCTGGCCTAGCCTCAAGCTCTAGAATTACAGACATATACCACCATGTCCAGCTTTCAAACGAATAAATAAAAAACTAAGGTGAAATTAAAGTGGATCAATTCCAAATGATGGGGACAGGGACCCACATTATGCTGGTTAGTTTTTGTCAATTGGATGTAAACTAGGGTCACCTGGGAAGAGGAAGCCTCAACTGAGAAAATGCCCCTATCAGTCTGGCCTGTAGGGCATGTCGGGGACATTTTCTTAATGACTGATTGATATGGAAGAGACTCGCCACTGTGGGCAGGTGATCCTGGCTTGTATAAGACAGCCAATGAGAAAGAAGCCACTTTCCTCTGTGGTTCCCGCCTCCGCTCCTGCCCTGACTTCCTCAGTGATCAACTGTGGCCAGGATGTAGGAGCCAAATAAGCCCGGGCCCGCAAGTAGCTCTTGGTCACAATGTTTATCACAGCAATAGGACAAGCAATGTGCCCTAACTAAACCAGCTCTCCAAGAGCCACGGAAACGGAATGTTGAACCACCTGCTCCTAGTCCACAGCAACCTTGCTCTTTTCTACTTTTTTTTCTTTTTTCTGAGACCAAGTTTCTTTGTGTAGTTTTGGAACCTGTCCTGGAACTTGCTCTGTAGACCAGGCTGGCCTCGAACTCACAGAGATCTGCCTGCCTCTGCCTCCCGAGTGCTGGGATTAAAGGCGAGCACCACCATTGCCCGGCTTCTAAATTCTTAAATCATATATAATTTCTTTAACAATTTACACTGATTTATTTATAATTCTTCTTATTTATGTGAGTGTGCATGTGCCATGCTCAAGTGGGGAGGTCAGAGGACACCTTGGGGAAGTCATTTCTATTCTTCTATCATGTAGGTTTCAGAAATCCAGTTGAAGTCATCAGATCTGATGGCAAGCTTTAGCCATCTCTCTAGCCCTGAGATAAAATTCTTTTTCTTTCTTTTTTTCTTTTTTTTTGGTTTTTCGAGACAGGATTTCTCTGTGTAGTTTTGCGCCTTTCCTGGAACTCGCTTTGTAGATCAGGCTGGCCTCAAACTCACAGAGATCTACCTCTGCCTCTTGAGTGCTGGGATTAAAGGCGTGTGCCACCACCGCCCGGCCTGAGATAAAATTCTTGTACTGTAAAATTTACCATCTTTTTATTTTTGGTTTTGTTTGTAGCTCACTATGTAGCCCTGGCTGTCCTGGAACTCACTCTGTAGACCAGGCTGACCTGGAACTCACAAGAGATCCGCCAGCCTCTGCCTCTGCGTGTTGGGATTAAAGGTGTGCACCACCATGCCTGGGTAAATTTCACCATCTTTAAAGTTCAATGGCTCTTTGTAGACTCACAAGATGTAATCAGCTCTACTATAGAACTCCAGAATGTTCTCATCACCCCCAAAATAAAGCTTCACATTTACTCACTATCCATTCCTTCACATAGTCCTGGGAACTATAAATCTACCTTTATCTCTGAATTTTCACATTCTAGACATTTCATATAAATGAAGTCATAGACTATGTGGCCTTTTATGTCTCATTTCTTCCACTCATCATATATTTTTTGGGGCGAGGGGGAGTTGAGACAAGGTTTCTCTGTGTAACAGCCCTGGCTGTCCTGGATCTCTCTCTGTAGAACAAGTTGGCCTTAAACTCACAGAGATTCGCCTACCTCTGACTCCCAAGTGCTGGAATTAAAGACATGTGCCACTCACTACTGCTGCCGGTCACATATCATAATTTCAAAGTTCATCTATGTTGTAGCATGTATTCTATTCTATTGTATGAATATACCACATTTAAAAAACTTTATTACAGCAGCTGGAGAGAGATGGTTCATCAATTAAGAGCATTTGTTGCTCTTCCATAGGACCAGAGTTCAGTTCCCAGCTTCCATGTCGGCTGGCTCACAACCCTCTATAACTCCAGTTCCAGGGAATAAAACACCCTCTTCTGGCCTCTGCAGGCACCCACAGGCATTTGGCATACACTTACACAGACACAGGCACATAGACATAAATAAAAAAGATGTGGGGTTTATTGAAGCACATTTATTTATCCTGGAATGATTTGGGTGTACATACATGCCTTAGCACACATATGCAGGTCAAAGGACAACTTGAAGGAATTGGTTCTCTGCTTCTATCATCTAGGTTCCAGGGATCCAACTCAGGTCATGAGCCTTGGGATGCTTAATCCACTGAGCAATCTTGCCAGCCTTATGCCACCACATTTTATTTATCCTTTGGTTAGTTAACACTTGAGTTGTACATGTTTTGGCTGTAATACCGATGTGAACATTCATACACAACTTTTTGTATGACCATAAATTTTCATCTCTTTTGGATGTATAGCTGAAGATGAAATGGTTGCTGGCTTATATGATCATTCTATATTCCATTTGTTGACAAACGGTTTTCCTTGGTGGCCACCACATTCCCACTGGCAATTTATGAAGGTTATAAATTCTTCATATTCTTTCATTTCTTTTTTTTCCCCTTAGGTTTTGTGTGTGTGTGTGTGTGTGTGTGTGTGTGTGTGTGTGTGTGTGTGTAAGGGAGTGAGTGAAGTCAAAGGTCAGAGGATAACCTCAGATGTCATTCCTCGGGTGCCATTCATCATTATTTTATTATTTTGAGGCAGGATCTTTCACTAGTTTAGAACTTGCTCAGTAAGTTAGATTGGCTAGCTGGGGAATCCCAGGGATCAGCTGTCAGTGCCTTCCCAGGACTGGGGTTCCAAGTGTGTGCTACCATGCATGTTTTATATAGATTCTGAGAAGTGGAGTTGTGTCTTCATGATTAGCACTTTACTGAGCTATCTCCAGCCCCTTCTTTTTGTTTTTAAGACAAGATCTCATGTGGCCTAAACTGGCTTCAAACTTACTATGTAGGCTATGATCACTGTATCCAGTAGGAAAAAGGGAAAAGCTTATTTTATGTATATGACTTTTGTCTACATGTGTCTGTCCCACATGCCTGCCTAGTGCCTACAGAGGTTAGTAGAGGGCATCGGCTCCCCTGGAACAAGAGTTAAAGATGGATGTAAGCTACCATGTGGGTGCTGGGAACCAAACCAGGACCTCAGAAAGAGTAGCAGTGCTCTTAACCACTGAGACATCTCTCTAGCTCCTAAAATGTTGATTTGTTCTCTGCCTCAAGGTTATTAGTTTATAGACTTTCGACACCTTTCCTGCTCTTCTTCCTCCAACCTTTGTGATCAAAGTTAGGATATCTCAGAGTCCTCCTCTCATTATTCTGATTCTATTCTCATACTTGACCAGTTGTTAATTGGGTGTAGAATTCTGGGCTAGCATAATTCTTCTTAAGAACATTGCCTACATTTTGTATAATATTATAGGACCAGCCTTAATATTATACTATCCCAGGATGCCCAGAAGTGATGCTCTCAGCGCCTCGGGAATGAATCTAGATACACAGAGCTCTTTCGTCCAACTCGTTTATTCGTCCGCCACCATCATTCTGTTCAAAAATTCTCCTCGCCTCTATTGGGACATGTCTATATCTATCCCAAGCCAGCAACGCCTTCATGTTTACAATACAACATAAGAATTGCAAGGTTCAGCCAGGCAGTGGTGGTGCACGCCTTTAAACCCAGCACTCAAGAGGCAGAGCCAAGTGGATCTCTGTGAGCTCTGTGAGTTCGAGGCCAGCCTGGTCTACAGAGGAGTTACAGGAAAGGCACAAAGCTATACAGAGAAAACTTGTCTGGAAAAACCAAATAAAATAAAATAAAATAAAATTTAAAAAAAAATTGCAAAGTTCCCACCAGAAACTTCCTGACAACTTCATTTGCAACCCAAAAAAGAGGAAGAGAATGAAGGTGGAGTTAGATAGTCGCTGGAATAAGTCAGAGAAGGAATTTACGTGCTAGGAATCTATCCTTACTGTGGTGAAAACATTACGAGTCTATCATAAATGTGCTCAAGCTATACACTTACAAGTCATAGGGTAAAGAAATCTATAAGTCACTAAAAATAAAACTGCCTCTGTTTTTCTCTGCTACCAGTTTCCTGACAGGGCAGGGGAGGGGTACTGATAGCTAGTCAAGCTGCATCACAGCTGGAAGCACCTGGTGAGGGGAAATCCCTTTATCTAAGAGGTTGCTCTGGGGTAGTGAAAGATCTGAACTTGATTTGCACAATAAACAAAACTATACATCTAGTAGGCTGTTAGTCTCCTAGGCTCAGCAGGGGAGTTAGTGCCTAGTGGAACAGTGTCTGAGAAGCTTAGCTGTTTGCCAAAATGGTTTGGAAGTATTTGGGCACACAAGAATTTCACAGAAGATAGCTGAAATATTAAAACCTGTATAACACCAAATATTCATAATAAATGGCTTGCCTTTTGACAGACCTTTGGCCTGTCAGAGTATAGCTTTAATTCACAGCTGAATCTCTATAATATATTCTTGTGGCCCAAAAGACCTACACCGTTCCTTTATGTCCTAGGTTATCAGCAGAGAAAACAAAATCCATTCTGTTTCTTGATGCTTTGTATGTGACCTATTTTCCTTTCTAGAACTTTTTATAGAAATTTCTCTTTATATCTGATATGCTGGAACTTCAAAATAATATATCTGTCTGTGGATTTCTTTTTTAGTCATCATGCACTTTAGTGAACTCTTTGATGCTAAAAACTTAAGTTCTGAAGTTTTTTGTTTGTTTTCATTCTTTTTTTTTTTTTTGGTTTTTCGAGACAGGGTTTCTCTGTGTAGCTTTGCACCTTTCCTGGATCTCGCTCTGTAGACCAGGCTGGCCTCGAACTCACAAAGATCCGCCTGGCTCTGCCTCCTGAGTGCTGGGATTAAAGGTGTGCGCCACCACCGCCTGGCTTATTCTTTTTTTTTTTTTTTTTTTTAATTTTCTTTTATTTTTGAGACAGGGTCTAATGTAATACAGGCTGGTTTGGAGCTCAGTGTGTAGCTGAGGATGATCTTGCATTTTTTAACCCTCTTGTATCTACCTCCACGTGGCTGGTACATTATGACTATGTACCACTGTCACATCCAGTTTATTCCATGCTGAAGATCAAACCCAGAACACTATGTATGCTAGACAAGCATTCTACCAACTGCATTTCCAGCCCCTGGAGGTTTTTGTTGTTGTTTTTTAAGATTTATTTTTATTTATTATGTATACAGAAGAGGGTGTCAGATCTCATTACAGATGGTTGTGAGCCACCATGTGGTTGCTAGGGATTGAACTCAGGACTTCTGGAAGAGCAGTTGGTGTTCTTAACCTCTGAGCCATCTCTCTAGCCCACCCCTGGAGTTTTTCTTCTGTTATTTCTTTGATAATTTCTTCTCCTAATTTCTCTTCTTTGGACTTCCCAATTAATTGATTATTCCTAAATTTATCTTCATTTTCTTGTCTTCCAAATTTCCAATTTTTTCCCCCCAACTCTTCTGTGGTGGTTTGAATGAGAATGGCTCCCATGGGCTCACATATTTAAGTACTTGGTCCCTAGTTGATGGAATTGTTTGGGAAGATTAGGAGGTGTGGCCTTGTTGCAGGAGGTGTGTCACTGGGGGTAGGCTTTGAGATTCTTCTTTTTTTTTTTTTCTTTTGTGAGATACTATTATATAGCTCTGGCTGTCCTGGAACTCATTATGTAGACCAGGCTGGCTTCAAACTTACAGAGGTCCACCTGCCTCTGCCTCCTTCAGGCTGGGATTAAAGGTGTGTGCCACCATGTCTGACTGCTTTGAGGTTTCAAAAGCCCATGCCAGGCCCAGTGTCTCTCTCTCTCTGTCTCTCTCTCTCTCCCTCCAACTTGTGGATAAGATGTAAGTTAACAGCTGATGCTCCATCACCATGCCTGCCTGCCACCATGTTACCCACCATGATGGCTATAGACCTGCCCTCTGAAACCATAAGCCAGCCCCCAGTTAGGTACTTTCTCTTATAGGCTGCCTTGGTCATGGTGTCTTTTCACAGCAATAGAAAAGTAACTGAGACATCTTCTACTGAATTTTTGAAATTTTTTAGGTAACATTTATGTGTGTGTGTGCATGCACACGCGTGTGAGTGTGTAAACATGGGTGTTGTCCTCAGGAAGTTCGCCTCCTTTGAAACAATCTCTCAGTCTCTCACTGACCTCCAGCTCTCCAGTTCACCTAGACTGGCTGGCCAGTGAACATCAGGGGTCGTTCCATCTCCACTTCCTCAACTCTGGGATTACAGATTCATCTCTATGCCCAGCATTTCACATGGGTTCTGGGGATCGACTCCAGGTCTATCTGCATGCCAGGAAAACACTCTGCTGACTGAGCCATTTCCCCAGTCCACATCAATAACTCTTATGTGCTCTTTTACAGTTTCATACACTTGTTTTATGGAATATAATATTTTCTTTCACTTATGAGGATCTTTACAATAGTTCTAAAATTTTATTTGCTCCCGGTACTGATTGATTAGCTTCCACTTTGGTGGTGATCTCTGATTCATTTAGGGTATGATGGGACTCTAGTCAGCCCAAGCATGGTAAACATGGCTGTAGCAGGCCTTGCTAAGAACAGTTAGATGACATTCCTAAAGCTAGCCTCCAAGGTCCGTTCCTTTATGTGGCCATTTCCTCCTCCTGAGGCTGACTACCAAGGTCCAGCTATCAAAGTATTGAAGTCCCCCAATCAAAAGCCCCCTTTGGCTACCCTAATCAACAAGCCCAATTAAAATTAAACACCTCATCCTGACACAGGGTTTCTCCTTTTCCCTTTATAAACTGCCATTTACCTATGGTCCATGTCTGTCTCCTCTCTATTCAGAAACAATCCCTTGTCCCTCTTGGACAAATACCCCTGCCTCCTCCCCCTTGTTCCCTTCCCCTTCTCCCTGGACCTCTGTCTCCTGTCTTTGTCTCTTATTCCCTGCCCTCTGTCTCTCTGAGGCAAATAAATCTCCTTTGTGCTGAGAACTTGGTCTTGGGGTGTTTTGGGCCAATACCAGTTATCGGGGTGTTAGGATCCTGCCCTCACTCCTCTAGGTCTGGTGTCTTACTTCATCAGCGAGTGACTATATACCTGTCTTTAAAAAGCCAGAGGCAGACCCCCACCCCTCTCTCTCTCTCTCTCTCTCTCTCTCTCTCTCTCTCTCTCTCTCTCTCTCTGTCTTCTCTCTGCTGTCTCTCTGTTCCCACTCTACTCTCTCCCCCCTTCCCCTTCTAATAAAGCTCTAAAAACTAACATTGGGTCTTGCTGTGGCCCGTGACTTTTCTGCCAGTAACCAGCACCACCCCACTAACCAGCAACGTTTTAACTATCACGAGGACTATGCGGATCCAGCCCCTGGCTAGTCCTTTCCCAGGGTCTGGGAAGAATCTACAACAAGATGATAATTAATCTTTGATGAAAAGAAATGAATCTATGTACACGAAACTCCTTAGTCCATACACTTTATTATTCTGTGTCAGTTCTCTCTCTACAAGCTTATACTCTGCTCTCATTTTAGCTCCTTTCTTCCCTGATTTCTCTCTACATTTATCTACTGTCCCCTCCAGGTTCTATCTTAATTCCTTCATCTTAGTTCTGCCCCTTCTAGGTTCCCATCTATCTAGTTCTTTCCCCTATCAGCTCCTCTCCCGTCTCCTTCTCTCTCATCTTGTTCTTCCTCATCTTGTTCTTCTCCATCTGGCTCTTCCTCATCTCCCATCTCGTTCCTCTAGTCCTCTCTTCTAGCCCTTCAATCTAGTTCTTCCCCATCTAGTTTGTTCCTCTCAAGTTCTTACCCATCTAGTTCTTCCATTCCCTTTTCTCTTCTCCGTCTCCTTATTCTCTCAGTTCTCTACGTTCCTTCTAAGTCTCTCAGCAGTCCAGTTATAAACCCAAGCAATAGCAATCCCCTTGTTGAGCAAGGTCAGCAGGCTTGAATTCTATGGGGTCATAAAGACAGGTAAGAATTTTCCTCAGACAGTGACCACCAAGCTTCCTTTTATAATCCCAAATGGGAATGGTAAAAGAGGAAGTCAACTGAGTGCTAATGACTGGTTAGTATATGAAAAAGGGGATCTATGTGTTAAGTCTACATTCTGAGAAGTGGTTAGGTAAGGAGTTAGAGGTCTATAAAGTTAGTAAAGCTGTAAGAAAGGAAGGTCCGAGCTAAATTGTGTAAAGCTATTACTTAACATCCACCTGACCGAGGCGGTATCTCCTTGTGGAATTTACCTTAAATCAGGAGACTAACATGTGGACTGTTATTTCTGTTAGTCCTTGAAAGTGGCTAAGGGAGATATCTGATTCCAGTGATGAAAAGGGAGAAATGGATGGGCTGGGGGTGGGGGGGAAGGAAGCCTTTCTTGAAGCTGTTCTCCAAATACCTTCAGTGTATATGTCCAGAGAATGATCAGTCCACACTGTTAGCACTTCTTAGGGAAAAATCAATTGGGAAAACTATGAAGGCACACATGATTTTCATAACAGAAGACAGCTGAAATATAACAAGCCAAATAACACCAAAAGCTGCTTGGAACTTGGCTTCCTCTGAAAGAATTCCTTGATCCCTTCAGGTAGTGGCTTTGCCATAACCAGCTGAGTACTTATAGTATTTTCCTGCGGCCCGCAGCAACCAGTCCCTTCAGGGTACCTTACTGACACACTTGGCCAGCTGATGATTCAGGATGGGGTGATGATTATAATCATCCCAGTGGTTATAGAAACAAAACTGAGTGCAAAGTCAAAGCAGAAGTTTTAACTGCAAAGACAAGGGTTTGAGGAAAAGGGGTCAGCACTGATTTTGAGAAATCCAGATTGTCTGATGACAGAGAAAAGAGAAGGTGCTTACTGAGTTCTTGCAGGAGATTTCTGGTTATGGGATGGCATTAAGTTCTTTTCATACTTTTTTACTTTGTGTGTGTTTATGTGCATGTGTGTACACACCCACATGTGTGCATTCACATGTGAGTACCACAGTGCCTGCATGGGGGTCAGAGGACAACTTGTGGAAGTTTGTTCTCTCCTTCCACTGGGTGTGTTCTGGGTCAAATTCAGGTCATTGGTCTCTTTATACCTACTTAGCCATCTCATTAGCCTCAAGAATAGCATTTCTTTATCTTATTTTATTTTTAAAACATTTTATGCCTATAGATGTTTTTCCACATATATATCTGTGCAACATGTGCATGCTTGGTGCCCAAGAAGGCCAGAGGAGGGTGTCAGATCCCCAGGAACTGGAGTTACAGGTGTTTATCAGCCACCATGTGGGTGCTGGGAATTGAACCCTGGTCCTTTGGAAGAGCAGCAGGTAGCAGGTGTTCTTGACTGCTGACCCGTCTAGCTAGCGAAGAGAAATGTTTCTTGTTCATTTGTCTTTTTTTTTTTTTTTTTTTGGTTTTTCGAGACAGGGTTTCTCTGTGTAGCTTTGCGCCTTTCCTGGAACTCACTTGGTAGCCCAGGCTGGCCTCGAACTCACAGAGATCCGCCTGGCTCTGCCTCCCGAGTGCTGGGATTAAAGGCGTGCGCCACCACCGCCCGGCCTCATTTGTCTTTTAAGAAATCTCTTCCTCATGGTTTAGTTATATAGCCCAACTGCCTTCAACTCCTTGTATAACTGATGCTGGCCTTAAACATGATTGTCCTGGCTCTTGTTACAGGTGTTGTTATGCCCAGATCACAGGGACCCCCAAGAGATCACCACAGAGACCAAATCCTGCATGTAAAAGCAAAAAGCCTTTATTTCAAGCTCTGGAGCTTGGTCCCTCTATCTGTCTGACACAGGGGTGAGAGCAGAGTGCCCTGAGCCCAGGCAGGGTGGGATTTTTATCATAACAGAGGTTGGGGTGAGGGGATTTCCAGGGTTCAGGACCCTGATTGGCTGACAATTTTCTAAGTATCTTGGTAGAAAGGGGAATAGTTGTGCGTGCTAGGCTCAAGGACATCTGGCCACCTTATCTAATGGTTGGAATGTTAGGTACTTCCTCATCCCTGGGTGGATCCCTGGGTGGATCCCTGGGTGGTGTCAGCTTAAGACTTTCCCTGGATCTGGGTATTGCCTGCCAGTAAGCCTGTCTCAGAAACTATGTCTAGGCCCCTAAGCCTGCCATGGCAGCTGTATGGTCAGGCTGTTTTGGGGGGCCCTCCACAGTGTGTACCATCACATCTAGCAGAGAGGAAAGCATTGATGAAAGTCAGTGGGATATTTGTATACAGAGGCATGGCTTATTTTCTGGTGGACTTTACAAATGAGGTGGTCTGTTTTTCCTTTTTTTTAAAAAAATTTATTTATTTTTATTTTATGTGCAGATGTGTCAGAAGTGGGATTTGAACCCACGCCTCCATGGGAGACCAGAACCCTCAATATGAAGAAGCTAAGCTTGAGTCTGGCTCCTTAGACCACTTGGCCATCCTAACATCTCTTTTCTCATTAGAAGACTTCCAGTTGTGAGTTTGTGGGCTTTCTCCTGGTTTAATTTCCCTGGGGAAGACCTTCAAATCTCCAAACGGGGAAATATGAGCTTGACTGCTCACTGATGTCGAAAAGGGGAGAACACGTTGACAGTATCTTCACCTAATACACACACTTATCTTTTGACTATCACCATAGGGTTTCAGGGAACAATAAAGCTGTGGACTGAAATGGACTAAATGAAGAGAATGAGAGACAGTCAGAGAGGAGAAGATGGGCAGGCTGACAATTATGGTGTCGTAGACCATTTAGAAATGTTGGATTTTTACTCTGAAACATGGAGATCATTTAAACAGAAATAAAAACCTCATTTGCTCTTTGAAAGGATCAAAGTAGGGGCTGGAAGTGTGACTCAAGTTGGTAGAGTGCTTGCTGAGCATGCTCAAAGATCTGGGCTTGATCTTCAGCACTGCAAAAACCTGGGGTGCTGGGGTGCATGTCTGCAATCCCAGCACTCAGGAGGTAGAGGCAGGAAGGTCAGAAGTTCAAGGTCAGCCAGGCCATGGTGTTGTGAGTCTTAATCCCAGCACTTGGAGGCAGAGACAGACGGATCTCCAAGTTTGAGGCTGGCCTGGTCTACAGAGCAAGTTCTAGGACAGCCAGAAAGTTGTTCAAGGTCATCGTTAATTACATAGTTGAGGGTTAGACTGAGCTACATGAGACCCTTGTCTCAAAAATAAATAAAGTTTTAAAAAATAGAATATGAAGTGTTGGAGAGATGGCTCTTCAATTAAGAGAGTTTATTGCTCTTATAGAGGATCTGGGCTTGGGTAAAGCACCCAAATCAAGTGGCTCACAACTGCTTGTAACTCCATCACAGGATCTGATGCCCTCTGACCTCCAAGGGGACCATATGCATATGGTATACATAAACTCGTGCAGTCACACATATAAATAAATAAATAAGTAAATACATGACCAAGATTTAAGAAATGGGCAGGAATGTAATGGGTTGACTAGTGTTCCTTGCAGAAGGTAGGTTAAGCTCCTAGTCTTTAATAGCACCAAACAAAATTTTACTTGGAAATAGGGTCTTTGTAGATACAGCCAATTATTATGACATAGCATCTTTATGATGGATCCTAATCCAGCATGACTGATATCCTTAAAAGAAGAAATTTTGCCAGGTGTGGTGGCACACACTTTTAATCCCAGAATTCAGGAGGCAGAAGCGGGTAGATATCTGTGAGTTTGAGGACAGCCTGGTCTATATAGTAAATTTCAGAGCTACATATTGAGGAGGAGGAGGAGGAGGAGGAGGAGGAGGAGGAGGAGGAGGAGGAGAGGAAGAAGGAGGAGAAGGAGAAGGAGAAGGAGAAGGAGAAGGAGAAGGAGAAGGAGAAGGAGAAGAAGAAGAAGAAGAAGAAGAAGAAGAAGAAGAAGAAGAAGAAGAAGAAGAAGAAGAAGATTTGGAAACAGACCACATAGGCAAACACACAGTCTATGCAGAGATCTAGGGAGGCCGGGTTGAAGGGCCGGCCGAGTGGTGCACGCCTTTAATTCCATCACTAGGAAGCAGAGGCAGGCAGACCTCTGTGCTGGAGGCCAGCCTGGTCTAGATATGGAGCTCCAGAGTAGCTACATAGTGAGACCCTGTCTTAAACAAACAAAAGAGATACAGGAAGAACAACATGTACAGTCAGGTGTTTGGAGTTATGCATCTACCTGCCAAAAAAATTCAAAGATTGTTGGCAAACCGCCAGAAGCTAAGAAGAGACCAGGAAAGCTAGCTAGCTCTTCAGTCATCAAAGGAAGTATGGCCGGGCTAATACCTTGACCTCAGATCTTTATCCTACAGCACTGTGAGATAGTGCACGTCTGCTGCTTGTACCAGCTAGCTTGTTGTGGCAGCTCTAGGAAACCAATATGGCAGAAGCAAAAACAGAAAGATGAAGAAGCAGGTCACAGAGTGACCCAGGAGAGTGAGCAGGCACAGTGGCTTAGGTGAAGAGGTGTAGCTGTAAGTCCCAGCTGTGTTTTTAATACAGAGCTGATAGAATTTGTTGATGAGCTGAATTTGGCATGTGAAAAAAGGAGAGTCTTTAAAAATAATTTCAAATTTCCGGTGCTGTCAGTGCTCCAGGTATCTGCTTCTCCATGCCTGAGGGCTTCCCCAGAAGGATAAAGAAAAGCCATCCTAACAGTTCCAGTCTTAGACCTGGAGTGCCAGAGATTAAACTGCATTAAAAAAAAAAAAAAAAACCTCTCTGGAATCAGTGTATAAATAGCCCAGCTCCTACCTCCCTCACGTGAGACAGTGATGTGTGAGATAACCCAGGACTGCCCCAAATGTGGCACCTCCCCAGTCCTGTAATTACGTGTGTGTGGGCACCGCCAAGCCTATAACTCCAGCTCCAAGGAGTCTGATGCCATCTTCTGGCCTCTTTGGGCATTGCCTGCATGTACACAAACCCATCTCCAGACGCGTGCATATTAAAAATATAAAAATCATTAAAAATAAAAATAAAAGTTGATTGGAAATTGGCTTGGTGCCACAGGCTTGACACGCCATCATTTTCAAGGTTGAGACAGAAGGATAGTGAGTTCAAGGCCAGCTTGTGGAACATAGTAAGATACTATCTCAAAATGGAAAAAAAAGTTGATTGCAATTTTCTATCCATTTATGAATGTTGCCAGTTGATGGCCTTTTATAATAGAAGCTTCATTTCTCTAAGGGTGTTCAGTTCTCCGGAGCAATCACCATTTCCATGCCTCACTACAGAATAAGGAGTCTGTGGGGGCTGAAATGGGAGTGGACAAAGAACTGAGTCGTAAGTTTCGAATCCGCCTCCCCCTTTTCTTTCATTTTCTATATAAACCTTCGGAGTCAGAAAGGAAAGCCCCTGACCGGCACCTCCTGCTAATGCTCTTGTCTTCAGCCCCTTCTTCTCCTTGGTCTTTCTACCTGGGTTTCCAGGTCTTCTAGTATTTGAACCGAGCTGTATGTAGTTCTGGGGCAGGACGAGCTTGCTTGTCCTTAGGATCGTCTCTGCACACTTGCTCTACCTCTCTCTCAGCATGGCTCATTTTTTTTTTCCCACTCAGCCTTTCATCTTCCCTTCTGATGTTCTCCTCCCACTCCTTATCCTCATGGGTTTATTCCAGTGTTATTCATGTGCTCCCACTTTGCTGGAGCTCTAGGAAGAACAGGAGAAAAGCTTCTATGTTCAAAGCCATCACTGCCTTCCTTATCCAGCATGTTTTGATATGATCGCTGCTTAGCGAATTTATCAGCTCTGGGAACAGAATTTCAAGGCAGAGAGTCTTCTCTTGCAGACCCTTTGGGATATTGGTATGCTTGGAGTTCCTTTTTTCCAGAGGCTAAAGTGAGTCAGAAGTACTGTTTGTACGGTACACATGCTATTTTCCAGCTAGCTGACTACAGGGGCATCTCCTACTTATCGAGGAGTCAACTGTGAAGCCTGTGTGTCACATAGAACTTGTCGTTGAACAAAATGCACAACTATATTAAGTCCTCAAAGAAATAGAAATGATAACAAGGAATCTGTAAGTTATATGGAGAAGATATTTACAAACTTTGGACTGAGTGCATGCTTGTGGCATGTATAAGGGTGATTTAGGTCATTTATTTAAATTTGTATCAGTGTCATTCTCTCTCTCTCTCTCTCTCTCTCTCTCTCTCTCTCTCTCAGACAATCAAGCAAGATTTTATTGAGAAGTGGAATAACAAATTATAAAGATGATGCTAAGAATAACTGATAACACTTCCATAACATTTATTGTAAAACAGTACTATTCTAAATACTTAACGTGTGTGTGTGTGTGTGTGTGTGTGTGTGTGTGTGTGTGTTCCTTGAGTACACACATACATGTGCTTTTGGGGGCCAGAGGGCAACCTCAGGTGTTGTTTCTCAGGAATCCTCATTCATCTTGCTTTTAAAGACAGAGTCTTCATTGGTCTGGATTTGCCTGTCTCAGTCTCCTGTTCCCCAGCCCTACAGTCCCGGAATCACAAAGCTGCTTTCCCTTGCCTCCGCCCCCCCAACATGGGTTCTGGAGATTGAGCTCAGGTACTCAGGCTTGCATACAGCAAGCACTTTACTAAGCTATCTCTCCAGCCTGTTTCCTCCTCTTCCTCTTCCTCCTTCTCTTCCTTCTTCTCCTCTGTTTCATCAGTGTTGGGAGCCGAATCCAGATCCTCTGTAATACGCATGCTCAATGGCTGAGGTCCACCATGGATTTTCAAGTTTGTTTTTGTTTTTGTAGCTGTGCTGAGGTTTTGGCCATGGTTATCTTGCATATGCTAGGTGAGCACTCTACCAACTGTGCTACATACCTAGTCCCACTGGTTTTTGTTTTTTTGTTTCATGGAGCCTAGGATGGCCTCAAATTCACTATATAGCTGAGCATGACTTTGAACTAGATTCTTCTGCCTACATCTCCTGAGTTCTCAGATTATGTACCACCACATACAGCTCTAAATACTTAAGTTGTAAAATAAGTAATTGCATATTAGCTATATAATCTTCAACAGGGCTATGATGTAGTTACCACCATCATATATCCCATTTGCTGTTAAAGAAATCAAAGCCGGGACAGGGAAGATGACTGTTAGAAGGATGGCGACTGCCGTCCATTCCCGGGTTGTCCAAGTGCTGCCAATGTCACGTCCTTCCATTCCTGTAGCAGCCACATCTGTTTCCTGGCCCATCTCATCGCCAGCTTCATCATGCTGTCATACCTCATGGGAAAGTAAAACACTTACTTGACAGCATGAGGACAGGAACTGGGATCTGCAGCACCTGTGTGAAAAGATGGATGCCATGGTGCATGCATGTGATCCT
The DNA here is from genome assembly GCF_949786415.1 of Peromyscus eremicus. Taxonomy (NCBI): domain Eukaryota; kingdom Metazoa; phylum Chordata; class Mammalia; order Rodentia; family Cricetidae; genus Peromyscus; species Peromyscus eremicus. Next base: position 137,731,333 of record NC_081417.1, read on the forward strand.
AGCGTGAAGGAGGCAGAGATAGGAGGATCGCTGGGGCTTGCTGGCCAGCAAGTCTAGCCAAATCAGTGAGCTCCAGGTTCAGTGAGAGACCCTGACTAACAAAATAAGGTGGAGAATTAAAGAAGACACTGAGTGTTGACCTCTATTCTTTACACACGCACGCGTGCACGCAGGCAGAGAGAGAGAAAGAGACAGAGAAATCAAAGGACATAAACATAAGTCTAACATGTAGTTCCCTAAAACAAATAGAAGATAAAATGCACAGCTCCAAGAAGCTTAGAAAACTGTAAGCAAGATAAACATACGTGAAATCACACCTGGACATATTATAGTCAAACTACTGAAAAACAAAACAAAACAAAACAGAGATGTTTTTCCAGTTAAGAGCACACACTTCTCTTCTAAGGGACTTGACTTTGAGTTCTAGCATTCACATCAGGTGGCTCACAACCACCTGAAACACTAGCTCCAGGGACTCCAGTTGGGGGACATTCGTTTGCGTTGATCACTCCGAGACCACCAATAGAGTCCGACCTTGGTTTTGAGTTCACATTCAGCTGGACGGAATGGACCATAGAGTTTCCTGGAGGACTCAGGGTGAGATAGAAAGACACAAGGAGTAAAGGGAGGAGCCAAGAAGTTGTACAGTCTCCTCAATCTGGGAAGTGGGGAGAGGCAGGTGTTCGTGGCTCTGTCGCTCCATGGATCTCTCAGGTTTATTCCCTAATATTTACTCCTGAGTTTTATTTTTTAATAAAATCTGCAATCACAGGCACATACCCATACACAGATATGCACACTCTCAGTCAGCTGTATTAAAAGTAGCAGAGGGGAAGCAGGGTGTGGTGGGGCACGCCTTTAATCCCAACAAAGATGGAGCCAAATGGATCTCTTTGAGATTTGCCACCAGCCTGGCTACATAGTGAGACCTCATTTCAAAAAACCAACCAACCAAACAACAACAAAAAAGTTAAAAGTAGTAGGGGGTGGGGTCTGGAATAAAAATATTATATACAGAAGAACAATGAAACAAAGGGAGACTATAAGAAATGGAGGTCACTGGGGTTGAGGATTTAGCTCAGTGGTAGAGGGCTTGCCTAGCAAGTGCAAGGCCCTGGGTTTGGTCCTCAACTCTGAAAAAAAAAGAAAAGAAAAGAAATGGAGGTCAGGCCTGGCACACCTCTAATTCCAGCACTTGGGAGGCAGAGCCAGGCAGATCTCTGTGAGTTCAAGGCCAGCCTGGTCTACAGAGCGAGATCCAGGAAAGCCAGAGCTGTTACAGGAGACAGTCTTGAAAAAACAAAAATAAAAATAAAAAATAATAAAATAAAATCATTTGCAGCTAGACAAAAACTTAAAGAACTTATTTCAGGCAGACCTGCATTGTAAGAAATGCTAGAAGAAGTTCTAGAAACTGATGGAAAATGATACTAGACCAAAGTGTGGACCTATTAGGATAAATGAAGAGCAGAATACATGCTAAGTTCCTGTAGAAATACAAAATGATTTTTCAAAAATTGTCTCTAAGGCTGGGGTGATAGCTCAGTGGTAGAATACATAGCAGGCATGAGGCTCTGTACTTGAATCCTAGCATACACACCCCCCATACAGACAGTAAATATTACCTATCCGCACACGCGCGCGCACGCGCGCACACACATACACACACACACACACACACACATTGTCAATTGATAACTGTCTCCTCATAAAATAACATGTAAGTTATTAACCATCAATGTGATTCTAAATAATGAATCTTTTTTTTTTTTCAATTTTCTGGATCTCAGTTTAAGCTATAAAAATGAAGATAATAAAAGTATTACCTTATATTTTGTATTGGTTAAATACAATACAAAGATTATTTGTATTGGTTAAATAATGTATATGATGGACTTAGCCTAGTGCTTTACATATCAGTCATTTCTCAGAAGTAATAGCTGAGGGGGCTGGAGAGATGGCTCTGTAGTTCAGGACACTGACTGCTCTTCCAGAGGACCCAGGTTCCCAGCACCCACATGGCAATTCACAACTGTTTGTAACTCCAGTTCTAGGGGATATGATGCCCTCTTTCTGGGCTCTGCTGCCACCAGGCACAAAAGTGGTACACGCAGGCGTACACGCAGGCAAAACACTCATACACATAAAATAAAAAATAGTAACAGTGGGGCTGGAGAGATGGCTCAGAGGTTAAGAGCACTGGCTGTTCTTCCAGAGGTCCTGAGTTCAATTCCCAACAACCACATGGTGGCTCACAACCATCCATAATGAGATCTGGTGCCGTCTTCTGGTGTGCAGGCATACATGCAGGCAGAACATTGTATACATAATAAATAAAAGTTAAAAAAAATAGTAACAGTAATTGATTCTGGAGGTGGGGTATATCTGAGAATACAGCTCAGGAGTATCTTGGTTTGTTCAGCATGTATGAGGCCCTGGATCTTCAGTACTGCAAAAACAAAACAGTTGAATCAGATGTCACACTATTTGGAAGGCTAGTTTTAACTCAGAATAAGCATTGATACAAAACAGTAACACCAAACTTCTTTAAAAGCCGACATCTTCTTATTATCACCTCTATACTTTCAGTATATGTAAGCATTGTTAAAGTGACTTTGCCATGACAGAAGAGCGAGAGCATTTTAGCAAACTTCCGCCAAAGAATTCCTTGTAATATTCAGTGACCGAGAAATAGTTAAACCCGAGACTCACTAGTCTTTCAGCTTTCGCGCTCTACCACAGCATTTTATAGTTGTGATGGTGGCTGAGGGAATCGGTATTTATTTTGTACTTGCCACATACCAGTCAGTGAGTTAGAGGACTTGATGGGGGCCAACGTATTATTGTGTTTGTGTGCACGCACACGCTCACTGAAGCTCAGGAAAGAGAAACAACTTCTCTTCAGCTACACGACTGAGTGGCAGAGCCAGCGTCTGAACAAGGATGTCTCTGGTGCTAGGGCCTGCCTTGCTCCAGTGTGCCATCTGCCCTTCTCACTGTTTGACCTGGGCCACAGTGGCAATCTCCTCTCCCATGTTCCTGGATCCAGTACTTTCCTTCCTGGTGCGTTCTCCAGACCGAAGCAAATTCAACTTCAGAAAACACTGCATTGTTCAACCTGATTCAACTTGACTTCTCTTTGGTAACGGGTTTAATTTGGTTGGGCATTTAATGTCACTGAGAACCAAACTGTTATGTGAATTGAGGTAAGGCATCTTCTGTTTCAAGTTGATCCGATTTGATCATTTATTAGTAATCTTATATGAACGTATTATCATGTTGGATTTTGTTGTGGCAGAGTGGAGAGCAGACATCACCTCAACACTGAGAGGTAAGCTACCTGTTCCTCAATCTTACTACCAAGTCCTGTGTTACAGTTATACCAAATTTAAGACTGAAATCTGACACAGGCTCAAACATTTATTAGCAATCAAGTAAAACTACTTACTCATACAAGTTGTAAGCTCGATGATGTCTCAGCTCTGGGTCCTTTTATGTGCTTTGTCAAGAACCTTTCATGCAAGCCTTACTTTAGGTAAATAAGACATTCTGACCAGATTTGTCTATCCTAGTCAGAAACAGGTAACAGGATTCTAGGCTGAAAGAGGTGTAAAGGCCTGAATAGAACTTAGCCTATACATTACTCTGAAAAATCTAGTTCCTGGCCTCACTAGATTCTTCTGCCTGAGTACAAAAGGGTGGAGAAGGCTGTAAAAATCAATGCTTCTAACCAAATCACATACCTTCTTTCCATCCATTTCACTTAGGAAAAAACCATGGCCAGAGCTGAAATACATTTAACAATCCTGGAGCATTGATTGGAGGGAACGACAGCCGTTCTTACAATAATTGCCACTGGAATGTACTGGAATTATTGCTTGGAATTTCTCAGATACTTCCTAGAGTTTAAAAGTATTTTCTCCCCCCCCTCCCCTTTTTTTTTGAGACTAGGTCTCATATGGCCCAGGCTAATCTCGAACTCGCTGTGCAGCTAAGTATGATCTTAAGCTTTGAATCCTTAATTCAGCCTTACTTCTCAAGTTCTGTGATTATAGGCATACACCACCACACCTAGCTTTATATGTTGTGGACTTTGTAAATGTGAGGCAAGCACTCTGCCAACTGAGCTACATTCCCACCTCTGGAATGTATATTTCTTTTTTTTTTTTTTTTTTTTTTTTGGTTTTTCGAGACAGGGTTTCTCTGTGTAGCTTTGCGCCTTTCCTGGAACTTACTTGGTAGCCCAGGCTGGCCTTGAACTCACAGAGATCCGCCTGGCTCTGCCTCCCGAGTGCTGGGATTAAAGGCGTGCGCCACCACCGCCCGGCTGGAATGTATATTTCTTATGGCCTCTGGAGTTTACATTAAAGATAGTTGACACATGCAAGTGTCAAATCTTAATGTACATGAAAACACTATGATTTGGCTTTTTTGTTTGTTTTGTTTTGTTTTTGTTTTTGTTTTTGTTTTTTCGAGACAGGGTTTCTCTGTGTAGCTCTGGAGCCTTTCCTGGAACTCACTCTGTAGCCCAGGCTGGCCTGGAACTTACAGAGATCGGCCTGCCTCTGCCTCCTGAGTGCTGGGATTAAAGGCGTGCGCCGCCGCCGCCGCCGCCGCCGCCACCACCACCACTGCCCAGCAAAAACACTATGATTTGTACATATACAGAGCATATACAAATATATGATGTTTTATGTTGTTTCTAATTTACACTATTTAAAGAATTATAGAAAAGGTAACACTTGGGTTGGGGATTTAGCTCAGTGGTAGAGCGCTTGCCTAGCAAGCGCAAGGCCCTGGGTTCGGTCCTCAGCTCCAGGAAAAAAAAAAGATTAAAAAAAAAAAAGAAAAGGTAACACTTTATCTGGAGTTCAGTGATGTGATGAGACAGGACAAGCTGATTTCTAAGATTTCTTCCAGAGGCGATCTCTTATGATTTTATAAGATCTAAAAGCAGATAGAAGGATCTGGATCAAAGATTTATGCTGTAGAGCAATCTTTGTACACTGTAATTATGTATTGCACTTGTTGTTAATAAAAAGCTGATTGGCTGATGGCTAGGCAGGATTTTGGGGGCAGAGAGAATGCTGGGAAGAAGAAGGGCAGAGTCAGAGGGGGGTCACCAGCCAGATGGAAAGGAAGCAGGACATGCAGGAGAGGTAAAAGCCATGATCCTCAGGGCAGCACATAGATTAACAAAAATGGGTTAATTTAAGTTGGAAGAGATTGTTAGTAATAAGCCTGAGCTATGAGCCAAGCATTTATAATTAATAATAAGTCCTGAGTGGTTATTCGGGAGCGCCTGCTGGGACATAGAGAAACTCCGCCTACAGATTTTTTTTTTTTTTTTTTTTTGTCCTGGATTTCGCTCTGTAGACCGGGCTGGCCTTGAATTCCCAGAGATCCACCTGGTTCTGCCTCCCGAGTGCTGGGGTTAAAGGCGTGCGCCACCACTGCCCGGCTATTCTTTATTTTTAATGATGTACATGAGTACAGGTGCCCACAAAGCTCAGAGGCATGGGATCCCCTGAAGCTGGAGCTATAAGTGGTTGTAAGCTGTCTGACACGGGTGCTGGGAAGCAAACTGGGGTCTTCTACAAGAGCAGAACACAATCTTAACCACTGAGACCTCTCCAGCCCCAGAATCTGGGTTAGAATCATGGGGAAAAAAAACCTAATAACAGTTGGTAAAGAGTCATCAAGCATGAACACCTCTTTTTAAGATTTTATTTTTATTTTATGTGTACGAGTGTCTTGCTTGCGTGTGTATGTGCACCACACGCATGCAGAGCCGCCAGAGGTCACTGGATTCCCTGAATGGAGTGAGCCATCATGTGCATTCTGGGAGTTGAACCTGGGTCCTCTGCAAGAGCAGGAAGTGCTCTTAACCTCTGAGCCATCTCTCCAGACCTAGGAACTCCCCTTTTCTTGAATAAACTTCCATATTTTTCTTTACAACTTGGTTTTCTCTTAGAGCTGGAGAGAAAGCTAGGGAGGTGAAGTGCTTGCCAACAACCCAAGCCTAATGACTTGGGTTCGATCCCTGGGTTCCCTATGACAGAGGAGAAAACCAATTTCCACATGGCCACTACACACACACACACACATTTAAAAAAAAAAAAAAAAGATTTGATTTTGTAAAGGTACACTTAGCATCCTCTAAACCCATTTCATTTTTTTGTTTTTTTGTTTTTCGAGACAGGGTTTCTATGTAGCACAGAGAACAGGTTCTAGGGATGTGAGGCCTTCTGTGCTACAACAGAGAAAGTCCTCAAAAACTGGGCCGCGCTGGTCACCATACCAGTAGACGGGTGTGTGTGTGTGTGTGTGTGTGTGTGTGTGTGTGTGTGTGTGGTAATAAACACTCAGATCTTCCTTTCCCTGTGCCAGAGGTTTCTTTACAATAACCTTGTCAGTAGCTTTAGCACTGGCCTGACCATGCTGACGCAAAATGGCAGGGCAGCTGGGGCCATACAGTCCAGAAGGGTCAGTCTTGCCTGCCCATAGAGCAGAGCAAATCAAGGACAAAGAATCGACCACAAGAGGCAAAAATGTAACCCTGTAGGTTAGGATTGCTCCAGGGATGAACTGACGGAGAAAGCCTCCGATGGGATCTCAGGCTCCCTTAGCTAAAAATCAGGTGTGGAACACCCCTGGGATACCTAGAGACTTCTCCCTAGTTCACTTCCTGTCTGGAAGTTTCATCACTCCGCAAATTGCGCCTGGTGCGACCCACGGAAGATTCTCAGTGAGTTGGACTTAACCTTCATGTCTTATTCATCCCTGTCTCCTTTTCCATCACAGTTGCCCACGCTTCTCACTGTCACTAGCTGAATGATTCCTTGAACCTCAGTGTCCTTCCTACCTTCACACCTTTGGTCACTCTATCCCCTGCCTCAGATATCCTCCTCCTCTTCCTCTTCATGTGAGTGTTTCTCACTGACATTTAACAGACTTGGCCTCACCCACCAAATGCCAATCAAATCTGAGTCATGGAGACAGCCATGAGAGATCTCTGGTTGATACCAATAGTAAAACCATCCTTCGGGCCTGAGAGTTCTATCCTGTCCAGTACCACCCCTTGTTTTATGAAAACATCCCATCTATACTGTACTCCAAGGCATTACCATCTTCCTGTGGGGCTCTGCCTTTCTTGGTATACTTTAGTTATCTGACATGTTTGAAAGGCGCCGGGCATTAATCAATCTATAAAGCAGTTACTGGAATTGAACAGGTTGTAGCAAGGGGCCAGCATCTCTTTGTCACTCTGTGGTGGAATCCTTTCCCTCAAGCATTACCTAGAGAAGTCTCCCTACATTGGCTGAGGTTTATATGATCAAAGTATACATAGATATGATTAGCTATTCTATAATAATATAGATGAATATATACATTAATATATGATCTGTATAGATACACATATACATTGAAAAGCTGTAGTTTTTTAATTTACATATGTGTGTATGCAAATGTGTGTACAGGTGCCTATGGAAGACAAAAAAGGATGTCCATCACCTACAGATGGAGTTATAGGCAGTTATGAGCCACCTGATGTGGGCGCTGGGAACAGAATTCTGGTCTTCCTCAGGAGCAGCGAGTGCTCTTAACTGCTAAGCCATCTCTAAAGCCCAGACTGATATATATATATATATATATATATATATATATATATATATATATATATATGATTGATCAAGTGCTAGAACACCTGGGAAAATTGAATCCAACCCGGGCAGAGGAATTTCCATTCTACGTATTTCTTGGGTAGGAACTAGGGAAGAAATGGAGTGGTGAAGAGACTACATGTGAGTGGAACACAAAAAGCCACTGCCTTAGGGTTCTCCTTCATGCTAGGACGACAGATGTGTGCCACCATGCCGTTTTTCTGGTGCTAGGGATGGAATCCAGGGCCTTGAGTTTGCTAGGCAAGCACTCTAGCAACTGAGCTACATTTCAAATCCCCCTTTTCTTCTCTGTCTGTCTGTCTGTCTCTCTTTCTCCTCCCTCCCCTGGCCTGGAACTCAGAATCTTCCTTCCCTAGATCTCCTGAGTGATGGGTGAATTTTTAATCAGTGACATGCATTCTCAGTTTTGATGGATAGTATCATGGTCCACCACTATCAAACCGGAAATGTGGACATCACCGGAGTCACCTTGACTCTCCCTCACTCCTCAAGGTTAATCACCCACCAAGCACTATTAATTTCATCTCTTTTTTCCAATCCATCCCCTCTCTTTCATTGTTACTACCATTGACCTAATTCAAGTTCCCATAATCTCCCAGAGACAACTGGTCTGTCTGAGTCCAATCTAATCCCCTTTCAATTCATCTTTCACACACTGCTAGGACAATCTTTCTCAGGCGTGTATTTGACTGTATCGCTCTCCTTCACAATTCCCACCCCTACTCCTCACCTGCCCAGTTCATTCTGTTTAAATTCTGAGTAGAACATTCCAGACATTTTGTTCCACGTGTGACTTGCAGCCTTCATTTTGACCCCTCCTCCAAACCTCCATACACACCCTGTGCTCAAGCCATAGTGACCTACTTTCAGTTCCCTAAACACAACGTGCTTTATCAAGCCCCTACACATACACGGGATGCTTTCTCCTCTTTGTGCCAGCCTGGGGAAACTAATTCATCTTTGAAATTCAGCTGGTGAGTCATTTCCCCTGACTTGCCCCAACCATAGTCTGCCACCAGCTTATAGCTGCCTCTCCCTCCAATTCCCCACAATCTCTTGCACACATTTACATATTGCATATACTTGCTTGCCCGTCTCCAACTGGCAGTGGGAGGCTCTCTGAGAACACACTGCCTTCTATGTGTCTTTGCATTCTTCGGGCCTAACACAGACTTCAAATAGGAGCTTGGTGTCTGTTGACTGAACAGGTGACTATTTTACAGGTACTCCAGGTTGGACAAAGTTGTGACACAGGAGCCTCTGCATAGGAAGAGTGCTGGCTTACCTTGAAGAAAGGCTCTAGCCATTTTCTGCTTTTAGTATGACATTTTGCTCACTCATTCAACAATTAAGCGCCTACTCTGTTTCAGGTCTTGCACGACCTTTTATTTTATTTTTGATTAAGAGGTATTGTGTTAAGCAAGATAATCAGATGCAACCTCTAACAAGGACATTCTCTAAGGGCTTTAAAACTGTTTGAAATTGAAATAGGAAATTTTTCTGAAGTCCTATGCTTCAGAATATAAAGTGATATAAATATGTCATTCTACCATAGACAAGTTTTAAATAACTCTTTGAATAATCTTTTTTTTTGTTTTGTTTTGTTTTGTTTTGGTTTTTTTTTTTGTTTTGTTTTTTCGAGACAGGGTTTCTCTGTGTAGCTTTGCGCCTTTCCTGGAACTCACTTGGTAGCCCAGGCTGGCCTCAAACTCACAGAGATCCGCCTGGCTCTGCCTCCCGAGTGCTGGGATTAAAGGTGTGCGCCACCACCGCCTGGCTAACTCTTCAAATAATCTTACAGTGACTCTCCCACTCACACACAACCCAAGACTTCTTTCAGATGAGAAATAGAATGGGGACCTGGAAAGACGGCTCAGCAGTTAAGAGCGCTTACTGCTTTCACCCACATTTGGGGATCTGCAACCACCTGTAACTCCAGCTTTAGGAGATTCGAGTCCCAGAACCCACATGCCATAATGAGAAAACTGATTTCCACAAGTTGTTATCAGTCTTCCACACATGGGCTATGACATGTCTACCCATCCCCCCAATACAAAAAATTAAACGGGGGTGGAGGGAGTTACCATAAAAATAAAAAAGAGGGGCTGGAGAGATGGCTCAGCGGTTAAGAGCACTGGCTGCTTTTCCAGAGGTCCTGAGTTCAATTCCCAGCAACCACATGGTGGCTCACAGCCATCTGTAATGAGATCTGGTGCCCTCTTCTGGTATTCAGGTACATGCAAGCAAGCAGAACACTGTGTGTGGATAATAAATAAATAAATCTTTAAAAAAATAAATAAAAATAAAAATAAAAAAGAAGTAAAGCCAGGTATGGTGGTATATGCACTCAGCACTCAGGAGGCAGAGGCAGGTGGATCTCTACGAGTTCGAGGCCATCCTGATCTACAGAAAGTCTTCCAAGACAGCCAGAAACCCTGTCTCAAAAACAAAAACAACAAAAATACTGGTATGACGGAGACCTACCACTTGGGGGCAGTGCCTCTCCAGAAATGAGGCATCCCAGACCTAGGCCTTTAGAATACAGGAGTTCACAAATTCTACAGAATTGTAGAAAACTGTAACATGATAGGTTCTCTTTCATAAGAAGAAGGAGGAGGAGGAGGAGGAGGAGGAGGAGGAGGAGGAGGAGGAGGAGGAGGAGGAGGAGGAGGAGGAGGAGGAGGAGGAGGAGGAGGAGGAGGAGGAGGAGGAGAAGGAGGAGAAGAAGAAGAAGAAGAAGAAGAAGAAGAAGAAGAAGAAGAAGAAGAAGAAGAAGAAGAAGAAGAAGAAGAAGAAGAAGACAACCTAGAGAATGATCAGGGTTGGAGAATACTTATTTATCATGGATGAGGTCCTGGCTTTGATTCTCAGCATAGCAGCAACAAAATCCAAAGGAGTGAAAGGTAGGATTTAGGCATCTCTTCAAGCTTTTCTTAATCTTTAGCATCTGTTTTGTTTATCTGCCACGGGACAAATCATAACAGAACACTTGAGAATGGCCTGAACATGTTAAGCTTTGTTTTTCTCAGAATTTATTTTTATTTATTTATTTATTTATTTATTAATTTATTTATTCCAGACAGGGTTTCTCTGTGTAGCTTTGGAGCCTGTCCTGGAACTCACTCTGTAGCCCAGGCTGGCCTCGAACTCACAGAGATCTACCTGCCTCTGCCTCCCGAGTGCTGGGATTATAGGCATGCGCCACCACCGCCCGGCTATTTTTATTTTTTGTGGTCATATTTTGTGTGTATGCGTGTGAGTGAGTGCAGCACACATGTGCCGTAACATCCATGTGTCGGTCAGAGGGTAAATCTAGGGAGTCAGTGCTTTCCTTCCACTGTGGTTTCTAGGGACAGAACTCTGGTCATTGATCTATGCAACAAGCACCTTTACCTGCTGAGCCATCTTGCTGGCCTAGAACTGGCTTGTAAATATTGATTCTGTGTGCTATATCAAAGTCCAAAGTGCCTAACTTCTTGGAAGAATAGACTAGTAGATGAAAATAATTTTTTATTTATTTTAATGTGTACGGGTGTTTTGCCTGAATGTACGTCTGTGCTCCGTGTTTGTGCCTATTGCCCATGCAGGCTAGAAAAGGACATCAGTCTGATCCCCTGGTACTGGAGTTACAGACAGCTGTGAGCTGCCATGGGGGTGATAGGAATTGAACCCGTGTCCTCTGGAAAAGCAGCCAGGGCTCTTAACCTCTGAATCATCTCTTTAGCTCCTGAAAGTAATTTTTTTTTCTTTTCAGACAGAAGTATTATTGGGGTAACCAGAACAGGGAAGAAGGGAGCTATCAGAGGGTGCTTGCTCCCTGTGAGCTCTGAAGTCATAAGGAACAGGGTGTGACACTGTGACACTGGTGTGTGTGAGCTCTGAAGTCATAAGGAACAGGGTGTGACACTGGTGTGTGTGAGCTCTGAAGTCATAAGGAACAGGGTGTGACACTGGTGTGTGTGAGCTCTGAAGTCATAAAGAACAGGGCGTAACACTGGCTCTGCTAGTTTCTAGTTTCTTTAAAGTCTGTTTTTTTCATTTGCTAAAACAGAGATGATTATATTACTTACCTTAAGGCTTACTCAGAGATTAGGAAGATGACGATTATAAAATTCTGTCCAGGGGCTGGAGAGATGGCTCAGCAGTTAAGAGCACTGACTGCTCTTCCAGAGGACCCAGGTTCAATTCCCACCATCCACAGGGCAGCTTACGACTGTCAAACACGCAGACAAAACACCAATGCAAATAAAATAAAAATACATTATTTTAAAAAAGAAGTATAAAAAGCTAGGTGGTTGTGGCGGCGGCGCACGCCTTTAATCCCAGCATTCGGGAAGCAGAGGCAGGTGGATCTCGGTGAGTTTGAGGCCAGCCTGGTCTACAGAGTGAGATCCAGGACAGCCAGAGCTACACAGAGAAACACTGTCTTGAAAAAAACAAAAAAAAAAAAAAAAAAGAAACGAAACTTCAAAAATCCTGTCCATTGTTTCTGTCACAAAGAGTGTGGCCAATAAAGGTTGGTCCTCCAAATGCTGAAGAAGTGCCACGGATAGCTGCATATTTATGAATCATTAATGTATGTTCATTGTAAAATAGGTAAAAGGTGAAACAGGAGGATGGGACTCTGTTTTTGAAATCCTGGAGCCTCAGTTACTTCGAGGGCCTCATGCAAGCTATGCAAGAGCTCTCCTACTGAGCTACACTCCCAGCTCAAGACCCTTAGGGTGCAGAAGTGGGTGGAGATGTGGTGAAGAAATGGAGTTGTTGCTTTTTTCCTGAATGTGGATTCAGGTAAGGCTGGAAACTTTAAAGGGGAGGCCAGTATGAGGGGTGACCTCATCTCTCGTATGCCTCTGAACAGGTTCTAGGGATGTGAGGCCTTCCGTGCTACAACAGAGAAAGTCCTCAAAAACTGGGCTGCGTTGGTCACCATACCAGTAGACGGGTGTGTGTGTGTGTGTGTGTGTGTGTGTGTGTGTGTGTGCGCGCGCGCGCGCGCAGGGTAATAAACACTCAGATCTTCCTTTCCCTGTGCCAGAGGTTTCTTTACAATAACCTTGTTAGTAGCTTTAGCACTGGCCTGACCATGCTGAAGCCAAATGGCAGGGCAGCTGGGGCCATACAGTCCAGAAGGGTCAGTCTTGCCTGCCCATAGAGCAGAGCAAATCAAGGACAAAGAATCGACCACAAGAGGCAGGTAGGTTAGGATTGCTCCAGGGATGAACTGACGGAGAAAGCCTCCGATGGGATCTCAGGTTCTCTTAGCTAAAAATCAGGTGTGAAACACCCCCGGGATACCTAGAGACTTCTCCCTAGTTCACTTCCTGTCTGCAAGTTTCATCACTCCGCAAATTGCGCTTGGTGCGACCCATGGAACTAAGACAAAGATCAAAAGTCCAAGAACACCATTCACAAGATACCTTCTTTCCAAGCCATAGCGCCGGACCTCTTGGCACCCGGGCACCCCCAGCCACCCCAAAGCCACTCCTAGATCTGGTTGACAACAGCAGCCGCGACCCGCCAAATCAACCCAAATTACATTTGCCGGGCCGGCTGGAGGCGCTTCCTGATTGGCAGGACGGTAGGGGGTGGGGCCTCGGCGGGAAACCCTCCCTCGGATTGGTCCAAACTATCGAGGGTGGGTGCTGTAGTGCGTCTAGGCGCGAAAGCTCGAACTCCGCTGCCGGGCTGGAGACAGCGGGAGCTGCCGCCCGCAAGTTGAGGTTGCTGAGGACCGGTTCTCCCGGAGCTGCGCGGTAGGGAGGCCGGAATCATGACCGGCGAGGTGGGTTCTGAGGTGAGTTTAGGCTCCAGCCTGGGCTGTGGAGGACGCTCGCCGAGGGCGGAGTGTGACAGGGGAGCCAGCCGGGCCAGAGCGCCGAGCCCGGAGGACTACAATTCCCGGCGTGCACCGCTCCGAGACCCCTGGGCTGGGTACGGGGGCCTGGGCCTCGCACGGGTCTCCTGGCGGCTTCCCGCGCTCGGTCCTTGAGGCTCCTGTCGCGCGCTTCTGTCGGCCCAGCCGGCTCCTCGGTTTGTCACGGCAGCCCGCCCTGCTCTTTGGCGCGTTTCCTGCCGCGCAAGCTCCTTTTTACAGCATCCCCGGCAAAGAAGGAGGCCTTGGCCAGCTGGCGTGGAGGATGTGGGGTGGGAGTCTGTGTAAACGCGGGGCGAGGGGAGTACGAAGATGGAACTGGTTCTGGAAGGCACCTCTGAGGGTCTCACGCGTGGGCCCGCTGTGTTTGCCAGTAGTGCTTCCCGCGCGGCGTCCCTCTGGTCGCTGACGGCTCACTGGTGGAATTTGGCCGTAGGAAACTGTTTCGGGATCTGTGTTCTTTTCTGGAGCCAGGACAAGGACCAGACGGTTGCCTTGGGAACAGAAATGGGGTACCAGAAAAGCTAATCACCAAATGAAAGCCGTATTTTGACATGGTTTCCGTGATTAGATACTGAACAAAATATCAGACTTCCATCCTGCACCAACCTGTCTTCTCACCTCACCCGAAGCCAAGAAAAGCTTTGGTTTCAATAAAATTATTTACAAAGGCAGGTGGCTGACTTCAAAAGCAGTACTTTTGCTTATTCTTAAAGGAAAAAAAAAAAAAAAAAAACCCTGAAAGTAGGAGAGGGGATTACTAGGGACAGAGAAGGGTACCAGAGAGATGGGGAGTCAAAGTTAGAAGAATGGTAGATGAACAAAACTACTGCATGATGTGTGAGTGTGTGTGTGTGTGTGTGTGTGTGTGTGTGTGTGTGTGTGTATCACAGCAGGGCCTGAGAGGTGACTCATGAGTAAAGGCACTTGGTGCCAAGCCTGACAGTCTGACTTGAGCCCCAGGATCCACCTAGTAGAAGACTTCTGTAAGTTGTCCTCTGACTTCCATACTCCCTCACCGTACATGCCCATATATACCATACACAAAATAAATGATGTAATTTAAAAAATTAAAACGGGCTGGAAAGGTGGCTTGTTACCTAAAGCACTTGCTGCTCTTCTAGAGGACCTGCATTTGTTCCGATCACCCACACAGTGGCTCACAACCATCCATATTTCAGTTTGGGGGATCCAGTGCCCTCTTCTGACCTTCATGAGTGCCAAGCATGCATGCAGGGCCCTTACATGCACACAGGAGAAACATTCATACACATAAACTAAGTAAATCTTTTTAAAAGAAATTTAAAAGGGGCTGGAGAGATGGCTCAATGGTTAAGAGCACTTGTGGTTCTTACAGAGAACCCTGGTTCAATAGGCAGCATCCTCATGATGGCTAACTACAGTTCTAGGGGCTCTCACACCCCCTTTTGGCCTCTACAGGCACTACATGAATATGGTGTGCAGATGAGACATCCATACACATAAATAAATCTTCTTTTCAATTTGAAAAAGGAAATAACACAGTGAATCTGATTTGTGCAATTAGTGTGTTTAATAATTAAAAGTAAAAGGAGTTGTTCAGTTAGCATCCTGTAGCAATTTATGGTTTTGTTTTGGCCAGTAATTCTAAATGTCATCCCTTTATCAAATCATTGTTTTGGTTCTGTCCAGTTGCAGTTGGATGACCCCATGCTTTGTGGATCCACACATACTTGGAGCTCTGTCTCCCTGTTGATGCAAAGTTTATTCTCATTTTCTAGGTTAACCTGGAAGTCAGTGATCTAAAACTGGTTTCACAAGAATCGGCAGACAGTCCTGTAGACAGTGGACAAGGCAGCTTTGAAACACTCGAGCCCCCGAGTGAAGGAGGTTTGTAATATACCTACATTAATCTTAAGAATGGAGTGTGGGGGCCTGGGTGGTAAGCTATTTCAGTTAATCTCATTATTGTCTTGGCTTACCAAATTGTTAGTGCCCCAACTTTATTATTTATTTTCTTTTTTACAGATATAAAACAACAGTGCTTACATAGTTTTTTGTTTGTTTGTTTTCAAGACGGGTTTTTGCTTTCAAGACAAGGTTTCTCTGTAACAGCCCTAGCTGTCCTGGAACCCGCTCTGTAGACCAGGCTGGCCTCGAGCTCACAGAGATCCACCTGCCTCCGCCTCCTGAGTGCTGGGATTAAAGACGTGCGCCACTACCACATGACCATAGATTTTTAAAGAATATCCATTTCTGTTATATAACTGAATAGATAAAATGTCTAATAGTTACTACATTGCTTGGTTAAATGCATTCATTATGGAAAAGGATTTCTAACACTTGCCAGGATGATTAGAACAACTTTACACATTATAAATATATATAATTACATTTTTAGCAAGAGAGGTTTTGCCACAGAAAAGAATTTTTTAGTATATTTTTAGATACGCTTTGCCACAGTCAGTTCTTAATGGTGATTGTGTAATTCCACAAGGTGACATATCACAGGTATAATTAAATATAATTTTAAGTAGCTAGGAAGAAGGCCAAATGAGTGGGTACCTTCTTTAAAAAAAAAAAAAAATGTTTCCTCCAGATTCTGACGAAGAGATATTTGTGAGTAAGAAAACGAAGAGCAGGAAAGCGCTGCAAGACAGTGATTCTGAGGCCGAGGACAGAGATGCCTCTCCAGAGAAACCCACCTATGACAGCACGGAGGAGAATAAAGAGAACTTACACTCGAAGAAGAACAGGAAGGTCAAAAGCCTTTCTAAGACTCTGGCCGACAGTGAGGAGAGCCACATGGAGGGAACTGTGTGTCAGGAGAATCCTGAAACTCAAGACACGCCTTCCTTAGAGCTGAGCCACCAGTCTGGAAGCCCCGTGGACCTCACCACTGACAGAAAGCTTGCCAAAAAACTCTCTAGAGAAGGAACTGAAGGAAAAGCAAAATCCAAGAGACGACTGGAGAAAGAGGAGAGAAGGATGGAAAAAATTAGGCGGCTGAAAAAGAAGGAAGCAAGATATGAGGTGTGTTGTGATTTTCTGAACCTTGTAATCCTTCTTGTTGTTGTTATTTTTGAGACAGGGTCTCCCCATGTAGCCTTGGCTGGCCTGGACCTTGCTCTGTAGACCAGGCTGGCCTTGAACTCACAGAGATCCACCTGCCTCTGCCTCCCGAGTGCTGGGATTAAAGGCGGGCGCCATAAGCCCAGCAGTCATTTTTCTGAACTTTATAATTCAGTCTTTATTCAAAGTTCTTCTATAACGTGTTTTTACTTGACGGGTAATTAGGGGTACTGTGACATTTTAGTGCATGTGTGCAGCATGTAAGGATCAGATCAGAACAACTGGCAAACCTATTGCCTGCAGCAGTTGGCATTTCTTTGTGTTGGGCACATTAAAAATCTTGTCCACTGGTTATGTTGAAATATTGAATTAATAGTTGTCAACCCATAGTTATCTTACTGTGTTATAGGACCTTAAGAGTTATTCTTGGGAGCTAGAGAGGTGACTCAGTAGTTAAGAGCACTGACTGCTCTTCCAGAGGACCTTGGTTCAATTCCCAGCACCCACATGCTGCTCACAACTGTCTGTAACTCCAGTTCTAGGGGACCTGACACCCTCACACATATATACATGCAAGCAAAACACCAATGTACATAAAATAAATCATTATAAAAAATGTTATTCTTATCCATCCACACTCCTGTATCCACTGACTGTATCTCTCTATAACCTATCCAAGGCCCTGCTATTCTCTTCTACTCTTTTTTTTTTTTAAGATTTTTTTTTTCTTAATGTGTATGTGTTTGTGTGAGTTCATGTGCACCATGTGGGTGGTGCAGGTGCCTGTAGAAGTCAGAGGTGTCAGATCCTCTGGGAATGGAGTTAAAGTCAGTTGGAAGCCACCAAATAAGGATGCTGGGAACTGAACCTGGGACCTCTGCAACAGGAGCAAGGGCTCTTAACTGCTGAGCCATCATTCTAGCCCAAAATGAACTTCTTAATTTCCACATATAAGTGAGAACATGTGATGTTTCTCTTTCTAGTTTGACATAATGTCCTTGTCTTAGTTAGGGATTCTATTGCTGTGAAGAGACACCATGACCAAGGCAACTCTTATAGAGAAAACATTTAATTGGGGTGGCTCACTTACAGTTTCAGAGGTTCAGTCCATTATCATCATGGTGGGGAGCGCGGCAGCATGCATTCAGACATGGTGCTGGAGAGGTAGCTGAAGTGCTACGTCTTGCAGGCAGCAAGAAGTCGACTGAGACACTGGGCCGTATCCTGAGCATAGGAAACCTGAGCCCATTCCCACAGTGACACACTCCCTCCAACAAAACCATACCCAACAAAGCCATGTCTCCTAAGAGTGCCACTCCCTGTTGGATTATGGGGCCAATTACATTCAAATACCACAGTCCTCTAGTCCTGATAACATTGCTGCAAATGACAGAATTTCATTTTTAAGGGTGAACAATATACCCTGGAGTATGTATGAATATTTTACGTATGTACTTGTTAAGGTAATTAGGCGTCATTTTTCAGATAGATTAATGTTTTAAAAATGTAGGTTTTAGTTCCTAATATTGTTTCTACACACAAAATATAGTTTTAAATTGACTGCTTTGCATAAAGAGTGATGGTTATATAATAATTTACAATTATTGATCTTTGCCATTGTGGATGCATAAAAGACACTTCCAAATAGATGAGTTTCTGGTTTCTCGGTGTGTTCTTGTAGCAATTCCTTGTTACTGCTCCTCTGATGAAATTGACTTTGAAGGGATGATTTTTAAAAAACACACATCAATCAAAAGTTCATTTGTTAGCCGAACAGTGGTGGTGCACACACACCTTTAATCCCAGCATTCAGGAGGCAGAGGCAAGCAGATCTCTGTGAGTTCAAAGCCAGCCTGATCTATAGAGTGAGTTCCAGGACAGCCAGGGCTGTTACACAGAGAAACCCTGTCTCGAAAAACAAAAACAAACAAACAAAAGTCCAGCTTTGATTTCAGAGGGTGAGTGTAGGATAGGAACCAGTGAGAATGTTCTAGATGAGCTATATTGTCTGTTGATGAAAGGTGGGCTTTGTTGTCTGTTTCAGATTGTCATATGATGCTATGAAATGCTAGACTTTAAAATGATTGGATCATGCCTTTTCTTTATTGTCCAGGAAAGTGATGCGGACCAGCCGCTTAATGACAGTGGCTGTCGTCTTGAAGACAGTGACCTTTTTGAAACAGGTCTGGAAGAAGAAAATGACTCTCCGTTGGAAGATGAAGAGTCATTAGAGTCGATAAGGGCAGCTGTGAAAAACAAAGTGAGAAATCACAAGGCAAGTGAAGAACGTCCCAGCCTAGCCCACCTCTTCCAATCTTTGCTTGGTTTCTTGACTTACTCTTGCAACTTTTATTATTTTTAACTTAATTTCTAAAAGATTTGTTTTTATGTATGGTGGTTTTTGTTTGCATATATTCTGTGTACCACATGGGTACAATGCCCATGGAAGCCAGAAGAGGGCATCGGATCCCCTAGAACAGGAGTTACAGATGGTTGTGAGTTGCCTTGTGGGTGCTGAGAGTCAAATCTGGGTCTTCTGCACTTTGGCTCAGTGGGCAATATCGCTTGCTGCTTAAGCATGAGGACCAGAGTTCAAATCTCCAGGACCCAGATTAAAAAAAGCAATGTGTGGTCATGAGCTGTAACCCCAGGACTGTGGGAGGCAGAGGCAGGAAGATTGCCGGGACTTGGTGATCAGCCTAGTCCCAGATTCAGTGAAGAGACCCTGTCTCAAGACAGCAAGGTGGGGCAATAGAGTAGGAGACCTGCCAGCCTTCTCTGGCCTCCATGTGTACACCAGTGCCCAGATAAACATGCATATACAGCAGATGTGCACTCATGCATACAAACACACACACAAATAAAAAGATCAAACAAACAAAAAGGAATATTTTAGTTAGCTTTCTGTTGGTGTGATAAACACCATGGCCAAAAGCATGCTGGGGAGGAAATGGTGTATTTGAGCTTACACTTGCAGTCCAGCATGAAGAGAAGTCAGGGCAGGAACTGAAGCAAAAGTTATGGAGGAGTGCTGCTTACTAGCTTGCTCTCCATATCTTTTTTTTTTTTTTTTTTTTTTTTTTTTTTTTTTTTAGATTTATTTATTATGTATACAGAAGAAGGTGCCAGATCTCATTACAGATGGTTGTGAGCCACCACGTGGATGCTGGGAATTGAACTCAGGACCTCTGGAAGAGCAGTCGGTGCTCTTAACCTCTGAGCCATCTCTTCAGCCCCCAGCTCTCCATATCTTGCTCAGCCTGCTTTCTTATACAAGCCAGGGCCACCTTCCCAGGGACAGTAGCTCCCATAGGGGACTGGGCTTCTCCTCCATTAATGATTAATCAGACAGTATCCATACTGACTTGCCTGCGACCAATCTTTTTTTTTTTTTTTTTAAGAAAATTTTTTTATTTATTTTACATACCAGCCACAGATCCCTCTCTCATCCCTCCTGCTCCCCCGTCCTCGAGCCTTCCCCCGCCTATCCACTCCCCATTCCCTCCTCCAAAAGGGAGTCAGCAAAGCCTGATACATTCAGTTGAGGCAGGACCAAGCCCTTCCCCGCTGCATCAAGGCTGAGGAAGGTATCCCACCATAGGCAATGGGCTCCAGAAAGCCAGCTCACTGCAGGCCAGTCTTTGAAGGCATTTTCTCAGTTAAGATTCCCTCTTCCCAGATATGTTTAAATTCATGTCAAGTTGACAAAAATCAACCACCACAAAGGATTTACTTTCTTTCTTAAGATTTTATTTTATGTGTATGAATGTGTACACTGCATGTGTATGTATGTCCCATGTGCATGTATGTGCCTGTGGAAGCCAGAAGAGGGCATTGGATTCCCTGGAACTTGAGTTATAAATTTTTGTGAACTATAGCATGGGTGTTAGGAACTGAACGCAGGTCCTCTGCAAAAACAAGTGCTCTTAACTGCTGGTTTAACATTTCCAGTCCCCATAAAAAGAGGGATTGTTTTTTCAGTTCCCTAGAAGTCGTTTCCCTTCTTAGGAAATATGTAAATAGAAAGGTTAGTGTTCTGATTCCATTTGTATCTACCTTTTTTCTAAGCACAGTAGGAAAAGTTTCTATCTGGTAATTATTAATTTAAGACTTAAAGTAAAGTAGTCTAACGTAGTAAGAAACATCCTTTTGTCAGCCCTGGTAGTTGTGTTATCCCAGATACTTGGGAGGCAGGAGAATTGCAAGTTCAAGATCAGCCTGGGAAATTTGATGAGACCCTGTCTCAAAACAAAATTTGAGGGTTGGGGATGCATCTCAGGGGAAGAGCACTTGCCTAGCATGTGCTGGGCCCAGAGTTCAACTCCTTGCACCACCAAGAGAAAAACATCTTTTCATCTGAGTTTAGTTTTTGCTGGTTTGCAATCTTCTAGAAAAAGGAACCATGCCTGGAGAGTGAGACATTTTCATTAGAAGAAGAAAATGAATTTTCTAAAGGCAGTGGGAGGAAGGTAAGACAGCCCTACCTAGTGTTTATATTGATCTCTTCAACAGGAGACTGTGCATTTCTCATAGATAAACACTTTATCTTATTTGATTTCCTTGGTAACCAAAATCTTTCTTTTATTATTTACTTCTTTCTTTTTTAAAGATTTATCTTTATGTGTATGTGCTATGCCTGTATGTATGTCTGTGTACCACATGCATGCAGTGCCTGGTGCCCAGAAGAGGGCGTCAGATTCCCTGGACTGCGAGCTGCCATGTGGGTACTGGGAACTGAACCTGGGTCCTCTGCAAGAGCAGCGGGAGCTCTTAACCACTGAGCCATCTCTCTGTCCTCTAAGGTTTCTTTGTACATGGAAGGAACAGAAATATCATTAGGTTAAATCTGTTTTCCTGGACTTGCTAATAAGTACATTTTATGCTCGTACTGAGTTTATTAGTACCTGTTCTTTCTTCTCTCCTATTTTCTTGGAGAGAAAAACTCTTAGGGATAAATATCTTTCTGGAAAACACCATTAATGTAGTTTTACCTTTTGTTTTGTTTTGTTTTAAGGAAAGAAAGGCAGCGAAGTTAAGTAAGGAAGCATTAAAAAAGCTGCATAGTGAGACTCAGCGTCTCGTCCGAGGTAATACAAACCAGTATGGTAAACTTTGAGGTGAATCATGGATTTTGTTGTTGTTGTTGAGGTTTTTTTTGTTTTGTTTTGTTTTGGTCAGCCCAACTTGGATACTGGGGAGTTGGTCTGCTAACACTCCTAATGTGAATTCACATTGTGATAGGAAATTTAGAGTTAAACTTGATAAATGTTGTTCTCAAGCCCATGGACCACTAATATAAACAGAAAGTTTGCAGAATTGAGGTAGAACTAAAGGAGAAACTTTGTTTTTAAGATATCTATGTAGATATCTATCTATATATATCTATTAAATTTTAAACTATTTGTATATGTATGTATATGGAAGGGTGCATGTGAGTGTAATTGCCCAGAGGCCAGAGGAAGTCAGATCCTCTTGAGCTCGAGTTATAGGCAGTTGTGAACTGCTGACCCAACATGGGTTCTGGGAACTGACCTCGAGTCCTCTGTTGTCTGTGGACTGACTGCGACACAATCTCTGTAGGAAGTTTTGAAATGTATAGAATTTTAGGCCCCACAATGATTCTGACTCGATAAGTTTGAAATGGGATCCAAGAAAATATGTTTGCTAAAATCATTCTAGTTTGTTTTGCCTGGCATATGGTCCAAGGCCCTTAAGGTATTTGAAGCTGGGAGGATTGAGAGGTTGAGATCAGCACAGACTACACAGCAAGTTCCAGGCTAGCCCATGTTATACAACATGACCCTGTTTCATAAGAAAATAAACATAGAAGCCAGGGGTCTCTAAGGGGCTTGCTTGTGTTTGCTCTTGCCCCCGGTAAAGCAGGATTGTTTTCTGTTTCTCATGATAGCTTTGTTTTATACTATTTGATTAACTGAATATGAAGTGACATTTCAGAATATACACTTGAGTATTTTCTTGTTTTGTTCCATTTTTTTAGAATCTGCACTTAATCTTCCATATCATATGCCTGAGAATAAAACTATTCATGATTTCTTCAAACGTAAACCCCGGCCCACTTGCCAGGGAAATGCCATGGCCCTGCTAAAGTAAGAACCTACTTTCCTTGTGATTATAGTCTTAGTGAATATTCAGTTTTGTAGCATCTGGTATAAAGTTCAGATTCCTTCGTCCCTTAAAACTGATTTAAACGATTCATTCTGTGTTGAGGGATGAGAGTGTTTCACAGTGAGAATTTTGAGAATTCAATTCCAGCTCGTTTCCCCTCTTCTAGGTCATGTAAGTATCAGTCAGGCCATCATCACAAGGAAGCCATAAACGCAGCAGATGCAGCTGGAGTGAGTGCTGATGGCCCCAGCAAAGGCCCTGAGCAGACAACAGGTGCAGAGGTTGTAACGGAAGCTAGCGTTCTCCCTGAGGTCTCTGAAGAAGCTGGGATCACTGCTGGATCAGATGAGGCTTGCCGGGAGGAGCCGGTAAGACACAGAGAGCTGGAAATTGAGGAGACTGAGAAGCACAGTGATGAAAGACCTTCCCCTGGGGACAGATCAGTGTCACAGCAGGGATCCCCCATCTCCAGGAACAAGGCCAATGAGGGGTATCAGGTTGGGGAACTCACGGCATCTGACCCTCATATACTTGAGGGAGAAAAACTGAAAAACACTGAAGAAACAGACTCAAAAGAGGCAGAGCTGGAGCAGAAAACTAAGTTGTCAGTAGCCGCGCCCCCCGAAAAGGTGAGAAGATTCACTGTGGACCGACTCAGACAGCTGGGAGTGGATGTTTCCATTCAGCCACGGCTGGGCGCTGATGAAGATTCCTTTGTGATACTCGATGAGCCTGAAACCAACAGAGGTAACCCTTGAAACTGGGGAGACCCTGGGGTGGTTCACATCAACAGCTTTTGATACTGTGGAAGATGGTGAACGTGGCAGAAGCCAGTGATTGCACACAATCTTATTCTAGATGCACTAGAATCCCGTTCAGATGAGTTTGACGGAATGTCAGGGGGACCTTTTCAGTCTTTTCTCAGATGGAAACCTGGTGATAATTAACATACTAAATAGGCATACTGCTGTTGGGCTATGGTATTTAGGAATTTATTTCTGCCTTTCTGACTTGAACATCTAAATTTTTCTATGACCTGTGTCAGATTTTATTAAATCATTCATAAAAACATTCCATTTTTCACAGCCAGAGAGAAACCTTTGGTCCACTTAAGTTGTCAGCAAAACTGAATTTCTTCCCCCAACCCTACACTCAACAGAAGCTAAACTTTTTGCTGCATTTATAAAATTTATACTGCTTTCTGAGCTGACAGAGCAAGGTTACCTGTAACTTTATAAGAATCCTGTTTTACAAGCAGGGCACTCCATCATCCACCCAGGTAAATGGTACTTTCACTGTAAGGACTGGAAGATGGTTCACTGGTTAAGAGCACTTGTAGCTCCACCAGAGGACCAGAGAGAGTTTGGTTCCCAGCACCCACGTCTGATGGTTCATAACTATGTATAACTGCAGCTCCAGGGACTCTGAACATTCTCATGTCTAATGTTTCTCTGGCTAGTCTCAAACTCACTGTGTAGCCATGGGTAACCTTAACGTTCTGAGTGGTGGGATTGCAGATAATGCACTACTGTGCCTGGTTCGTGGATGCTAGGGATTGAACCTAGGAATTCCTGCAGGCTGGATGAGCACTCTACCAAGTGAGTCACATCCCTATCCCTGGAATATACTACAAATTGTTTAACTGAGTTTAGGGTATTTAGGTATTGTTGAGTCAGGATCTCTCTGTGTAGTTCAGGCTAGCCTTGAACTCCCAATCCTCCTGCTTCTATTACACCCCCCCCCCCCAAAAAAAAGACTGTTTCAATTAGCAGCTTATCATTGGCAGGTGCTATATCAGCCACTGTGCCCAGTATAAAATATGCCTGGTGACTTTGTTGGGTAGATGGACTTTGTAGACTTTGTAGAGGAGAGAGGAGTCAGGGTCTCACTGTGTAACCTTGGCTATCCTAGAACCCGTAGATCAAGCTGGCCTCAAACTTGGCAGCATTCCTCTGCCTCTGCCTCCAAGTACTGGTATTACAGGTGTGCATTACGAGCATGTCTGAGAAGGATGTTTTTAAAAATGACAGAAAAAGTTCTGTATGGCACATATTGGGAGAAGATGAGGGCTTGATTGGAACTAGAGATACAGTGTGTGGGGGGGGTTATGTAACACAACTGCATAGATTCATCAGCAAAGGACAAGAAGTAGCCCTGGGCTAAGATACAGGATATCTTCTTTTATCTTCCTTAATTCTTGTAGCCCTGGAGATTATTTTGCAAAATGAAGAAACAGGCTTAGGAGTTGTGTGATTTTTCCAGCATGACACTTAGCTTATACAGAACCTAGCATAATACCTGCCACGTGATGGACACTTTCTTATAACTCATCATGTTTTCCAGCTAGGTGTGGTGGCACATGCCTTTAGTCCCAACACTTGGGAGGCAGAGACAGGCTGGTCTCTGTCAGTTCAAGTCTATCTTGGTCTACTTAGAGAGTTCTAGGACAGCCAGAGCTATATAGTCAGACCCTGCCTGACTCAAAAAAGTTTAGTTTTCCTTTAAGTATAATTGACGTGAAAGCTTAGTTTCCTGACTAGTCTTTTTCGTGATATTGTAGACATGAAGTTGGAGTCAACATTAAACTTTGATTTAGTATTTTGTTGGGTACTATGTGTACAAGTAAGATACAATCCCTCTTCTCTCTTTTTTCTTCTTTTCTTTTCTTTCTTTTTTTTTTTTTTTTTCTTCGAGACAGGCTTTCTCTGTGTAGTTTTGGTGCCTGTCCTGGATCTTTTTTTTTTTTTTTTTTTTTTCTTGTGGCTGGAGAGACAGCCGTGGGTGCTGGGAACCGAACTCTTATATTTTTGGTTGTGAGCCTAGCCTTTAACGGCTGAGCCATCTCTCCAGCCCCTGTCCTGGATCTTGCTCTGTAGACCAGGCTAGCCTTGAACTCACAGAGATCCACCTGGCTCTGCCTCCCAAGTGCTGGGATTAAAGGCATGTGCTACCGCTGCCCGGCTACAATCCCTCTTCTCAAGGAAATGAAAATATAATGGAGATAGACTATAGGCAAACAGACTATTACCTTACTGGGTGGTAAATAAAATGGTCAGTAAATGTCACTAGAGAAAATGCATAGGAACCCTAGAGCAAATGGCACTTACTTGGATTAGAAATTCAGAGAAGTTTCTGGAAGAAAAAAATAAAACAAAAAAGCCATCAGAGTACTGAAAACTAAGGAGGAGATACCAAGGCAGGGAGGGAGAAGACAGCTTTTCTGGTAGAGACAACTAACTGCAAAAGACATAGATAATAGAAATCACAGGGAGTGCTGGCTGGTGGATTTGAAGGTTGTGGGGAATTGACAATGAAAGGCTAGAGCCTGTAGGAGTTGGGGGCATGTTAGAGCTTTGATTGCTCCTTTTCTAGTAAAGGACCATTGAAAAGTTTTGTTTTTTTAAACAGGGAAAATGAGTCAGTCACTTATTCATTTTAGGGAGTTCAAGCTGATGACTAGCATAGTCGATGCCTTGAAGGGCTCAAGATTGATATTAAGGAGCTGAGCATGATGCCATGTGCCTATAATTGTAGCACTTACAAGGCTGAAGCAGAATTATTGAAAGTTCAAGACCACCCTGGGCAAGTACCAGGCCAGCCAAAGCTACATAGCCAAGCCCCTGTTTCAAAAACCTAAGAAACAGAAAAGGGGGTTGAAGAGATGGCTCAGTGGTCAAGAGCATGTGCTGCTCTTACAGAGGATCCAGGTTCAGTCCTAGTACCCATGTCTGGCAGCCCACAACCACCTGTAACTCCAGTTCCAGGGTTCTGATGCCTCTGGGCCTCCAGGGGCACCTGTAGTCACGTGCACATAAACACACACACACACACACACACACTTAAAATTTTTAAATAAATTTCAAAAAGTACAAACAAGAATGAAAAGAGTGCGGGAGGCAGAGGCAGGCGGATCTTTGTGAGTTCGAGGCCAGCCTGGTCTACAGAGCGAGATCCAGGAAAGGCGCAAAGCTACACAGAGAAACCCTGTCTCGAAAAACCAAAAAAAAAAAAAAAAGAATGAAAAGAGTGATAATATCTCAATTTATCTCCTAGTTAACTTCCATGAGAAAAATGAATGTGGATTTAATTTAATCATGTAGGAAATATACTATTCGTATTCCTTACAAAGGTACAGGAAATAGTCTCTAGCTCTAGTTAGTGGAAATGAGAACAGTGGACCGAAGCTACTGGTATAGACTTGAGCTGGGGCAGAGCTTTTTCACTTGGCAAGAGATGAGAGATACTAGGAAAAGACTGAGGGAGGAGAGTAAGGGATGGTTGAGTCACGTGATGAAGGGCAAAGAGAGTGGTTGCTTCACCGATCCCAAGACAAGAGCCTCGAAAGTCGTCACTTTCTCTAGTTATGAATGAAGGTACTTCCTCAGTATCCTTTTAGGGCCTTAGTGAATTCTTCCTACTCAACTGCTTTGTTTTATTAGCATCAATAATGATCTGCCTATTTGTGTTCCCTTTCTGCTGGTGCCACCTGTTGCTTCCAAGTTTACCGAGCCACTATAAATAGTAGGCAGACTTAGGGTTTCTCTCACTGCTCTTTTGTCTGTAAGTAGAAACAACATCTTTTAGAGTTGTGTTTTTACTGCTAATTATTGTTAGAAACACAATAAAAGGCCAGGTGGCAGTGGTGCATGCCTTAATCCCAGCACTCTGGGAGGCAGAGCCAGGCGGATCTCTGAGTTCGAGGCCAGCCTGGTCTACAGAGTGAGATCCAGGACAGGCTCCAAAGCTACACAGAGAAACCCTGTCTCAAAAAAAATTAAAATTAAAAAAAAAAAAGAAAAAGAAAGAAAGAAACACAATAGAAAAGTTTTGTCTCCATCTTTAGGGCAAGTAAAGAACACATGTAGACGCTAACCATATTACTACTAACATGGGATTTGGATGCATGTTTTTAAAAAATTAACCATTGGCTGGGTGTGCTGGTGCACACCTGTAATCTCAGCACTTAGATGGCAGAGGGAGGAGGAGCAGGAATTCAAGGTAAACCTGGACAACATGAGACTCTGTCTCTAAAAACAGACAAAATAATAAGATCCACCAAAAATAAGCTTTTCATTTTTATACTTTTAAAACTAATCTTGCCTCTTTTTAAAAAGTTACTATTTATTTGTTTCATTTTATATATGTGCTTGAGTATATGAATGTGTACTACGTGTGTGCAGGAGCCCTTGGAGGTCAGAAGGCATTGGATTCCCCTGGAACTGGAGTGCTGGGAACCAAACCCAGGTCCTCTGCAAGAGCAGCCAGTGCTCCTAACCACTGAGCCATCTCTAGCTCCAAATTAAACTTATTTTGTTTTTTGAGACAGTGTCTCACTATGTAGCCCTGGCTGGCCTGAAACTTGCTATGTAGACCAAGATAGCCTTGAACTCATAGAGACACATCTGCCTCTTTAATCCCGAATGCTGGGGTTAAAGGTATATACCACCACACCAGGCTCCAAATTAAGCTTTTTAATAGCTGAAATTCAGGCGAGTTTTTTGTTTTGTTTTTTGTTTTTACTACTGATTTGATACTAAGAATGAAGCAGTGGCTGCAGAGGGCCCAAAGGCACTTGCTGTCAACTCTGTAGACCTGAGTTTGATCTCGGGAACCCACAAGATGAAAAGAAAGAACTGACTCTAATAAGTGTTCTCTGACCTCCACACATGTGCCATGGTGTGCATTCACACACACACAGTGATAAGTGTAATAAAAATTTGCTTTAAAATGTCTGTTTTTTAAAACAGAGAGACAGTATATGAATTTTGTGCAGACCTTAAGAAGCAAGGGGGATTTGGTTTCTCTGTTGTTTTCCTTGATGCTGTTAAGCTGGAAGACGTATCGTTCTTAACTGGAATCTTCAAGGAAAGAGCAGGAGCATGCCAAACTGACGCACTGGTTCACATTTGGGTTTAGAATTGGAAGCCTTGAAGCAGCGCTTCTGGAGACACGCTAATCCAGCAGCCACTCCCAGGCCTCGTCAGATGGTGAATGTGAACATCATAGTGAAGGACTTGGGCAGTGACGGGAAGGAAGAGCTAAAGGCAGATGTGGTGCCTGTGACTTTGGCAGCTGAGAAGCTGGATGAAGCAAGCCACACAAAACCAGGTATTTGTATTTATTATTGAAGGCCCTATTGTAAAAAGACAGAACCTTTTTCCTTGGAGACTTGCACAGTGAGAGATGTGGGGTGGGTACTATAACTTTATTTTTTAAAATGGCACTTACTAAGTAATAAATACTATAGAAAAATGTATAGAGAAGCTAGGCATGGTGGTGCACACAAGTGCACACCCCAGCACTTGGGAGGCTGAGGCAGGAGAATTATCTCTTTTACCAAGCTTACTTTTTAATCGTTTGTCTTTATATAAATTTAGTATGTTGCTGTTTTCTGTCATGGCTTCTTTTGTTACGTTTCCAGCACTGAGACTCAAATTCAGAGCCCCTTGTAGGCTAATCAAGTGATTTTCTACTGAGCTGCATTCCTGTTCCTTAGAGCTCCAGACTTCTGAAGCCTCATTCTCTCCCCACCATCCTTTAAACAGTTACTTATAATTAATTGGGTGTAGACATTGTCTTCTATACTATCCTATGTTAAAATAAGTAAAAGCCAGCTGGGCAGTGGTGGTGCATGCCTTTAATCCCAACACTTGAGGCAGAGACAGGTGGTTCTTTGTGAGTTTGAGGCCAGCCTGATCTGCGGAGCTAGTTCCAGGACGCCAAGGCTACACAAACCCTGTCTGGAAAACAAAAAACATAAGTAAAAGCCTAGAGTACTAAGGTCTTTGGTTTTCCTTTGGGGTGTCTAGAATACAAATAGAGTTACTTAAATTGCATGTTTATTTATTGTATTGTGTAGTCGGTCACATCTACAGTCTACTGATTTTGTTGTTGTTCAGGTGAAAAGCTGCAGATGCTAAAAGCTAAATTGCAGGAGGCAATGAAACTGCGGAGGTTTGAGGAGCGGCAAAAGCGCCAGGCATTATTTAAATTAGATAATGAAGATGGCTTTGAAGAGGAGGAGGAGGAAGAGGAAGAAATGACGGAGGAGTCTGAAGAAGATGGAGAAGAGGAGGTTGAAGAAGAGGAGGAGGATCAAGACATTCCGGAGGTTTGGGGCAATTATGTAATTTTGTTACTTGGTCATGATGTGTAAGAGAAAGTAAGAGTTAAGATTTCTTTATTATGTGTAGGGATGTTTTACCTACAGTGCCTGTGGAGGCTACAATAGGACATTGGATGCTCTGGAACTGCAGTTACAAATGATTGTTAGCTGGTGTTGGGAACTGAAACAGAGTTCTCTGGTCGGCAGAAAGTTTGTTTTTTGTTTTAATGTGTATGTATGTTTTACCTGTATGTATATGTGTGTACCACATGTGTGCCTGGAGTATGGATGAAAATAGCTATCTAAACCAGGTGGTGGTGGTGCACACCTTTAGTCCCTGCACTCAGAGGCAGGTGGATCTCTGTGAGTTTGAGGCTAGCCTTGTCTACAAAGCAAGTTCCAGAACAACCAGGGCTACACAGAGAAACTGTCTCGAAAAAAAAAGAAAGAACTAACAGCTATCTTATATGTGCTCAAAGCTCAGCACATACAGTTCTGTTGGCAATACTGAGTGCCTGCAGTTTACAGCTGTGTGTGTCCTGTTTCTACCTGTTAGTGCATGTACTTTAACGTAGTGCTAATATTGAAAATAACTTTTTTTTTCCCCTTCGAGACAGGGTTTCTCTGTGTAGCTTTGGAGCCTGTCCTGGAACTCACTCTGTAGCCCAGGCTGGCCTCGAACTCACAGAGATCCGCCTGGCTCTGCCTCCCAAGTGCTGGGATTAAAGGTGTGCGCCACCACTGCCCGGCGAAAACAACTTATTAATAAGGACTTTTATGTTTCTCTTCGACCGATATTGAAAAGCGATTATTCTTGTTTAGGTTGAGGTCTGGAATAAGTTCTCAAGCAAGAGGTCTTCCTAAGTTAATCTTATTCCTTACTAAGAAGGGCATTTATAGATGAGCCCTTGGCCCTGTTCCATAGGAGTTTTATGCCCCAGGGGAGGCAATGATTGGTTATGTGGCTGTTAGGTATGAAAAGAGCTCTCTTGTCAGTTGAAAGACATGGTTAGTGTTTAACCCTGAATAAAGAGAAGGCAGCGGCTGAGCTGGACAGCACGTCATAGTCTGTGGTTGACTGTGATCAGTGGTTACTCTTCTTCCTCTAGACCCTTACTACCTTAGTAACATGCTAATCTAATCTTCCTTCATAATTTTGTATTGATTTTGGGAGTGTGAAGTCAGCTAGGCATGGTGATGCACACCTTTAATCCCAGCACTCAGGAGGCAGAAGCAGGTGAATCTCTGTGAATTCCAGGCCATCCTGGTCTACAGAGTGAGTTCATTCTAGTCAGGGAGCCAGGCCCACAGAGTGAGATCCTGTCTCAAGAAACAAAACAAGACAAAAAACCCCAAAAACCAAAAAATAAAAACAACTATAAAGAGTATCAGGGAATGGCATTGCTGAGAGTACCCAGACTGAACTTGTTTCAAGTTCACCTTTTTCTTTTTTTACGTGATTGGCATAGACTACAGAGTTTCTTCTTGGTAGTGAAGATACAGAAACCAAAGATGACAAAGAGACAGACAAAGAAAATACGGATGGCAGTAGTGAAATTGGCAAGTGTGTTGACCTCTCTGTTCCCAAGCCCCTCTCCTCGGATTCCACCTTACTTCTGTTTAAGGACAGCTCTTCCAAGATGGGGTAAGTTATTCAAAGGAAATACAAAATTCTTTTGGGTTTCTAAAGGCTTGTATTTTTTTTTTTTTTAAGGGGTGTGTGTCTGTGTGTGTGGTTATGTGCACATGAGTGCAGGTGCCGGAAGAGGACATTGGATCCCCTGGAGCTGGAGTGAGTCCCTTGATGTGGGACCTGGGAATCGATCTTGGGACCTCTGGAAGAGCAGTGCACACTCTTAACCATGGGGCCGTTTCTCCAGCCCACCCTTTGAATTTCTTACAAGGGAGTAAAGAGTAAGAACAGATACTCAAGCAGTTTACTATTTTATTTTATAGTTACTTTCCTACTGAAGAAAAATCGGAAACAGATGAACACTTGGGCAAGCAGTCTGGCAAACTGGGTAAGTAGTGGTTCTTACGGAAAACTTTTCTTTGTTTCTTTCCTTCCTTCTTTCTTTCTTTCTTTTTTTTTTATTCTAGTGACAGCACATTCTTTTGGGGAGGCCTGGATAAGACAGGGTTTCCCTATGTAGCCTTGGCTGTCTTGGAACTCTGTAGACCAGGCTGGCCTCAAACTCACAGAGATCAGCCTGCCTCTGCCTCCCGAGTGCTGGGATTAAAGGCGTGCACCACCACCTCCCGGCCTACTGTTGTCTTTTTAACATTGACTTATATTTCTTTTATGAGTATTAATGTTTCGCCTGCATGAATGTATGTGACTGGTACTCACAGAGGTCAGAGGTGTTGGATCCCATGGAGCTAGAGTTACAGATGGTTGTAAGCTGCCATGTGGGTGCTGAGAACTGAACCCAGGCCATCTGCAAGAGCAGCAAGGGCTCTTAACTGCAGAGCCATCTTTCCAGCCTCTGGACTGCATTTTTATAGTAGACCATGGGCATATGGTAGCTCCTGAGTGGGTGGGTATATGTTGATTTGTTGATTGAGTGAAATGTAATATTTTTATACATAGATCAAAGAAATGTATATAATTTGATGGACTAATAAAGACTGATGAAAGCCTTAGGCAGAGGAAGAGAAGGAAGAGAATTTCCAGGTATCACAGAGCTCAGAGTAATGAGTCCTGATTACGAAATGCTGTTGTAGTAAATTAATTTACCTTTAACAGAATGATTGGGAGCCCAGAACTTAAGGGGCTTGCCAGTGAATTTTAGTTGTTTGATTCTCAGCTCTTTTTCCTAAACAAATGCACCTATTTCTGTAACCCGACCTTTAAAAGGTATCTCTCCTCTTTTAGATGAAGATGACTCCTGTTCTCTGCTGACAAAGGAGAGCAGCCACAATAGCAGCTTTGAGCTGATTGGCTGCACAATCCCATCCTATCAACCTTGCAACAGACAAACAGGCCGTGGGACCAGTTTTCTCCCTACAGCAGGTGGATTCAGATCCCCTTCCCCTGGGCTGTTTCGAGCCAGTTTGATCAGCTCAGCTTCTAAGGTAAGGTGGTGATAGTTTTCTAATCTCCTCCTCCTTTTACTTCCCACATTGCTAAATAAAGTGTGTCCCAGCCAACCAACTCCCACCACCTTGGTCCTCAGCTTATGTGTGTTCAGCTTTAAAAATCCACCCCCTTTGTGTATTAGCAAGCGTTCTTCTTGCTTAGAGGTATTTTTCCGTGGGCTCCTTTGACTGTGCACTGTCCTCCTCAACTGTAGTTGCCTGAGAGCAGATGACACAGTGCAAGCAGCAGCTTCTGTTGTTGTCATGACACTGAATGGCATTTGTAAAATGTTTTGCTATTGTTTTTGTTTT
The DNA here is from genome assembly GCF_949786415.1 of Peromyscus eremicus. Lineage (NCBI taxonomy): Eukaryota > Metazoa > Chordata > Mammalia > Rodentia > Cricetidae > Peromyscus > Peromyscus eremicus. The sequence continues at coordinate 137,764,565 of NC_081417.1, forward strand.
GGTGCCAGAGTTCAGGGAAACTGTCTGAGCCTTCACTTCCCATAGAGGATTCCCAGGATCTGTACACCGCCTCCCCAGAGCCTAAGACACTTTTCCTCGGAGCAGGAGACTTCCAGTTCTGTTTAGAAGATGACACTCAGAGCCAACTGTTGGATGCAGATGGGTAGGTAGTTTTGTGTTTCTGTGGGTGGGAATGGGGCTGGGTGCTGCTTAATTCTGTTTAAAAATAAAATGAGCTTCTGTCACTCCATCTGGGCTTTCTCTTCTGAGAAAGAGAAGGTGTGCCGACCAGTAGTCTTATATTCTACGAGTTTGAACAAAGTCTCAGAAAAGAAAATGTAAATAACCTCTTGCTGACATTCCGACCCTCTGATCTTGTTTCAAACATATAGATATTGTAAGTGCTTTCTCTGTTCATTTCTCTTTTCTGATTGTGGGGTAAGATTGGGATATAACACCCATCCCTAGAAGCCAACCTTTGTACCTTACCTTTTGACAAAACTTCCCTACCCTCTTTCGGTTAGCATGAGGCTAATGTTTGGATCTTGTTTTCTGGGGTGAGGCGCAGTGTGCTGGTCACTTTTCTCATCGCTCTGATAAACCTGACAAACAACTCAAAGAAGGAAAGGGACTTGTGTCTTATGGTTCCAGGGGACACCGTGTGTCACGGCAGGTCAGTCACGGTGGCTGGAGCAGAAGGCACTGGGCACATGGCCGCCACAGTCAGGAAGAAGAAAGCAACAAGTGCTTCCGTTCAGCTCCTTTTCTCTTTTTCAATCAGGCCAGGACCCCAGCCCATGGAATAGTGCCGCCCACAGTCAGGGTGGGTCTCCTACCTCAGTTAACCTAATCTAAATGATCCCTTGAAGACAGGTTTGTTTCCATGGTGATTCTAAGCTCCATCAAGTTGAAATTCACATCAACTTCTTTTTGCTTTTCTTTTTATAGTTTTTTCAAAATTACATTTTGTTTATCCTGTGTGTGTATACGTGTGAGCACATATGTGCCACAGTACACGTGAGAAGATCATAGGACAGCTTGCTGCCGTTGGCTCCCTCCACCATGTGGATCCTGGGGATTGAACTCGTATCATCAGGCTTGGCAGCAAGCACCTTTATCCACTCAGCCATCTTGCTGGTTGCGTTCAGCTTCTAACCCTAGTGTTGGAAATCAGGCAGTTTTTACCTGCAGTTTTGTCTCTTCTCTGGGTAATTTCTGACACTTCATTGTGCTTGTAGATTTTTAAACATTAGAAATCACCGGAATCGATATCAAGCTTTGAAGCCTCAGTTGCCCCTGGCCAGTATGGATGAGAACGCCATGGATGCCAACATGGATGAGCTGCTGGATTTGTGTACTGGACAGTTTACATCTCAGTCTGAAGAGAAATGTCCACCTAGGAAGAATAGCAAAAAAGAAGACATGGAGGAACTTCTGAATCTTTGCTCAGGCAAATTTCCTTCTCAAGGTAAATATTCAGTGAAAGTTTCCGGCTTACCACAGCCAGACAGCTTACATCAGCATCCCTGAAAGGAAGCCCTTGCCCCTCGAAGTGAGTGCACAGAAAACAGGCATGTGATGGAATTCACTCTTAGTTCTTCACTTTTATAGCTCTTCCTTTCTTAGAATGACAGTGTCAACTAAGAAATGCTTTAGCTTTGGCCCAAGTTAACCTGTATACAAAGCTTAAAACCTCATCTGATATATAGTAAATGTTGCATGCTGGAATAGGATGTAGGCTCTGTGAGGTAATTGGGTGTTTGTTTTGTTCATTACTGTCTTCCTGTGGCTACCTTCCTACACAGAAAGTAGGAGGATTTGTTGAAAGAATGGATAGTGAACTTTTCAACATTTTATCTAAATCCTGAACTGAGCTGGACGGTCTTTAGATGGCCAGGGAGAGTAAAGGTGTCATCTCCTTCCTCACTGATCTTTTCCTTGTTGAGGTAGACGCCTCCCCTGTGGCTCCACTGGAGCTGAGCAAGCAGGAGAAGGAGAGCAGCACGGATGACCCCATGGAAGAGGCACTTGCTCTTTGCTCTGGCTCTTTCCCGACAGACAGGTGAGTCCCAAAGACTGGTGGGAACTTGGGAAGATAAAACCCTAGGATCTGATTCTCCGGGTTCAGCGATAAACTAAATAACTCTGGGAAGGAAAATCAGAGATATTGCCTCACATCCATTAGAATGATTACAGTTTTATATAAACAACTAAGTATCAGTGAAGATAAGAAAAATCTATTTACCATTGGTGAGCTGCTAGAAAAAACAGTATTACCATCTGATCCAGCAACTCCACTTAGGTTCAAAAGAAGTGTAAGTGGTAGGTGTGGTAGCCTATAATCTCAGCACTGGGAAGACTGAGGCAGGAGGATTGTGAATTCCAGACCAGCCTAGCGTAGACATTGAAATTCTATCTCAAAGGAGAGAGAGACACACACAGACTTAAAAGTAAAAATTCAAGTGGGCAGGTGTGGTGGTATGCACCTATAACTCTAGCACTTAGGTGGTAAAGGGAGTAGGATCAGGAGTTCAAGGTCATCTTCAGCTGTATACAGAGCTCCAGGCCAAGTGAGTGACATGGGAAAGACCTGCCTGCAAACCAGAAAGCCTGGTGTGTGTGTGCCTAATCCAATATTCAGGAAGCAGGAGCAAGAGAATCAGAAGTTAGGGCCAGGTAAATGGCTCAGTGGGTAAGGTTTCTTGTCTTCAAGCCTAAAGACCTGAGTTCAGTCCCTGGTGTCTACCATGGTAGGAGAGAACTGACTCCCACAAGTTGTCCTCTGAACTCCATATATGCAGGCAATGGTATGCATGCAGTTACAGATGCACACGTTGGTGCATGCACACACATTAAATAAGTAAATGTATAAATAAATAAAGGCAAAAAAGTTTAAGGCTAGCCTCAGCTACATGAATTCCTTTCTCATAAATAAATGAATAAAATAGGTTTTTATACTTTGTGTTTAATATTGTTTGATAATAGCCAAAATGAAGAGGAATGGCAGTGGCCTGCCATCTGAGTTAAGGTGATTATTACTGTGATAAACACCGTGACAAAAAGCAAACTGGGGAGGAAAGGGTTTATTTGGCTTACACTTCCACCTCGCTGTCATCGTCAAAGGAAGTCAGGACAGGAACTCAAGTGGGGCAGGATCCTGGAGACAGGAGCTGATGCAGAGGCATGGGGGATGCTCTATGGTTTGTTCCCTATGGCTTGCTCAGCCTGCTTTCTCAGCACCCCTGCCCCACCCCCATCAATCCTTCTTTTGAAAAATGCCCCTGTAGGTTTGCACACTGCTCTATCTTACTGAGGCATCTTCTCAACTGAGGCTCCCTCTCTGGTGATTATAGCTGTGTCAGGTTGACATCAAACTAGCCAGCACATCTGCTAAATACAATTTATACACATTAAATGGCTTTAAAAAGAAGGAAATTTGTTTTTGTTGTCTGAGACTAGGTCTTCCTATGCATCCCAGACTGGTCTGGAATTTAGTGTTAGTTCAGGCTGACTTCAAACCAGTGATCCTTCTGCCTCATCCTCCAAGTGTGTACCACCATACCCAGCCCAACAGGAAGGGAATTATGACACATGCCTCACCATGGAGGAACCAGGGAGGTGTTATGCTAGGAGTAAGAACTATTTGTCATAGAAGGATAGCTACTGTATAAGTCCACTTCTGTATGGTCTTTGGAATAGGCAGTTTTATGTAGACAGGAAGTGGGGAGAGAGGGTGAAGATCTGTCTAACGGATGTAGAGTGTTTAATAACTATTTGACTTTGGAAGCTGCTTATATGAAAGTATCAACATACTTGTTTTGTTTTGTTTTTGAGATAGAGTCTCACTGTCTAGCTCTGGATGGCCTGGAACTCACTATATAGACCAGACTAGCCTCAAACTCACAGAGATCTGCCTGCTTCTGACTTCTTTAATCTTCGGATTAAAGATGCCACCACACCTAGCTCATATGAATATACTTAAAAATAAACTGTTGGTTTTTCTTTTTTTTTTTTGAGACAGAGTCTCACTGTATGGCTCTGAATGTCCTGGAACTCGCTTTGTAGAAAGGGCTAGCCTCAAACTCACAGAGCTCCTCCAGCCTCTACCTCCCAAGTGCTGAGATTAAAGACATGTATCACTATGCCTGAGCATGACTAGACTTTCTAGTGAGCCCATCCTGGGCATCCCTATCTCTGCTTTATGAGGCTGTAATTACAGAAGGCAAAATACCTTGTTTCCTGTTTCTTAAGGAAATTACTGGTGTTGCTAAATGTCTTAAATTCTTGACTTAGCTGGCTGCTTGTAGTTCGATTTTAGTAACTTAGTGATTTGTCTTCTAGGGAGGAAGAGGGTGAAGAGGAAGAATTTGGAGACTTTCAGCTTGTTTCAAAGGAAAACGAATTTGCTAGTGATGAGGTGAGTGTGGCAGGAACACAGCCAATTTCCACACACTGCTTCCCTCGGGTTCCTGCTTTTACATCATCAGTGTTTGCAAATTCTGAGTTGAGCGTCTTACCAGAAGCAATGTCCTATGATGAAGCATGGGGACAGGACTTCACAAATCCTCTTGTTGCTTTTTGGTTTTGTCTCATGGCACTGGAGCTCAAACCCAGGACCATGTGCCTGTAATCCCACCACTTGGGATTATATGACAAGACCCTGTCTACAAAATAAATAAATTTAAAAACAGGAGAAAGAGCACACAAACTTTTATTATATGCTCAAAGCACGACAGCATTTACTTCCTGTGGTCCATATTTTTATTGTGTGCAACTCTGCGTGTGATGTTCTAACTGTGCAGGATGAACACAGTGACTCCGGTGATGAAGAGCTGGCCCTGGACCAGGAAGATGATGAAGAAGAGCTCCTAAAGCAGTCGGAGAAGATGAAAAGGCAAATGTAGGTGTTCTGTCCGTTCCTCCTCCTCCTAGACAGTTCTCCTAGGTTGACGTATAGCTTGCTACCATTTTACATAAACTTGCTGGTTTGGTTTCTGCTTTTTGTGGTTACCATAAATTAAATAAATGCTTTGTGGATTCTAGGTGAATGAGATGACGTGGCAGGTAAAAGTGCTTCCTTTGTAACCCTGTCTAAGTTCAATCTCTAGACCCCACAGTGAAAGGAGAAAACCAGCTCCCGAAAGTTGTCCTGTGCCCTCCACACCTGTGCCATGGCACACAAATTAATAGTGTTTAAAAATCCTTCTATGGCCACTTCTTGAGTACTTACGTCACATCTGTACTAAATATCTCTTGTTACCTCCCAGACCTGATGACCCTCTCAGTAGTGTTGCTTCTACACTTCTTGTGTCCTGGATGTCCTCTTTGTACTCAGGTGTGGTCTGGCTGTTTGCTGGATGGGTACTACTATCTGTCACCCAAGATGACAAGAGCTGAATCACTTCCTATAACTGAAGGACCTCGTGAATAACTGACATTGCCCAGAACTTTGCTCCTATGAATTGCTGACATTCCTGGTTTTCTTGATTCTTGTCTTGGACAAATGGCCCATTTAATTTTTTTGTTATTTTTGTCTCCCCCCCCCCCCCCCCCCCCCCCCCGGAGTTGAGGACCAAACCCATGGCCTTGCACTTGCTAGGCAAGCGCTCTGCCTCTGAGCTAAATCCCCAATCTCCCATTTTATTTTTTGGTATTTGTCACTCTGGTCATATTTTAGAGCATTCAGAAAAACTGTATGGAAGCCGGGCATGGTGGTGCATGTCTTTAATCCCAGCACTCGGGGGGGGGGGGGGGGGGGGCAGAGACAGGTAGATCTCTGTGAATTCGAGGTCAGCCTGGTCTACAGATCAAGTTCCAGGACAGTCAGAGCTACACAGTGAAACCCTGTCTTGGAAAACAAAAACAAAAACAAAAACAGATGGACAGATGGACTTACAGGTGGACAGCCAGACAGGTTGGAAGTGTAGCTCAATAGTAGAGCACTGCCTGGTGTGCACAAGGCTCTGGATTTATCCCCAGCACCATAAACATGAAGGGAGGAAGGGTGAATAGGAAGGAAGAGGGAGGGAGGGAAAAAATAAGGTAGTTATTCATATTGATTGGCCAGAATGTTGTGAAAGTGTTGATAATGATTTCTTCATAACTTTTTATGCAAATGTTTTTACACAACTGAGATTTAAATAATTTCCCTATGTGTTTAATTTTGCATCTTGACTTTACCTCCTTGTAGCATATCCATGGTTTTTTGGGAGTTTTGTTTTTGGGAGTAGAGGAGGTTAGTTTTTCGAGACAGGGTTTCTCCATGTAGCCTTGGCTGTCCTAGAACTCATCTATAGACCAGGATGGCCTTAAACTCAGAGACCCAACTGCCTGCCTCTGGCTGCCAAGTGCTGGGATTAAAGGTGTGTGCTGCCAGCACCCAGCTATGACATCACCACTCAGCCTATAGTATTTTATGATTTTAAAGAATTTTCACAAACGTAATTCTAATAAATGTTCGGTAACATATAGCACATGTATGATTTTTGGATTCATATCCAGATGTTTGAGATTTTTTTTGGCTGGTAGAGGTCGCAGTGTGCCATAGCCTGGCAGCTTTCTCTAATCTCGGCAATATGGAAACTCTTTCCTTCCCCAGCAAAGTTTCCTGCTCTCTACCTAGTCTTTTCTGGAGGATGGCCCTGGGCCTGGAGGCCTGACCTTATCTGAAAGCTCTCTAAACCAGATGCCTGTCTCTAAAACCAGATGCCTGATTCATCTTTAGCTTGACCCTTAGCACAGATCCCTGATAACAAGACTTCTGCTATAGGATCCTACTGCCATATACTAAGTCCTGTGGTAGGAGTGTGCCACTTAATGCAAATGAGGGTTTTGCCCCCAGGCTCCCCAGTCCTATATTCCCTATACTCTGGAATAAAGTTGAGCTGATTCACCGAAGTCTGTCTCCTGGAGGCCGTGCACAAAGCTTTCTGTCGCCCCTTCTGTCTCTTTCTCCTCAAGGACTGATGGCCGACAGGCTGAGAGGGAAAGAGGACCCCCACCAGAATATCCTGTTGATCTCTGTTGGATTTATACTGTTGCTTTCAGCCTGTTGTTACATTCTCTCTCTCTCTCTCTCTCTCTCTCTCTCTCTCTCTCTCTTTTTTTTTCTTTTTTGGTTTTTCAAGATAGGGTTTCTCTGTGTAGTTTTGGTGCCTGTCCTGAATCTCACTCTGTAGACCAGGTTGGCCTCGAACTCACAGAAACCCACCTGGCTCTACCTCCTGAGTGCTGGGATTAAAGGTGTGCGCCACCACCGCCCGGCCCCTTCTATCTTCTATAGACACTGTAAGCATGTGGTACACAGACATACACTCAAGAAAAATACTCGTACATATAAAATAATCCAAAAATTTAAAAGGGTTGGTTGGTTTGGTTGGTGGGTTGTTTGGTTTTTCTAAGAGTCAGAACAAGCTGGGAGCATGTGGGCCAGCTAGCCTGGAGTATCCAATACAGCAGCTGAAATAAAAACCCTGTTTCAACTAGGTGGAAGGCTGTAGAATGGACTCCCACAAGGTGTCCCCAGACCTCTGTGTGAAGACACACAAAATACATTTTAAAAGTTTCTGCCTGTAGGATTATCCAAGCTGGGTTAAGTGCCACCTACTTGTGGGAACTTGAGTAAACTGATCTCTCTGAGCGTCATTAAATGATTTCTATACAAACGTCTCTAGTTCCTTCCAGAACTAGTGGCATTTTTAGTGTTATAGCTTCCATTCTCCTTGGACTTCTCTTTCTTAACTATAAAATGGCAGAGGTAATAGTACACGTTCCTAAGATAATAAGATAATGGTAATACCTATAAAGTACAGCTATTAGCACATAGTATAGGTTAAGTGACCACTTAATTATCAAAAAATTATTTGAGATAATATCAAAATGTATAAATTTAAGCCTGTTATTATTGATGATTCTATGTTCTGCTTTTTTTAAATTTATTAATTCTTTGGCTACTTCATACATGTATATGATGCAGTCTGCTCACATTCATTCCTCTACCCTCTCACTCTCCCCCCGCATCCTGACAGCCATCACCCCGCCCCCCCTTTACCCCACCAAGCCCATCCTACTCACATCTTTTTGTTTTTGCTTTGTGACTTATGGATTTAATGAGGGCCACTCACATGGGGCTATCCACTAGAGCATAGATAACTCACAGTGGCTTCCTGCTTTCCTTCCTGTGCCCACAGTCTGTGTAGATGGTCTTTGTCTGGTTTCTAATCTTTCAAATTGCTTTCTAGGAGACTGAAGAAATACCTGGAAGATGAGGCAGAGGTGTCGGGAAGTGATGTGGGAAGTGAAGACGAGTATGATGGGGAAGAGATTGACGAATACGAAGAAGACGTCATTGATGAAGTGCTTCCTTCTGATGAGGAACTGGAGAGTCAGATCAAGAAAATACACATGTTAGTATCCCAACAAACCCTTCTAAGCAATAGGGCGCCTCAAGGTGGCCGATTTATCAGGCAGGAAGGTCCTGGTATCGAGCATTTGGTTTTTCTGTTGCAGGAAAACCATGTTGGATGATGATAAGCGACGACTGCGGTTATACCAGGAGAGGTACCTTGCTGACGGGGATCTGCACAGCGATGGGCCTGGACGAACGAGAAAATTCCGGTGGAAACACATAGGTATCTATGTGTGTATATTTGTCTACTTTAAGATGGTAAATGGAAATCACAAGTGAACCAGAGATTTAGCTCAGTTGGTAGAGCGCTTACCTAGAGTACTGAGGTCCTGGGTTCGAGGCCAGCCTGGTCTACAGAGTATTTCAGGACAGTTAGGGCTACACAGAGAAACCCTGTCTCAAAAAAAAAAAAAAAAAATCAGAAAAGAGAGATCGAAACGAGGCATGCCTGTAATCCCAAGATTTGGGAGGTGGAGGGAGAACAATTGGGAGTCAAGATCATCTTTAGCTCCATAACAAGTTCAATGCCAACCTGGCTACCTGCAACCCTTTCTGGGAAAAAACACACACAAACGAAACATGGTAGCCATAGCTGTTTTAAAAGAACCATCGATTTTCTTTTGTGGCTGGGAAAGGTTTATGTCAATGTGCAGCAGCTATAGGCTTGTTTTGTGTCTGTCTGTCTGATCACTCTGTGAGGATCACAAAATGCTAACGCCTTGCCTCTTTCCTTTAGATGATGCCTCCCAGATGGATCTGTTCCACAGAGACTCTGATGACGATCAGACTGAAGAACAGCTTGACGAGACTGAAGCCAGGTGGAGAAAGGAGCGAATTGAACGAGAGCAGTGGCTTCGGGAACAGGTAGAAAGCATCCGAGAAAATTGCCCGTTTTGACCACCTTTAAGGGGGCAAAGATTCAGCTGCTTCACCAGCCATGAGACTTAAACAACAACATACCTAAGTTTAATCTTGGGGTTTGCTTGTTTTGTTTTGTTTTGGTTTTTTTGAGACAGGGTTTCTCTGTGTAGTTTTGGTGCCTGTCCTGGATCTCACTCTGTAGACCAGGCTGGCCTCAAACTTGCAGAGATCCGCCTGCCTCTGCCTCTTGAGTGCTGGGATTAAAGGCGTGCGCCACCACTGCCCGGCTAGGGTTTTTTTTTTTTTTTTTTTGGTTTTTCGAGACAGGGTTTCTCTGTGTAGCTTTGCGCCTTTCCTGGAACTCACTTGGTAGCCCAGGCCGGCCTCGAACTCACAGAGATCCGCCTGGCTCTGCCTCCCGAGTGCTGGGATTAAAGGCGTGCGCCGCCCGGCAGGTTTGCCTTTTTTTTGCGCTGAAAAGGTTACCATAGTCAACTCTCTAGCTAACTATCCAATTAAAAAAAAGATATATATATTTTAAGGCTGAGAGTTGTGTCGCATGCCTTTATCCCAGCTGTTACATGGCAGAGGCAGGTGGATCTCTGTGAATTCCAAGCCAGCCCAAACTACAGAGACCTTGTCTCAAAAAAATAAATAAAATAATACTTTTGTAAATTATGTGTATATGAGGTGGGGGAGGTGCATGTAAGTACAGTGTCTGTGGAGGCCAGAAGAAGGCATCAGATCCCCTGGAACTAGAGTTACAGGCAGTTTTGAGCTATTACATGGGTGCTGGGAACTGAACTTGGGTCTTCTAGAGAAGCAGCACATGGCTTTTAACCACTTAGCCACTTCTAACCATTCAGCCATCTCTCCAGCCCTTTTATCTTTTTGATCTAAGGTAGCAGAGGTTGTAAAAAAGAAAACAAATGTTGTCTCAGTAACCTGACTTTACACCTCAGCCAGTGTTAACTTCTTTTCTAATATATATAATTTTTTTTTGAGGCAGGGTCTCACTATGTATCTCTGGCTGTCCTAGAACTCACTATGTAGATCAGGTTGGCCTCAAATTCACAAAGGTCCACATGTTTCTGCCTCCTGAGTGCTGGGATTAAAGGTGTGAGCCACCGGGCTGGAGAGATGGCTCAGAGGTTAAGAGCACTGGCTGTTCTTCCAGAGGACCTGAGTTCAATTCCCAGCAACCACATGGTGGCTCACAACCATCTGTAATGAGATCTGGTGCCCTCTTCTGGCCTATAGGCATATGTGCAGACAGAACACTGTATACATTAAAAAAAAAAAGAGGTGTGAGCCACCATTCCAACCTTTAGTTTTATATCATTATTTTATTTTTTTATTTATTTTTTTTTTAATGGTGGCACACACCTTTATTTATATTTTTTTTTTAAAGATTTATTTATTTATTATGTATGCGGAAGAGGGCGCCAGATCTCATTACAGATGGTTGTCAGCCACCATGTGGGTGCTGGGAATTGAACTCAGGACCTCTGGAAGAACACTTGGTGCTCTTAACCTCTGAGCCATCTCTCCAGCCCCTATATCATTATTTTATGTATATGGGTATTTTACCTGCAAGTATGTCTGTGCACCACATGTGTGCCAACAGAGCCCAGAAGAGAGTGTTAGCCTCCCTGCCCTCCATTTATGAGCTGCCCTGTGGGTACTGAGAGTTGAACCCAGATCCTCTGGAAGAGCTGCCAGTGCTTTTAGTTACTGAGCCATCTCTCCAGCTCCTGTAAGTTGACTATTTAGGGGAGCTGTAATAAGCATCATCATCATCATCATCATCTTATGTTTTATGAGTTCGTTTGGAAGACAGGCTGGCCTGGAACTCATTATGTATCCCAGACTGGCCTCAACCTCATGATAATCCTCCTGCCTCAGCTTTTCAAGTGCTGGGGTTATAGGCATGTGCCACCACCCCTGGCTAATCCTGTATGGTCTTCATATTCAGGCTCAACAGGGGAAAATTGCTGCTGACGAAGACGACATTGGGGAAGACAGTCAGTTTATGATGCTCGCCAAGAAAGCTACAGCCAAGGCACTGCAGAGGAATGGTGAGCTCTGACTTCTCTTTAGGCCTGGCTGCTTGGATTGTCAGTGCTGGAGCTTAGGAGGGGACTCTAGCCTTCAGGGACTGTGGCGGCTAATGTAATTCTGTCATACTGTCTTAAAGGGGCCACCGAGGTAAGGGGAGGCAGAGGTTGGCTCTAAGCTGTTGGTCAGTAGAGTTGTACTTTGGTTTGTGTAGCTTGTCGTAAAGGTTGCTGGTGAATTGTGGCTTCTCTTTGAGTTGCCCAGGGTTTATATGCTCAGGTATTGGAGCTGAGATTGAACATAGGTGTGTTGAACGCCATAAATGGACTGTTAGGTACTGCTCCTCACTCACCAACTGCTGTTTTTCCTTAAGTTAGTCCTTGTTCATGATTAACTGATAATCTTGACTTCATTGTCTCATCAGTGACACTTGCTATAGTTTTAAGGTCACGAATATAAAATAAACAGTTCTTACATCAGCTTTTAAGTCTTCTTAGCTTGTTTGAATGTAGAGGGAATTCTACCCGGCTTTGCCCAGACACTTCTCTCTCTGTTTTCTTTCCAGCCAGTCGGGCTGGGGTTGTTCAGGAGTCAAAGTCTGTGCCCAGTAATCCTTTTGAAGCCATCAGACCAGGAAGTGCTCACCAGGTTAGTCGGGACCCTGTTAATCTGATGTCACGGTCTCACAGTCTGTAGATCATGGTGTCACTCAGTGAGGGAGGTGGCCACAGGAAGTGGGAAGGTCTTGCTTAAGGTAGAAAAGCATCCCTTCAGTACGGGCGAGGCAGACAGGGTTAGATTTGCTTCTTTTCAGCATTTGCAGTTTTGTATCAGGTATCTCTTCTTTCCTCAGCTGAAGATGGGCTCCTTGCTAAACCAGCCCAAGACTGTGCTTCAGAAACTCTCTGCCCTGTCTGACCTCAACCCCAGCGCTCCCCGAAACTCAAGAAACTTTGTCTTTCATACACTTTCTCCTACCAAGGCCGAGGCAGCAAAGGAATCATCTAAGCCTCAGGTAGGGAATTTAAAAACTGATGTGGTGCTTTCCAAATAGTGTTTATTTGTGGGAAGTTTGTTCTGTTTTGTTTTCTAAGATTTGTTTGTATTTTACTTGCATGTATGTGCATGCACTATGTGTGTGTCTAGTACCTGGGGAGGCCAGAAGAGGGTGCCCGATCCCCTAGAACTGGAATTACAGCTGTAAGTTACCATGTGGGAATGGAGTCTGGTCCTCTGTAAGACAAGCAAATATCTTAACCCCTGGGCCATCTCTCCAGCCTCAGACTTATTTGTTTTAATTTTTAAAATATTTGTGTGTGTGTGTGTGTGTGTGTGTGTGTGTGTGTGTGAGAGAGAGAGAGAGAGAGAGAGAGAGAGAGAGAGAGAGAGAGAGAGAGATGAAGAGAGGAAGAGAGACAGACAGAGCTGGTTTAGTGGGCAAGAGGACTTGCTGTGCAGGCATGAGGACTTGAGTCTGAATCCTAGCACCATATAAAATGCAGGCATGGCTGTATGGCTATGACTCTGTAACCCCAACATAGGGCAGAAAAAGGTGGTGGATCCTGGAAGCTCGCTGGCAGCTGAAATGTCAAACTTCTTGTTCAGAGACAGACTCTGTCTTATAGGCGCAAGGCAGAGAACAATAGAGGAAGATACCAGCCTCCTCTGGCTCCACATGCATGCACATGGCATGCACAGCATACCCACATGCATATATCATACATACCCAAAAAAGTAAAATAAAATGAAATAAAAAAAATTCTGAGCCAGGTGGTGGTGGCGCATGCCTTTAATCCCAGCACTTGAGAGGCAGAGGCAGGCGGCTCTCTGTGAGTTCAAGGCCAGCCTGGGCTACAGAGTGAGTTCCAGGACAGGCTCCAAAGCCACACAGAGAAACCCTGTTTCCAAAAAGAAAGAAAGGAAGGAAGGAAGGAAGGAAGGAAGGAAGGAAGGAAGGACGGAAAGAAAGAAAGAAAGAAAGAAAGAAAGAAAGAAAGAAAGAAAGAAAGAAAGAAAGAAAGAAAGGAAGAAAGAACTCAGTGAAGATAGGCACTTGTGTGAGTCTTGAGCTGCTGGCCCTGACTCTCTGTTTTTTTCTCTAGGTGAGAAGAAAGGGGCCATCATTAATGATGTCACCATCTCCTAAACGGCTAAAGACAGATAATAGCAGTCCAGGACCAAAGCGAAGCATCTTCAGATACTTGGAAAGCTAACACTATCCAGGATGCCAGCATCTGCTGAAACTGCTCCAAGTAGGTCTGGCCCCTAACGGTGGGACTGGCGTTTGCGCTGATGACCTCTCCTCCGTTGACCATCATGGGCAGAGTTTCCAGTTCCAGTTCTTGTACCACGCACTCTCGTTAGCAGTTTTTTTTCCTAGTGTTATTTCCAGTTCGGCCACTATTCTTATCACTACAGTTTCCAACAGCGACTTACAGAATAATTGAAGTCTCACTTCTTCTGTTAAGCATTTGACATTTTTTCCTAGCAGTTTCCTGGGTTGACACCACTTTGAAATAAGGTGTTTGGAGGAGGAAGAAAGTGTGGCATTATAGAAAATTACAGAAAGCACTGAAAGCCAGTACTGGGATGACTCCTCCACACCCACGCGACCTGTAACATGGTAACCAGGACCAGTGTGAGTGGTTAGATGGAGGGCCTAAGAACCACCGACCGACCGGCTGTTGCGTCAATCTTGTTCCTTCTGTTCCTGTAAGCTTCCAGGCTTCATTTCTAATTAACCTTTACTACCTTTGAAATGAGGACTTAAGCTGGTACCTAGTTCATTTTCTGGAGTGTGGGAGGAAGATGAGGTTATACCCGGTGTCTACCCACACCGGGTAATCTGTGGAAGAGAGACTTTCCCTGGGACTAGATCTCAAAGCATTCGGTTGTGAGCCTCCCCTCTGCTGACCGAAGAAAACCCGACCACTGTTTATTGCATCTCTTGGGCTGAGTTTGTTGTCCTGACCAGTCAGAGAACGTTTCAATAGTTCATCACTAATATTGAGAGCAGACGAGTGGAATTTAATAAGAACGTTGAAGAGAGCTGCCACCGCTCGCCCTCCTTGGTCTGCCACTGGGTTTGCAGAAGTATAGACCAATTGTCCCTCTCAGAAGCGAACTCAGTGCTGCTTTGCCAAAACCATCCAGAGGAAAGTTGGCTTTGTGTCGAAAGCTGAGCACAGGAAGTCGGAGGAGATTGTGTCTGTCTTTTATTGAGAGACATAAAACAGCCAATTTAATTGATGAAAATAAGGTGTAGGTTTTCTGTTGATTGTTAGGGGTTTTGTTTTTCTCAGGATGCTGACTTGGAAGGAATATAAATTTGTATATTTGTAATCTTGTAATGGGAGAAATGTGTATAAAACTGTTTTAATGTGTATGTAGGTTTTAAATAAATCTCATTGCCTTGAGGGCAGGGTTTGCTGTCCAGCTAGAGTGCTCATTCCTAGGTCAGTCAGTGCCTAAGTTGAGACAGTATCCCAGGAAACTGTGTCCAGAATAAGAGGGTCCTGCGGTTGCCCTTCACTGGCCTCCCCATCCCTGTGGAGTGACCGGACAACTCACTTAGTGGTCTGAATGCTGGTCATGGGGAGAGCTCACGTATATAATACTTGCCCTGTTCTCCGAGTGGCATTTTCCTTAGCTGCCTTGTGTGTACTTTGGTGTTGCTCTGGGCCCAAGGTGAAGGGTATTGCTGCTCTCTTTGAGTGTTCTGCACCTAAGCAGGCACTCCCTTACCCCTGAGCAAAAGAGCCAAGAAGTGAGGCCACAGATTTCTCCCTTTTTGCTTCTCCACATGCCCTATTAGAGTGGTAAATTACTTGGGATCAAACTGAAGGTCTTGCCTAAGCCAAGCAGGTATCCTAACCTCTCCATGTGCTCTTTTTTGGGAGAAATGAAAAGAAGGATTGGCTATTAAATATAAGAAAATTAGCCGGGCAGTGGTGGTGCACGCCTTTAATCCCAGCACTCAGGAGGCAGAGGCAGGAGGATCTCTGTGAGTTCGAGGCCAGCCTGGGCTACAGAGTGAGTTCCAGGACAAGCTCCAAAGCTACACAGAGAAACCATGTCTTGGAAAAAAAATAATAATAATAATAATAAATAATTATAAGAAAATCAGTGCCTGAGAAATCTGGGAAAATACATTACTTTTCTTTGAGTCTCTGGGGAAATAGTCTATTTTTTTAATCTTCCTACATTTCATTTGTTTATATTTGTGTGTATTGTAGGCACACATGTAGAATTAAAATAATTTGCAAGAGCTGGTTTTCTCTTTCCACCATATGGGTCCTGGGGATTGAACTCAGGTCCTCCAGTTTGGCAGCAAGTGCCTTTACCTGTTGAGCCATTTTGCTGACCCCAAGAATGGATTTTTTTTTAAGTGGGGAGCTGGTTGAGACAGGGTTTCTCTCTGTAGCCTTGGCTGTCCTGGAACTAGCTCTGTAGCCCAGGCTGGCCTCGAACTCACAGAGATCCTCCTGCCTCTGCCTCTCAAGTGCTGGCATTAAAGGTATGCTTTCTGGCTGCTTCCACTTTTTTTTTTTTTTTTTTTTTTTTTAAGATTTATTTATTTATTATGTACACAATGTTGCTCCTGCATGTATACCTGCATGCCAGAAGAGGGCACCAGATCTTATTATAGATGGTTGTGAGCCAACATGTGGTTTCTGGGAATTGAACTCAAAACCTCTGGAAGAACAGCCAGTGCTCTTAACCTCTGAGCCATCTCATGCTTCCACCTTTTTAACAGGATCAGATTGAAGAGTTTCAGCCTGGCTCTATATCATCTGTCCAAGGTCTGTTGTGCTAACTCCAAGTAGGACTCAGCTCCACCATCTTCTAAATTCCATATTAGGAGGAGTGAGATCCTAAGTCTGGGAGATACTGTATGTCGGTGTCAATCTGTTAGTTTATTCCTTGTTCCTTCTGTGGGTAGGGGTCATGTGGTATCCAAGTCATTTAAACCAGTCTCTAGTCTTGTCTAATTCAGTCCACAGTTGCATAAACTGTATAGTCTCTTCCTATAAAGTATCAAAATACAGTCCCCAAATCTCCAGGGAGAGTCTCTCAGATCTCCATAGCATCCCCTATCACCTCAACCTCTCTGTAAACGTCTCCCTGGTTTGAGTTTATTTTTATTTATTTATTTTCCTTTTTGTTATTGTTCGTTTTTTGAGACAGGGTCTCTACATATCCCTGGCTGTTCTGGAACTCACACAGTCACCATGTCATGTAGTTTACAGTTGTCTGTAACTCCAACTCCAGGGGAATCCAATGCCTCTAGCCTCCCAAGGCACCTGCACTCTCATGCACAAACTCACACACACACACATACACATAATTTTAACATAAAAATTAAATCTTAAATTAGTTATCATTGTACCCCCACCCCTTGAGTAGGAAAAATGAAGAGCATTCTTGTCTGTTTCCAGGCTCTCTCTAAATTCTTTCCTATAATTCGCATCTTGAATCGGCTCAATTATTCCAGCTCTGTAGCCAGTGCTATGCTCTGAATTTCAGTTTCTTCCCAGGGTTCTACAGTAGTCTCCTGATGTCCTCACTTCTGTTTTTGCTTCCCTTTCATCCAATCTACATAGCAGCCAGAAGGTGACCTTTACATATACATAATGTGTGGAGGACGCACTGCCTGACTTAGAACCTCTCCGTGGGGATGGGGTTGTTCCCTGGCAGAGTAACATCAAAAACAAACTTTTCAGCACGCCTTTAATCCTAGCACTCAAGAGGCAGGGGCAAATGGATCTCTGTGAGTTCAAGGCCAGCCTGGTCTACAAAGCAAGTTTCAGGACAGCCAGAGCTGTTATATAGAGAAACCCTGTCTGAAAAAAACAAACAAACACCAAACTTCTCATTGCTGGCTGTGGTAGTGAATGCCTGTAATCCTAGCACTCATTGAACTCAGTAGGCAGAGGCAGGAAGATTGCCACGAGCTAGAGGTTAGCCTGAGTGACATAGTTCAGGCCTTCTGGGGCTACAATAGTGAAATCCAGTGTCAAACAACAAAACTAGGGGCCAGAGAGGAGGCTTCGAAGTAAAGAGCGCTTGCTGCTCTTGCAGAGGGCCTGGGTTCGATTCCCGGCACCTACATGGTGGCTCTCAACCTTCTTTAATTCCCAGGCACTCAGACGATACATACTCATAAATGAATGAATATGTGAATACACACACACAAACAATCTAAATTTAAAAACTCTAATCAGACAAACTCTTCAATGTCTTCTACCACACTCAGAATAAAGATTAAAATCCTCAGGGCCCTGCAGGCCCTGCTTGAGAACAACCTGCTCTCAGGGGCCTTCCTCTTTGGCTAATATGTAATTCTCAGAACACTTCTCTTAAGTCCATCCTCCTCAGAAACACCTTGGACCACTGTGTAGTGCTCCCTGTACTTCTGGGTCTTGTCTCAATTTGTTACCTTGTGTTTGGCTCAGTTTTATCAATTAAGACAATACATTCCTTGAAAACAGACTGTGTCTATTTTGGCTTTGGGGGTAGCATTGTGCCTGGCACATAAAATTATTTAATTAATAATTTTTGAGGAGTAAGTGTTGGGAGACTTGGTAAAAAGCTTAGAGCTGAATTGCTAGCAGTACTTTTAAAAAGTACTGTTTAGCCAGTTGTGGTGACACATGCTTTTAACATCCAGCACTAGGGAGGCAGAGACAGGCAGATCTCTGTGAGTATGAGGCCAACCTTGTCTACATAGTGAATTCCAGACCAGCCAGGGCTACAGAATGAGACCTTGTCTCAAAAAATATTGTTAAATTTTATTTTTGTGCAGTTATTGTTTTAAGATTTATTTTTATTATTTTTATCTGCATGTGGTCTCTGTGTGTGTGTGTGTGTGTGTGTACGGGTGCCTAAGGAGGCCAAAAGAGGGTATAAGATCCCTTGGAGCTGAAGCTACAGGCAGTTGTGAGGCACTAAGCCATTTCTCCAGCCCCCTATTTTTGTATTTTTGAGGTAAGATGTTACTTTCATTGTGGTCTAGGCTGGCCTGGACCTCACTTGTAACCTTGGCAAGCTTTAAATTCACTGCAATCCTGCCTTAGCCTTCTCAGCACCAGGACTGTAGGTGTGAGCCACCATGCCTGGCTTGCTTGTAAAGCTTTCCAGTGCAGGATGAAATAGCAGAGATGACTGTGTGTGACCTTGTTCTGTCTGTAGCTTACAAGCGGTGTGTAATAAGTCGTTCTCCAGACTCTCCCTCAACTGGAGGAAGGGTGCTCATGTGGACTAATGTGGTTCAGCTCACCGGGTGATGGTTGGACTAAGGGTACAGCAGAATGTGACGTGATCATATGTGGTTAACGCTGCCTATCTAATGCACTGCTCAGGAAGGGATGGAGCTGATGCCTGGGTACACTATGGCTAAGTGCGTAGAAGAGGCCAAGCCTCAGCAAAGCCCCACAGCCTCCCAGCCCATGGGGCTGTTCCAGCAGCCAATGGCAGTTAGTGCTGTACTGAGACTTGGACAGTTGTAGGAGGAGAGGCCTATGGGTATTGCCAACACTCAGAGGGAACTAGGGAACTAGGCCTGGCTTTGTGCACAGCTGGTGTCAACCTCAGGTTGTCACCTTTTGAGAACAAGGCACCAGATCTCTCGGTCCCTTGCTTGTAGTATCTTAGTTTTCTCCATGCCCTTCCCGTCCCCTCTTCCTGTCCCATCTTCTCTCACCTTAAAGGTTTTTCATTTTCAGTGTATTGATTCCGTTCTTCCCTGTGGTGGGTACATAATGAGAAGAGCGAGTCGGAAGTAGCTACAGCCTAAGGGGGATTGGAGGAAGCTTTGGGGTTGAACACTGGCTTCTTTGCTAACGTTCAGATGAAACACGGCATGTGGTGGTTTTTTATGGCTAGTGGGCTAGTGGGCCAGCAGTGGGGGTGGGGTGGCAGAGCAGCTCCCGGCTCCAGGCTGGAGAAGCCCTGGGCCCAGTGCAAGGGGTTGAAAGTGCTGGGGCCCAGTTGAGAGTGGACTGTTCTTTGGGCTTTTCAGCCCCCTCTTTTTCTCAGAGGCTGAGAGAAGGAAAAAAAAAAACTGATTGCTCACCCCTCTCTTTGTCTTGTCTAATTTAACTTACGTTATTTATCAAAAAGACAGGTTATTTGGAAAACCAGATGGACCCAGGCAAAAATCATCTGGGTTTTCTAAATGTGAAAAATTAGGTTCTGGGAGCCCAGTAGGGAAGGCAGTGTGTGTGTGTGTGTGTGTGTGTGTGTGTGTGTGTGTGTAGTGGAGAGGAAACCTAGAGTATTGAGTAAATGTCTCCTGTCATTCTCAGAAAAATTTTTTATGACATTCAAGTACCCCTCCTCTCTCTAAATTAAACTAAAATAAACTTAAAAACAGCAACAACAACAGCTTTATGTTGGTGCCTGGATATGCTGAAAGGTTTGGCTTTATTTTTTGAGATGGCCTCACTATGTAGCCCCCCAGCCTAGCCTCACACTCCCAAACCTGCCTCTGCTTCCCAAGTGCTGGGATTGCAAGTACACACCACCGTCAGGGTCAGGGCTGTAGCAGGGCAGCGCCTGATGGCTGGCTTTCCCCAGGCTTTGTCCTCTTTGGGGTGCTGCGGGTTTCTGGAGCAGCCATCTCCTGCGTCCTTTCGGCTGTAGTGGCTTGTGCCAGGACTTTCCAGCCTGTGGCTCTCCTCCCTCTGGGCGGCAGTGCTCTTAGGAAGGGGCCGAAGCAGGCAGGGCCTTCGGGGCAGAACTCTTGGCTACAGTTGAGGATGTGCTCTGACTGCAGACCTCAAGCTGTCCCATTCATACGGCACACCCAGGTGGAACAGAGCCAAGTCCCTTTGTGGCCTGAAGAACCTCTGACATCTGACAGCAGGAATGACACTTGTCCCATTGTGAGTGCCACTTTTAAAAGTGTCATTGGACTGTGAAAGCCACTTAATAACTTGATCCCATCTGAGTAATCTGACAATACTCACTCCACAGTTGTAAGGATTAAATACACAAAATGGAAACTGTCTGCTTCCAGGCCTGGCCCAGGGAATCTCAGTGAAGGCTGGATGAATGGATCCAAAAGCTAAGTATTCAGGCTCACCTGACCATCCCCAAGGCTCAGTATATAACAGGCTGGAAACGGAGACCGATGCACTGTCCCACTGAGCCTGGAGCTCAGCTCTTTTGCCTGCTTCCTGTTTCACAGATATCGAGCCCAAAGGCACTGGGGTTTTTGTTTGCTTGCTTGCTTGCTTGCTTGCTTAATACTGGGTTGCCCAGGCTGGTTTTGAACTCACCATATAGCTAAAAGTGACCCCGAACTTTTCATCCGCCTACCTCTGCCTTCTGAGTGCTGGGATTACAGGTGTGTACCATGAACCACTATACCTGGTTTATGCAGTACTGTGGTGCGCACACACACACACACCCGCCCCAGCCAAAGGGCACTTTTTTTTTTCTTTTTTGAGACAGATCTTCACTATGTAGACCACATATTCTTGCAGATCCCCCTGCCTCTACCTCCTGAGTTCTGGGATTAAAGGTTGGTACCACCATGCCATGCAAAAAGGAACTTCTTAATAAACAGTCTGAGTGAATGCTAAGCTCAGATTCAGCTTCCTGAGGAATCCAGCCTGTGAGGATGCTAGTCTCAGTGCTTTACCACAGGAAAAGATAGGCTCCTTTCACAACGGAATTTCAGCGTTGGAAGCCTTGATGGTTCTCTTTATGACCACCAGAGGGCAGCAGCCTCTTAGCGATCATCCCTCTTGGGGCATCCAGGAGGGGGCTTGAGCCCTTTCTTCCTAGTCTTCCTACTCAACACAGCGCCTCTGGAGTGTCTGCGCTTCTTCTGAAGGAAGAAAACTTTCTGAGCTCTCTAGGCTCTAGTTTGTCAGTTTCGGGCCTTCTTACCCCCAGCACTGAAGATCAATCAGTCTTCCTGCTGTTCCCTCCGCTGCCCAACCCGGCAGCCTCCTTGCCTGGGATCTCCCACCTCTCCCTGGTAAGGCCCCACAATAGATTTGTTTTCTGTGTGACAAGGTAATTACAGGCTTGGAGCTAGGAGGCCCAGGGGCCAGTCGGAGGATGGCCACTTCAATCTGACACTCCGGTTCTGCTGGCATTATTGATTTTTTTTTTTTTTGTAGTTTTATTTATTATGATTTTTAAAAGTCTGGCTCCGGTGACATGAGCTATGAAGGTGAGAGGGCAAGTTTGCTTGTCACAGTTTTGTTCTTGAAACTACTAGCCTTGGGGCTGGAGAGGTGGCTCGGTGGTTAAGCGCACTAGGTGCTCTTGCAGAGGACCCAGGTTCGATTCTCAGCACTCAAATGTCAGTTCGCAACCATCCATAACTCCAGTTCCGGGGGATCTGACTCTTCTGAGCTCCACCCCAAGGACACTTGGTTGTTTTGAGATAGGGTTTCAATCATGTAGCTGGACATCGGGCATGCATGTAGGACAGAGCATGCATGCAGGCAAAATACACACATAATGTTTTTCTTTTAAAGAAATAAACTGCTTGCCTGGCCTTTTTTGTTTGTTTCATAGGTAGATAGGTTCATTCTCTAGAGCCCAGGCCGTCCTCAAACTTATGATCCTCCTGCCTCAGTTTCCCAAATACTAGGATTACTGGTGTGCACTACCATGCCCACCTAGAGCTTGCCTATTTTTACTAAGGACAGAAGAGTGGGGACAGCAAGAACAACACCTTTCGCTAGCAGCCTGCACTTCATCCAGCATCCTTTTTAGGACTTTCCTACTACCTGGTAGTTATTTCTAGGCTAAGCCACTCAACAGTCCTGCTTCTTCCTCTGCCCTCCCCTGTGCTGGCAATTCCAAAACAAGGCACTGAATGTGCCTTGCTATTTTATTTCTGTACTTTGTTGGGGGGCGTTTACATGGGTCTCTACAGGGTGTGAGGTGGACACGAGAAGGACCATGAAGAAATTGAGACTGGATACAGCACCTTCGAAGGACCCTGCCTGCCTGATCCACCCGCCAACCCCCACCCCAGGCTTCTAAAAGCCTCCCTCACAGGGAAGAGGAACCTCAAGCTTTAGGCAATAAATTAAGAGGGTGAGGGAGCCTCTGAACTTCAGTGATGGTGGTGGGAATTATCTAAGGCCCAGGGCGATTTGTGGGGCCACAGTCCCTGGAGTCTGTTTTCTCTGAGCGTGCCAAGAGAATGAATAAATCATTGTTCGGGGGCGGGATGCAGCTGCCGGGCTCCTCCCCTCGGCACATGCCCGACTCCAGCTCCTCCATTGAGGGCTGCTGGAGCAGAGCGCTTTATACACCCAGCTCCCCAAATCCTATTGAGACCTACCCCTCCGCACGAGCCACTGACTCCAAGCCCATTCAACGTGGCCTTTTGTGCTAGGGGTTAAGTGGTTACATGTGGGGGGCACCCAGAAAGGATCTGTCAGGTCCTGAAATGCTGCACTAATATGGTACCCTCCTACTGATGAATGGGGTGGGTGGAGGAGAGGTGGGCGGCCAGAGGATGGGGTGGAGGTGAGGGCAAGGGGATTATGGAGCTTCACAGAGGCAGCTGCTACAAAGGGTACATGTAGGAAGAATGAGCAGGCAGCCCCTTCCCTCGTCCCTCCTTCGGTTCCGCTTTTCTCATCTTCACTGTGGGCTCTGGGATGTCCCACAACCTCAGACTGTGTACTTGGCTTCCCTGGTCTCTTGGAAGGTGTTGGGAGAAGTGATTTACTGCGTGAGCGTATTACAGAGAGAGGCTACATGGTTTCAGCAACCTTGTTCTTGTTCTCTTGAGGTACGGGGGTAGGGATAGGAAGGACATCCGTTTTTCTGGGTTCCTCTGGTGCAGTGGGTTTGAAACTGTGTCCCACTGGACTTTAAAAACCTTGCTGGGCGAAGCCGTGGTAGCTAGCACCTTTAATCCCAGCAGAGGCAGGCAAATTTCTGAATTTGAGGCCAGCCTAGTCTTTAGAGAGAGTTCCAGGCCAGCCAGGGCTACACAGAGAAACCCTGTCTCGGAAAACAAAAGTAAATAAATAGATAAAACAAACAAACAAAATGCCTGCCTGCGAGACTGAGGGCCTAAGTTTGAGGTGGTGGAAGAAGTGAACAGTCTCCTGCAAGTTGTCCTCTGACTTCCACACACGTGTGTGCCTGCATTCCTCCTCCCCACAAGAATGAATGAATGAATGAATGAATGAATAACACCTTCCCTGAGTATGGAAGTGTAGCTCAGAGGTTTAGCATGGAAGATGTCCCCCGTTCGATCCTCAGCACGAGTGAAAACAAACCCACCCACAAAATACAACATGAAAGTCACCAGCACTTCTCAGGAACTGTTCAGGGTGGAGACGTCAAGAGAGAAGGTCTCAAACTGGTCATGTCTCAAAGATTGTGTTCAAGCGGGCCCTGTGTGGTGGCATTTGCCTTTAATCCAGCAGGCAAGCTCTGTGAACGCGAGGCCAGTCTGGTCTACGGAGTGAGTTCCGGGACAACCAGTGAGACCCTATTTAAAAAAAAAAAAAAAAAATGAAAAGACAGAAGGAAAATGTTTGTTCAAAGAAAATTAAAAGTGGTCTCCAGGCATTCTAGTGCCTCATGTCTATAATCTCAGTAGTCAGGGAGCCTGCAGCAGCAGGCTGAGGTCAGAACTCACTGGTAGAGTTCCTGCCTCGCATGTGAGTTGATTTTTGGTTGTGAGCCTAGCCTTTAACGTCTGAGCCATCTCTCTAGCCCTGAGTTTAGTTCCCACCACTGAAAAACTTGGGTTTTTTTTCTCCCCTAAAGCAAAAACAAAACAAAACTTTAAAACTTCTGGTTGGAAGTACCTCACATCATTGCCCACCCTACCCTTGGTCACACTGAACTTTCGTGATAGTCTAAAAGTGTCCCTTTACCTTTAAGAGGTGGTGGAGAAGAGATAACAAAACTAGGTGATAGGCTCCTGGGCCTTCCTTCCCCAAGAAGAGCCAGTTCTGGGGAGTAATCTTCTAATCTGCCTTTAGGGCTCTCGGGTTAAGCCAAAGGTCCGCCTGGGCTGGGCCTGTGTTTTGAAGCTCACATAAGGAGGATCACAACTATTCTAAAGGCACATTAGACTTAGTTCAAAAAGGTGGAAATGATCTGATTTGTCAAAGTTCCCAAAGTTGACAGGTGATAACAGGAAAAAAGAAGAAAGCAAAGTAGTATGTCCTCCAGGACTAGAATGTTCCGAAGTGGAGTCACGGGGGACTTCCCCAGTTACCAACCTCCTGTCCCCGGATGAAGCCTGAGCTCCCTCCTGGAATGATGGGCGAGACCTTGTACAACCAGGCTGAGTTTTCAGCCGAAAGGCCTACCTCCGTTTTGCCTCCAAGCTCCAGCCACCCTGGTGTACTCCATTTTCTCAGTACACTGTGAACGTGCAGTCTCCAAGGCCTGCCCTGTGTTGGTGACTTGTATTTGGTCAAGCCCTGCCTCAGCTGGAGCCTCCCACCCTCTCCCGTGCTCATTCCTTTCTCTGCTGCAGGGCCCATCGAGATATGGAGTCCATTCTTACCGAGACACTCATTGAGACTACTTGGTTCTGTTCTGAGTTCTGAATTCCTAGTGTAGCATTTGGGCAGAGCACTTTGTGGCTGTTCACTGCATGTGAACAGATGGATGGGAAGGGGCAAGGTTGCTGAAGCCGAGATGACTAGGTACCACCCACCCCTCTCTTCCTGGGTGTATTGACACTGAAAAATCACCCACCTTTTAGGAGCCCTGTCCTTGTCCTGTTTCCTGAAGACTTTCCTCTCCTCCTTTCTTCTCCTTGTCTGACAACCCAGACCCTGGGGCCTGAACCTGGCCACTCACTGCTGACCCCTCTTGACTCTGCCATTTGCCAACATTGTGTGTGTGTGTGTGTGTGTGTGTGTGTGTGTGTGTGTGTGTCTTATGCCCGTGTGTGCATGTGTATGCGTGCCCATGTGGATGTGTTTGGCCATGTAGGCACATGTGAAGACCAGAGAATGACTTTGAGTATCTTCCTATGTTGTTCTTCACCTTACCATGTTTTTTTTTTCCAGATTTATTTTATGTGTATGAGTATTTTGCTTGTATGTATGTATATGTGCCATGTATGTGGCTGCTGCCTGGGGAAATTAAAAGGAACTGGATCCCCTGGAACTGGAGTTACAGATGGTTATGAGCCAGCATTTGGGTTCTGGGAACTAAACCAAGTCCTCTGTAAGAGCAACAAGTGCTCTTAACTGCTGGACCATCTCTCCGGCCCCTTCACCCTTCACCCTTTTTTTAAAATTTTGGTTTTTCAAGACAGGGTTTCTTTGTGTAGCCCTGGCCATCCTGGAACTTTGTAGGCTAGGCTGGCCTTGAACTGACAGGGATCCACCTGCCTCTGCTTCCTGAGTACTAGGATTAAAGGCGTGCGCCACTACCCAGCCCTTTTTTTTTTTTTTTTTTTTTTTTCTCTCTCTCACTGAACCTGGAGTTAGATGATTCAGCTAGACTGACCAGCCAGTGAGCTCCAGGGATCTCCTCTCTACCTAGTGTTTACAGAGGCATACTGCCATATTATGGCTTCCACATGGGTGCTGGGGATCCGAACTTAGGTCCTCAAGCAGTGAACACTTTACCCTCTGAGCCATCTCCCCATCCCCTGGTTGCCAAGATTCTTACTGTTCACTTACAGATAGATCTTCATGGCCCAGCCTGCAGCCAGGCCCTGGATAGCTTGTAGTTTCTGTGTCTCTGGCATATATATATTGAGCAGGGTGGATACAGTCATAGATACTCCTACATTTGGGGTGATTGATCTCTCAGTGTCCTGACTGGAGAAGCTGCTGGTGAGTGACAGGTGCCTCTGTAGCTGCTTCTCTGTCTCCATGCAGACGTAGATGGCCATGGCTTTCTGGGCCTTTTTGTTCTCCACAGTCTCACCTTTCTGAAAATTATGAAACATCCAGAATCATTGTCTACATTACTCATACAATGCTGGAGTCTCTCCTGCAACATAACCCTTGACTGAGAGGCCACGTCTGGTGCTCTTGAAATCCACTTGACTTCTATGTTATGTCATTCAGAAACAGTTGGCAGATTTTGTTGTTGTTTTGAGACCGGTCTCATGATGTAGCCTTGGCTGACCTGAAACTTGCTGTGTGGACCAGGCTGGTCTTGAACACAGAGATCCATCTGCCTCTGTCTCCCAAGTGCTGGGATTAAAGGTTTGTGGCACCAAGCCCAGTCGAACTAGCTTTTAGGACAATAGAAACCTGGTGACAGGGATCTGTCATCCTAACTACTCCAGAGGCTGCAGCAGATTGCAAGTTTAAGGTCAGCTTGGTCTACAGAGAACAATGGAATTATTGACTGAGCTGTGCTAGGTTAGGGTCTTATGATGCAAAATGTATGTGTATGAATGTTTGCTTGTGTGTATGCATGTGCATCACATATGTACCTGATGCCATGGAGGACAGAAGTGATTGTCAAATCCCCTAGAACTGGAGTTATGGATGGTCTTATGGTTCTGGATATGGGTTCTGGATACTGAACCCAGATCTTTTGCAAGATCAACACATGCTCTTAATTATAGCCAGAAATTTCTCTGGTCCTGCCCAGCCCCACGGTCTGGACGAATCTCTGCCACTTATGTCCTACAGCCGCTTAGTCCCAAGTAAGCACACAGAGGCTTTTATCACTTACAAACTGTATGGCCTATGGGTCAGGCTTCTTGCTAGTTAGCTCTTATAACTCAACTCAACTCATTTCTATTAATCTATGTGTTGCCACGTGGATATGGCATTACCGGTCTGTTGGCATGTGACTCCTTCTGTGGCAGGCTGGCATCTCCCCTGACTCCACCCTTCTTCCCTCGTCTTTGGTTCGAATACCACCTAACCTTATCCTTCCCTGCCATAGGCCAATGCAGCTTCATTTATCAACCAATCAGAGAAACACATATTCACAGCATACAGAAAGTACTACCATAGTACTTCCCCTTTAACTATCTAATTAAAAAGGAAGGTTGTAGTGGGACAGGCCCATAGGGTTGAGGAAATTGGCTCAGACCAGTAGCCAAGGCAAGCACATAACGTACTCCTTAAGAGCCAACCTGGAGTCTGCCTTAGGGCCTAGCAATAGGAGCTGTCAGAGTTCCTGATCATGCCGAGTCTGCCTGAGGACCTAGCAACAGTCAATGTGATGTCAGAGTTCCTGATAGTGCCCAGCCAATGAGGGATGACCACACAGACTGGGCACTGGGAGGAGGTTATATAAGGCCTACCTTGTTATTGGATAAATGAGTTCGTTATTTGCTTTCAACGTATTCCTGGTGTCTGAGTCATTGATGCTGCACCTTCCCACCCCTTCCCAGAGGGAGCCCTTAGAATCAAGTAACAGAAGGTTTTAACTTCAACATAGTAAAATTACATATAATATCACAATTATCAAGCAAGAATTACATTTATAATATCTAGTCTATTTGTATTTGGCAAGATTAAAGAAAATACTCTTATTATCTCTCCTATATTTGTGAGGCTAAAGTTTCATATTTAATTTATCTTTTATCATGACTAAGAAAAACTATAATTATAACTATCTAGTCTTCAACTCCATCAAAGACCCCATATAGATTACCAAAATAAACAGGAAGCACATTGTAAGCAACTTCCAAAGTTCTAGAAATGACAGAAACATCTGGCTGCCTGGACAGTCACCCAAAGTTCCTCTGCAATGTTGGGGCATCCATTTTCAGCCTACAGACCTAACGTCTCTGGCTGACATTTTAGTGAAGCAGGAAATTTGAAGGATTGTCTCGCCTATTGGCAAAGTTCATCAGTCACTTCTCCCTGTGTCTGCAGAATGTCTGGCAGTCTCCTCTGTGAAGCAGGGACCTGAGGGACCATCCAGCTCCTATATATAATTCTTTTTTAAAAGATACATTTACTTTTATTTTATGCGTATGACTGTTTGCTTGCATCACGTACATGTGAAGGCCAGAAGAGAGCATCTGATCTCCTGTAACTGGAATTACAGCCAGTTGTGAGCTGTCATGTGGGTGCTGGGAACCTCTCTGGCCTTGATATCTAAATCTGTTTACCATGTAGCCCAATCTTGGTCTCAAGTGTTCTTCCTTCCCTGGCCTTCTGAATGGCTGGAACCACAAGTGCCTAGCTTTAGTATGTAATCCTTTGTGTTTTGAGGTCAGAATACATATAAAAAGTTAGTGGAAGGGTATGGCACCATAAGTGGCTGCACCTGAAGACTAACTCTGCAAGTCTGCTTGGGTCTCTGAGGTTCTAGGTTCTGCAGGTCAGGAAGCTGAGTTGTCTTGAGAAGAATGTTTCTAGCCAGGAACACAGAGATGATTTCTTTGTGTTTCGGGCCCCTTCCCCTTCTAGATGATGGAGGATCACAGGCTGTATCAGCCTGCTGGTGTCTATCAAGAGGAAAAGAACTGCTAGTAGTCACTGAGGGCTAAGCAGTTGTCTGACTTCTCTTGGGGAGACACGAACAAACGTCTGCTCACCCTAGAGAGGGCGGTGATGCCAGACTGAAGAAACAGTTCCACCAAAGTCTAGCTTGGTGAGCCAATGAGCTGCCTGGGGTTGCTTATAGGAGCATGGGTCGGGGTTCACTCACAGGGGCAACGGTGACTCAAAGGTATCCCTGAAAACCCGAACCCAGCATGGTGACCACTCACAAAACCTGCGTCCCTGGAGGTTCCAGCACAGCTTGCTGACAGCTTCGCTGCAGAGCGTCTAGGTTGCCCCAGCAACCCCTCACTGCCCTCATTACCTTGGAGAGGGTCGTGGGGTACCATGAGTTCCCCGTATCTCACAGCTCTCGCTCTAACGCTCCGCTTCAGAGTACACAACTACACAACAGCTGTTGTTCGAATCTTCCATGGTCTTTTAACAAAATACCCTGAGCCAGATATTGGGGTGGACACTGAAAGATCAGAGAAGCAGAGCAAGCCATAGCTAACCTCACCTCGCCAATTCATCAGCCGATCCTGTTTCCTCAGACTGAAAGCCTCTGAGTCCTCACCTATTTCTTTATGCCTTATATATCTTTCTCCGCCCAGCCATGTCACTTCCTGGGATCAAAGGTGTGTGTGCTTCCCAGTATTAGTGTTAAAGGTGTGTGCCACCACTGCCTGGCTCTGTTTCCAGTGTGGCCTTGAACTCAGAGATCCAGTTGGATCTCTGCCTCCCAAGTGATAGGATTAAGGGTGTGTGCCACCACTGCCTGACCTCTATGTTTAATCTAGTGGCTGGCTCTGTCCTCCAATCCCCAGGCAAGTTTATTAGGGTACACAATATATCACTACAATATTGTGTGCACGATCCAAATCTAGGGTTACCTCATTGTGCTAGCATATTTATTCAGGAATCTTTTGATTATCAGTGAGATAAAGTCCACTCAGGCTGGGCATGGCAAAATATGGACTTCATGGGAAAGCATCAAAACTAGGAATTCTCAGGAAGCAGAGACTGGGACGTTAGCATGTACATTGGTGTTTTGCCTGCGTGTACATCTGTGTGAGGGTGTCAGATCCCCTGGAACTGGAATTATAGACAGTTGTGAGCTGCCATGTGGGTGCAGGTCCTCTGGAAGAGCAGTCAGTGCTCTTAACCGCTGAGCCATCTCTCCAGCCCCCACTATTTTGTCTTTTAATTTCATCTCTAAAGGAAGAAGGAGCAGGGTTCCCATCTTTAGATGCATCAGGCTCTTGTTTGAGCCATGTGGTTAGAGTTGGGAGGGGTAGAGCCTGCAGGAAGAGCTATTCTAAACAGCTGTTATTTTCCTGTAATGCACTGAACCTAGGCCCTTGTGCTAGGCGAGTGATCTACCACCAAGAGACATCCCCTTCCTAGCTCTATGATATGTAGAACACTGCACAACCTTAGACCAGTTAGGCCTCTGAGCACCTGATGTAGAAAGGGGATTGAGGTTGTCGCATATGTATTTCAATTAAAAGGAATGCCCTAAATTTGTTTGTTTGGCTGATTGGTTCGGAATTTTGATACAGAGTCTATGTAGCCTTGGCTGGAACTCACTGTATAGACCAGGCTGGCTTTGAATTCACAGAAATCCTTCTGCCTCTGCCTCCCAAGTGCTGGGATCACAAGTGTGGGCCACCACTTCTAACTTGCTGTCATCCTAAAATGGTGATTGCCACAATCACATTGTTTCTCTCCCATGTCCCTTCTCTCCGTATTTGCTGATGTGATTGTGTCACTTGGTCAGTAGGTTGCAGAATGGTGAATTGAAGTCAACTTGGAACCAAAATTATCATTGGGTCAGTAATTGCTGTTATTTGGTTGAGAATTGGGTCCCTTGGGGGTGGAGAGATGGCAGCCGTTAAGAGAAGTTTGCTCACTTGTGGAGGAGCAGAGTTCGGTTCCCAGCAGCTCTAGGGCTTCTGATGTCCTCTTCTGACCTCTGGGTACCTGCACACACATACATACAGAGAGAGAGAGAGAGAGAGAGAGAGAGAGAGAGAGAGAGAGAGAGAGAAAGAGAAAGAGAAAGAGAACTCACCCCCCACCCCCAGAGGAGCAATGGCAGCAGGAGCAACTTAGTAAATAGAACTCTGGGAAGAATCCCCTGGAGTCTGTAAACCTGGATGGACCCTGTCTTACATTCCTCTTCACCTGGACAAAAGCACAGAAATCCACCTCGCAGGTGCCATGAAGTTCTTTGGCCTTTAAAAAAGAAGCCCCGCCCCCTCCGGTCCTGGGTACAAGGCATCAACCCTGAGACCTTTTCCAGGTACTCTATCTTCTCTTAGAACAGTGATTCTCAACCTTCCTAACGCTCCAACCCTTTATGTTGTGGTGACTCCCAACCATGACATTATTTTCATGGCTACTTCAGAACTGTAATTTTGCCATTATGAATTGTAATGTAAATATCTATGTTTTCTGATGGTTTTAGGCAATCCCTTAAGGGGTCGTGACCCACCAGTTGAGAACTGCTGTGTTAGACCATAGCCAGGCATGGTGGCGAACACCATTAATCCCAGTACTTGGAAGGCAGAGGCAGGCAGATCTCTCTGTACCTTGGAAGCCAGCCTGGTCTACATAGTTCCAGGACAGCCAGGGCTACATAATGAGACTCTGACTCAAAACAACAAACAAGCAAACCAACAAAATCCACATAGCTTTCACTAAATGAATCTAATCAAATAGGCACAGTACAGTGAGAAATGTTGTGAAGGAAAAAAAGTTCTTTTTTTTTTTTTTTTTTGGCTCTGAGGATAGTAACCTGGTCTAGGATTCAGAAGGGTCCTCAAAGATCTACGAGTTAAGTGGAGACGAAGGGAGAATTTTTCAGCAGAAAGGTGTGTGCAAAACACAAAAGGAGCGGAGCGCGGGGCAGGGTAAGGACTGCAGCGGGACAGGACAGCGGCCTCGCGGATTTCCCGAGGCACCGGGAGACCCAGGAAGGAGGCACATCGTTGCCATGTCTGCAGCAAGGCGAACCGATGGATCCGAGGCGCCCGGCCACGGTGGTTAGGAGATGACACCGGACCTGGAAGGATCGGGTCAAGCTGCGGGAGGAGGCAGTTCCTGCGCGGAGAACCGAACCGGCCCACGTGGGTCAGGCCGCCCCGCCCAGTCACGCAGACGCCGCTGGACTGTGCAGTCCGGGGCCGTGCTGGGCGAGCGGTGCGGGAACTACGCAGCCACGCCAGGACGCGTGCACGCGCAGGGAGGACCCCCCACCCCCCTCCACCCTGCAGCTACCAGGCCCCGGAGGAACCGTAGCCAGGTTTGCGGGAGCCGGCGCCTCTAGGCTGTGAGTCCGGGCCCTGAAGGAGGGCCTGGGGCCCAGTCGCGGGAGAGCGGGGAGGTGAGCTACCTCTGCAGAGATTAGGGTCACAGTGATGTCTCCCCTCCCCGGTACACTATGGGTTAGCTTGGGGGAAATCCAGATCCTGGGATGTCTGGACTCACGTTTCACTGACTCTTGCTGAAGCTGGATCCTCAGCTCCACTCCCATTCCGCCTCACCCCAGCGTTCTTTGTGAGCCTAGCCAGGTTTTTTAGGAAAAAAAATTTAAAATAGAGAGGAGGGAAGATCTTCAGGCCTTTTCTCACAAGCCAAAGGGGTGAACATCTGTCCCCACCTCACCCTCAGGACTTCTGCCCATTGCTGGGTGTGGGGAGGGTCCCTGCCGCCTAGAGGGGAACCTTCCTAGAGGCTGCGTGACTTAGCATTCTTCACTCACGAGTCCTCGGTTCTTCCAGGCATGGCAATGTGGTCAGTAGAACCTCTTGGCAGTTCAAACCCAAATGCGGTTATGGGGGAAGGGAGTGGGGGAGGGTTCAGCAGGACGGAGCAAACTGGGTACAGTGAATATGTATGTCCCAGGAGCACTGGGAGGGAAAGGACTAGCTTGCAGGAGAGGAGCATTACTGCGGGTTCAGGAGGAAGGGCTCCTTAGTGTGGAGGAGGAGAGTGAGACCAGCTAGCTCTTCAAGCCCTGGGTCCTCTGCAGTAGCCTAGGGCTGCCATCACTTTGTCTTCCTAAGCACAGGAATCCCACGGTAGTGCTCTCATTCACTCTCAGCAGGTAAACCTGACACCTGCTACTGCTGGGTATACACTAGAGCCGTGGTTCTCAGCCTTCCTAATGCTGCGACCCTTTAAGGCAGTTCCTCATGTCGTGGTGACCCCCAACCGTAAAACTATTTCGTTGCTACTTCATAACTGTGATTTTGCTACGGTTATGAATAGTAGCATAAATATCTATGTTTTTGCAATTGTCTTAGGCATTCCTGTGAAAGGGTCTTTCAACCCGAAGGGGTCGCGACCCACAGGTTGAGAACTACCGCGTTAGAGTTTCCCTAAAGGAGTTCTTAGTCTTGGCCAAGGAGCCAGATTAGAAACGATCACGAGATCGTTTAAACAAACAGCTCCGGTTGACTAGGCATTTGCTAGCCATCAACAATGTATGCCAGGGATGGAAGACACACTTGGATAGGACAGAGTACACGAGGGCAGTGGGGAGCCAGAGGAGTCCTAGTTCCCGTGTAGTTGGCATGTGTCCGGGCAGGGCCACAATGGGTGGACTTCAGACAGGCAGACTTTAAAAACAGAATTTTCTAGGTGGAAAGGAGACGCTTAGAGGGAGGGATGGTGCGGAATAGGGAGGGCCAAATGGATACTGTTGGAGAGTGGTGTGCCTAAGCGGTTTGGAGGGATGAGAGAGACAGAGTGGTAATAATGCACCAGAGCCAGGCAAAGCAAGACTGCAGAGGTCTAACAGTTCTTTAGGAGCAGCAGCCAAAGCCGTTTCCAATCACATTTATGCATTTTACAAGAATGGCAGTTTTGTTTTACTGAGATAGAGTTTTGCTATGTAGCTCAGGCTGGCCTTGAACTTGCAACCCTCCTGCCTTAGCCTCCAGAGTGCTGAGATTACAAGTATGAGCTAAAT
Organism: Peromyscus eremicus; assembly: GCF_949786415.1. NCBI lineage: Eukaryota > Metazoa > Chordata > Mammalia > Rodentia > Cricetidae > Peromyscus > Peromyscus eremicus. The sequence continues at coordinate 137,798,295 of NC_081417.1, forward strand.
TTATATATATGTCTATCTGTCTGCACACACACATAGAGAGAGAGACAGAGTTGTTTTGTTTTGTTTCTGTTTTTGTTTGTTTCTCTGTGTAGCCCTGGCTGTCCTGGAACTCACTCTGTAGACCAGGCTGGCCTCGAACTCACAGAGATCCACCTGCCTCTGCTTCCCTCCCAAGTGCTGAGATTAAAGGTGTGAACCACCACCGCCTGGCTGATACATGTTCTTGTTAAAAAACATTATTTGTTGTTATTTAACTGGTCATCATTTTAAAAATTAAAAAAATATTTAATTTTTTTAATATTAAAAAATTAATATTAAAAAATGTGTGTGTGTGTGTGTGTGTGTGTGTGTGTGTGTGTGTGTGTACCCAAAGAGGCCAGAAGAGGGTGTTGGTATGGAGCTAGCTTTACAGGCAATTGTGAACCCTCCAACTTGGGTTCTAGGAATTGAACCTGGGTCCTCTGGAAGTACTCTTAACTGCTGAACCATCTCTCCAGCCCCTACATTTATATATTTAATTGGAGGAAGGTCAGGGAAAAGTCTGTGACAGTCATCTGGACAAAAAGTGACCAGAACTAAGTGAGAGCCAAGAGGAAGAATTGTCAGAATGTGGACAGTGAGGAAGGAGGGTCAGTAGTCCAGGGTGCTCCTAAGCATCTGGTAGATTGACTTACCAGATAGCAGAGCTCTTTTGCCTGAGGACCCTGAAGAGGAGAGCTGTTTGGGTGTGTAGAATTTGAAGAGCCTTTGGTAGGTTGCCAGGTTGACTAGCAGTTGTATCTGGGCTGGACACATATCTGCGAGTCACCCACACATGGTTCTTGAAGCTCCCACAGAGAATGGAGTGATCTGGGGGGAAGTATGTAGAATGAAGAGACAGTCGGCCTTCAAGGAAAAAGGGAAAACCCTGTGAGGGAGACGGACCAACTAATCAGAGAGAAGGGAGGAAGCCATGCAGAGGTTCCTGGGGCCAAGGTTGCCACTCCACCCTGTCCTGGTATGTGACTCATTCTTTGCTTCCCCCTCACAGACCAGATGTTCGCGGCCATCCAACCAGGGCTAGCAGAGGGGGCCCAGTTCCTGGGGGGCCTGCCTCCTGGAGTCTGTCAACCCGAGCTCCAACCAGACAATAATTCCAACTTTGTGGAGAGCGCTAAGGATGCCAATAAGAATTGGCATGGTGTGCCAGGCAAAGTGGAACCCACCCTGGTGAGGAGTTCCTCTGAGTCACCCTCTGACAACCAGGTCTTCCAAGCCACTGGGTTCCTGGAGGCGGGAGTCTGCAGTCCCCCGGAGGGTGCAGAGATCCCTGGGGCTGAGCCTGAGAAGCTGAGTGCTGCCAGCAGTGTCTGCTCTCCTCTGGAGGACATCGGCTATGCCAGCAGTTCCTTGAGCACCGACAGCCTTAGCAGCAGTCCAGAGCCTGTCTGTGGGACTCCTCAAGGCCCAAGCCCTCTGGATCCCCTTCTGCCCTCCGTGGCCCAGGCTCTGCAGCAGCTGCAGGCTCAGGAGCGCTACAAAGAGCAGGAGAAGGAGAAACACCACGTGCACTTGGTGATGTACCGGCGCTTGGCACTGCTCCAGTGGATCCGGGCTCTCCAGCACCAGTTGGTTGACCAGCAGGCCCGACTGCAAGAGAGCTTTGACACCATCCTAGACAACCGAAAGGAACTTATCCGCTGTCTCCAACAGAGGGAAGCACCTTGCCGGCACCAGGACCATTGCTAAGGCCACGCACAAGTGTGTGTATTTGCAGGTCTGTGTGTGGTTGTGCACAAGTAAATACATGAGTAGTAGTTGGTCTGAGCTCAAGTAAACATAAGTGAGTCTGTATGTGCTTACATGTAGGCAGGTATGTACAGGCATGTGTGGATGAAGTTGTATGTATTATGTGTAGCATGTGTGTTTATGTATGCATGTGTGGCTAGGTGCCTAGGAATGTGTATCCCTGAATAAGATGTACATGCAAAAGACTTGTATGCATATGTATCAGTTAAATGTACAGGCTTATGTTGGGTGTGCTGAAACTTACATGTGCCAGTGCTGGCATAAGAAGCGTGTGTTAGGAACATGTATATTTGCAGAGAGACTTAGGAGCAGGTGCGTGCAAATATATGTTCAGTTGCACCTGCAAGGCACCCACCCATCCCCTGTGTTCCCAGAGTCTACGCCAGCCTTGTACTCTACCGAGTCTCAGCTTCCTGGAGAAAGAAGCCTGTCTTGCTGGCATATATCGGAGGGTGGTGGTTGATCCATTCTCCTGGAGTTTCCCAGGCTGCCTCCTGCCCCTTCCCACATCATTTAACCAGACCTTGCTCTGTCTGCTAAGACCGCTGTCCCTAATGTTGGCTTTTTGGTAAAAGCTTTTTTATTTGGGGTGGTTGCTTTTTATTTGTTTTGCTTATTACAGTACAAGAGATTGAGTCCAAAGCCTTGTGCACGCTAGGCAAATGTCTCACCACCGAGCTGCACCTCCAGCCCGTTAAGAGGCTTATTGGCTGTTCTAGCCTTCCTTGGCACATTTGCTGCTGTTTGGTCAGGGCAGTTGGTGGAGACTGGGTCTCAGGGAGGGAACTGGCATGATGGTGGAGGCAGTAGCAGGGGTGGGGGAGGGGATAAAGAAAGATATAAGAAACTCTCTTCAAGGGGCAGTGGTGGCACACGTCTGTAATTCCAGCACTCAGGAGGCAGAAACAGGCAGATCTCTTGAGTTCCGAGCCAACCAGGTCTACAGAGTGAGTTTCAGGACAGCCAGGGCTGCACAGAGAAACCCTGTCTCAAAAAAAAAAAAAAAAAAGAAAGAAAAGAAAAAGAAAGTGTCCTCTTGAGCCCTGTCTTTGGCTCCAGGGGAGGTGAGGATAGGAGAGACTGATGATGTTAGAGCTCTGAAGAACAGGAGAAGGGAATTTGAAAACACCATATTGCCACGCTGAGGAGAGCCTGAGCACCATGTTAATTTAAGTTTCTGCTGAAGGGGACTGTGTGCATATAAGCATGCAGGTCATAGACCAGATGTACCCAGGTTGTTGGGTGTGAGAGGAAACCTCCCTCTCTTCACCTCCCCCTTGCTGCCTCCTTTGCTTTAGCAACAATGAATGTCCAATTGGTTTGGTTCATTTTTTCTGAAGTCTAACTGTCGGGAGGAGCCAGAGCTTTCCAAGCGGGCAGGGGGCAGGGTCAGTGCAGCCTCTGAAGCTCTTAGGATGGTTGACTATACTTTTCTTTTTGTGCATGGCTCCTCTGAACAGGGATGACAGGCCCCAGCAGAGGCTTCAAGCCTTGGAGGTGAATGCCTATTGGGCCGACCAATAATGAAGGTAGTGCAGCCTTTTGTGTTGGTTCTGAGTGCCAAGACAGTGCAAGATCCTAGTGGGTGAGCAATGACGTGGAGAAGGAATGGTGGCAGGTGACAAGGAAGGCACCAATGGTGCCTCTGGCCTCAGTCTACCCACCTGCAAACTGGGGGCCCTTCCACCCTATCGCCAAAGAGTTCCATCCTTGATGGGTGGGTGGGTGAAATGTGGACCCTGGGGACTTGGTATTGTTCTTGCATGTTGAACGTGAACCTGGCCTTTGGACCAATCCCGGATAAATAAAGTAAGACAGAAAATTAAATTTTTTGAGGATGTGTTTTTGTTCTGTTGCATGTTGGCTTCTTTCACACTGTCTGTGAGGTAGAGCCCAGCCTGGTCTATACAGCAAGTTCCAAGACAGCCAGGGCTTCACAAGTGAGACCCTATCTCAGAGAAACATACACAAACACACCCACCCCAAACCAAACCAAAGTAGAGGTCTACCTGTTGTGGTTGGGGCATCCCTATCATCCCAGCTTGGGAGGTTGGGGCAGGAGAATCAGAAATTTAAGACCAGCCTGGAGTTGGAAGCCAGCTTGGACTGTCAGAGATTCTGTTTCAAAATAAAGTGGCTTAATATTCCTTTCCATGAAGGGTTCTCGGGGCCTGTGAGATGGCTCAGTGTGGGTAGGCCTACTTGGAGCCAAGCCTAATGACATGCGTTTGATCCCCATGCCCCACGTAGTAGAACAAGAAAAACCAACTCCCACAAGTTGGTCTCTGATCTCCTCCACCGGTGGCACATGTGCCCCAAACTCATGTACACAAATCAACAAATGACTGTAAAAACAATAAAACAATTTGAAAAGTTCTTTGAAGGTTGAGGATGCTTAGCAGCATGAGAGAGATGCTAGGTTTGAGCCCCAGTACAGGATGGGGAAGGTATGAAGTGGAAGCTAGGAGGTTCTGAGGTGAGCAAAAGGTGAGGACCCGCCAAGGACCTTATTAGTCATTTGGGGTCTAGGGACAGGCCCAGTTGCTGGGGTGGAGGTAGGTTTGAAAAGGGGACTGGCCAGAGCCACAACCAATACAGCAGGGTTTGGAGCCAGGAGGCGGGACCCCAGTGGCTGAGCCAACCAGATCTAGAATTGTAGTTCCCGATTAGGTGGGAAACCGATGTGGGAGGGGCCGAGGCTACAGCTGCAGCTCACATGGGCCAGACTTAGTTTCCTCACCTGTGGCAGTTATAAAGCTTGAGCACATGGACCTTCAGATGTTCTGTAGGCATTAAGATCAAACTCCTGCTGGGCGGTGGTGGCCCATACCTTTAATCCCAGCACTAGGGAGGCAGAGCCAGGCAGATCTCTGTGAATTCAAGGCCAGCCTGGTCTACAGAGCAAGATCCAGGACAGGCATCAAAACTACACACAGAAATCCTGTCTCAAAAAACCAAAAAAAAAAAAAAAAAAAAAAAAGATCAAATTCTCTGCATGGGACCTCCAGGGCTCCACCCTAACCCTGCCCTTGCACAGCTCTGGCCTTCAAAGATGAACAAAGCTTTTGTTTGGTAACCTAATGTAGAGGCCACTCTGAGACTCTGAGACTGGGAAGGGGACACGAATACTCTGAGCAGGTCTCAGCCTGAGACTTTTTTTTTTTAATTGCTAGGTTTTGTTTGTTTGTTTTGTTTTGTTTTTTAAGATTTATTTATTACATACAGAGTGTTATGCCTGCTTGCCAGAAGAGGGCACCAGATCTGGTTATAGATGGTTGTGAGCCACCGTGTGGGTACTGGGAATTGAACTCAGGACCTCTGGAAGAGCAGCCAGTGCTTTTAACCGCTGAACCATCTCTCCAGTCTTAAGCCTGAGACTTTTAGTCTGGAAGCTTGTGTTAATGTTGGGGTGGGGATTTTTTAGTCCCTGGGGATGGAAGGGAATAAGAAGAGACTCTCGAACTTGAAAAAGTTCGAGCAGAAGTCATTGCCTCCTTCTTCCCTCCTGAAGAGTGACAGTCCATGAATACAGCATGGATACCCAACCCTGGTTTTAGATGGTACATGAAGAACTTGGAGCGGGGTGGTGGTAGCACACAACTTTAATTCCAGCACTTGGGAGGCAGAAACAGCCGGATCTCTGAGTTCGAGGTTAGCTTGGTCTACAGAGCGAGTTCCAGGGCAGCCAAGGCTACACAGAGAAACCATGTCTCAAACAAACAAACAAACAAACAAAACCAAAAATGAAAAGCAAAACAAAACTTGGTCTTGCTTAGGAAGAACACGGGGTGATATTAACACCAATAACAGGCTCTGCCGTCCCAGACCTGAAGCATGAAGGAAGTGCCAAGGGGTAGTTAGCCCTCCATAGAGAGAGAGAGAGGAGGGTTCTGTTCATCCAGATCTTGCTCACCAGGGTCTCTGTCTTAGTTAGGAGTTCTACTGCTGTGACAAGACACCAAGACAAATCATATTGCGAAGGAAAGGGTTTATTTGGCTTACATGTCCTGATCAGAGTCCGTCATTCAGGGAAGTCGAGGTAGGAACTCAAGTAGGGCAGGAACCTGGAGGCAGGAGCTGATGTAAAGGTCATGAAGGGGTGCTGCTTACCTGGCTTGCTCCCCATGGCTTGCTTAGCCTACTTTCTTTTTTTTTTTTTTTTTTTTGGTTTTTCGAGACAGGGTTTCTCTGTGTAGCTTTGCGCCTTTTCTGGGACTCACTTGGTAGTCCAGGCTGGCCTCGAACTCACAGAGATCCGCCTGGCTCTGCCTCCCGAGTGCTGGGATTAAAGGCGTGCGCCACCACCGCCCGGCTTAGCCTACTTTCTTATACCATCTAAGACCATTTGCCCAGGGCTGGCACTACCTAAAAATGGGCAGGGCCTCTCCCACATCAATCATTAATCAAGACTTGCCTACAGGCCAATCTTGTGGAGGCCTTTTCCCAATTCAGATTCCCTCTTCCCAGATACATTTAGGTTTATGCAAGCTGACAAAAGAAGCTAACCAGGGGGCTGGAGAGATGGCTCAGTGGTTAAGAGCACTGACTGCTCTTCCAAAGGACCTGGGTTCAGTTCCCAGCAACCATATGGCAGCTCACAACTGTCTGTAACTCCAAGACCTGACACCCTCACACAGGCACACATGCAGGCAAAACACCAATGCACACAAAATAAAAATAAATTATTTAAAAAAAAAAAAAAAGCTAACCAGGACAGACCTCAACTAGGTCAGCCCCAACAAAATGACCAGAGGGGGCGTGGTTAAAAACTGAGGAGCAGGAAATGATCTGGGAATGAAGAGAAGAACAGAGAGTTGGGAGGGTCAGAGGCTTCAAAGTAAGTTAAGTGGTCTCCACAGCCTCGGGCTTGAAACCTCTAGAGCACTGGATAGTGGCTACCTCTGAGGAGAGGGGCTGTCCCCTGACGGCAGCCTGTGATCTGTCTACTAGACTTCACTCAAATCCAGTGTTGGTGCCTCATACCGGGTGCCTGTAAGGTGATAGGAACAGAGAGGAGCAATGCCTGGTGCTCTTTCTTGGAGGAAGAGGAGCCTAGAAATCAGTAGAAGAGCAGGTGGGCGGTGCCAGAGGGCAGTGGTTTCTAGTGCACAGTGGACGCATGTGTCCTGGAACTGGCCACATTGTTCACCTGCAAAAACAGGGATGGATAACAGCAGTGCTGTCCTTACAGGGCCGTGAAAGAGTCAGATGAGTAAAAAAAAAAAAAAAAAAAAAAAAAAAAAAAAATCCGAGACAGGGTTTCTCTGTGTAGTTTTGGTGCCTGTCCTGGATCTCGCTCTATAGACCAGGCTGGCCTCGAACTCAAAGAGATCTGCCTGGCTCTGCCTCCCAAGTGCTGGGATTAAAGGTGTGCACCACCACCACCGCCCGGCTTAGATGAGTAAATTACATATGGAAGGCTTAGATCTAAGCCTGACTACTTGGAAGCAGCCCAGACACCCTAGTTGTTATTATTTGATGAGGAGAGGATGACATCCACCAGAGGCAGGGGTCGTAGCTGAGCAGTTGTTCTGTGTATTAAAAAAGCATTGCCGGGGCTGGAGAAGTGGCTTAGCAGTGAAGAGCACTGGCTGTTCTTGCAGAGGACCAGGGTGGTTTCCAGCATGCTCATGGCGGCCCACAGCTGTCTGTAATTACAGTTCCAGGGGGATGCAATACCCTCTTCTAGCTTCCACAGTACTGGCACATATGAGCAGGCACAATACTCATAAAATAAAATTAATTTGGGAGGGGGAGCATTGCTGGGCTGGGGGTGTAGCTCAGTTGGTAGAGTACTTGTCTAGCTTGCACGAAGCCCTAGGTTTGATTCTGAGAGCCTCATAAAACCAGATGTAGTGGGAGAAATGCTAGGCAGGAGGTAAAGGCAGGAAGATCAGAAATTCAAAGGTTATCCTCAGTTATGTAGCAAGTTCCAGACCAGATCTTGTCAACAAAACAAAACAAAACACTGCATTGGTGCAGGCCATCACAACCAGCCCGGTGAGTCTCCTGGATGCTTCTGGTGAGAAACGGCAGAATGACATTGGAGATGCTCTGGGACGTGAGCCAAAGTTCACATACATGCTGGCATACATCTCCATACCGACCAGGTGCTGGCAGACAAGCCCCCACATCCGTGTATGAACACACCTGCATCATCGCTCATTCCCAGACACAGACCTCTGTGCGTGTTCCCACCCACTCCTCAGAAATAAGACTGCAATTTGTTCTGGCCTGAGGGATCCTCCAGCTAGATTTCGCCCTATCCCAGAACTTCCCAGATCATCGTACCTCCTCAATCCCGCTCCTCCCCAACCCTCCTCCTCCCCCACCAAGTCCCCAGCCTTAGAGCTAGTCCACCTCCTAAACTGTGTTTCATCATCCAAAAATTTGAGGCGAGATTCCTTGGGTTGAGCAACTGGCAGGCGTATGGGACCAGAGTGGCGCGGGAGAAATGGAGGGTTTATTGTATTGAGGTCTGGCATGTTAGAGCCTTGGGAGGGGCTGAATCCCTGTAGACCTGCTCAGTCATCGGGGACCAGCTAGGGCTCGGGCATGGTGGTGGTGTGTTCAGCTGACGTTCGGGGGTCCCCCGGCGGGGCGCAGACAAAGGGGCGGCCTCCCAGAGCTCTCGCGGCGCTGCGCACAAAGCCAGGGGTGGTGGCGCCGACCGCCCCACGCGCCGAGCTGCACCCGGCTGCAGATCATCACGGTCCCGAGCGCCTTTCCCCGCGCCTAATCCCAACAAGCATGAAAACGGCTCGGCCTGGCCGCCAGCAGGCCCTTTGTCCTGGCCCCTCGCGGGACAGCTGCAGCCAGAGCCCCCTCCTCCTCTTTGTGCCTGGTCCCCGCCACCCCCGTTACCCTCCTCACCTCAGCTGTCCCCTAGCTCTCGCCTCCAGCGCGCCTGGGCGCACAAAGCAGGGCGACACCCCTGCTCTGGGGGAGGGGAGTATTAACCCCGGGGGTTTGCCGGAAGGTGGAGCGTGAGAGAGGGCTGCGGGGTGCAACCCCTCACTGCTGTGAAAGGATGCGTAGGACATAAGCCCCCCCGCCAGAAGCACCGGTGGGACTGGATTCATGGGTGTGTGCCTACGACTGGGTGTGAGTTAACCGAACTAGAGGAAACCCATCATTTTTGTTAAACAGCCAGAGCTCCCGGTAGACCTTGATGCCCTCCTTAGGCTGTCCCCGAACTCTGCTTAACAATCATCATGGGAGCTATGTGTCGCCTCTGTGCTCACTTATCCTCAGGAACCCCAAACCTCGGCCTCCATCAGAAGCCTCCCGTCCCCACTTGCATATCTGCCCTGTGAGCTCTTCATCCCAGCTGACTCCAGAAACTCCTGTTTCTCCAGGCACATTTTCTCCCCACTCACAGGGTAGCTTATTCCACAGGGTCATAGTGGAGTGAGGTGCATGGGGTGGACCTTGGGCCTTTCCCTCCCTCCCAAAGCCGGTAGTCTCGCTTTATGGTGCCACTCGGGGTCCAGGCACCATAATCCCACATCTGGAGAAACGGACAACCTCTCCCTCCAGGCACTGCCTAACTCTAGCATGGGCTTCTATGGGACAGACACAGCCACATCTCTCCTTGGATTTAGGATCATGCCACGATTCTCCTCGAGTGGTTTTAGTTACTTAGTGTGCTGACAAGGTCCTATCAGTTCTTTACACCACTGACACAATTTCCTCAGGCTCTGATGTTCCCACAAGTCCATAGAACCTTTCTCAACAGCCTTCTGGGAGGCAGGAGACATAGGTAAGCTGGTAGAGCGCTTGCACAACAAAAATGGGGTCCTGGGTTCAAGTCCCGGAATTGCATAAAATACTAGGTGTGATGCTACACGTTGTAATCCCAGCACTGAGAGACAGAGGCAGGAAGATCAGAGGTTCAAGATTATCCTCAGCTACACATCCTCAGCCTCGCCTGAGCTACATGAACACCCTGTCTACAAACAAACAAACAACAATAACAGTAACAAAACCACCTTCATGAGACTTCTGCAGAGGGAGTGGCATGTTGCAGGCTAACCTTATTTTTCACAGAACTGTCTCTCAGATCCACAAGTTCCAAATAATTACAGTGCGGTGGATGATTCCTCTGAAGTTGTGCGCTGGCCCAGCCTCGCCCACACCGTGCCTGCAACCTACGGACGCTGGGTCTTCTAGGCTCAAGAGGTTCTTTGTTTCTCAGGCTCCCTTCCTTCAGCTATTGTGTCCACAGAGGCCACTTAAGGTCTGTGAAACCCCTTCTGGCTTGAATGCTCACAGATGCTGGGGAACCTCATCGTCCTAGATTCCTAAGGATATATCAAATTCCCAGAGGGTCCAGAAACATTCTGCAAGCAGATCTGTGTCTCTGTGTTCCCATCGCTACCATCACCAGGTACCTCCTCTGTGGTGCTGCCAAGAGCCTGCCTCTGGGCTGTGCACCACATCCTGGTCTTTGTTACAGATGGGAAATTCCTCTCTTAGACAAGCGTTTATAACTGTCCACTGTGTGCCAGACTCCGTGCTAGGCACTAGGGACCAGAAACAGTCCCACCCTCAGGGGCTTCACAGTCTAGCCGACCTAGACAACGGCGACTACAGTGATGATCATGAGATAGTGCTGATAGAAGTCTGCATCAGTAGGTGTTCAGGAAAATTTTCTGTGATTCCAAGGAGTGTGGGAAGCATTAGAGCTAAAAATTGCCAACTAGGCCAGGCAGCGGTGGTGCCTGCCTTTAATCCCAGCATTCAAGAGGCAGAGGCAGGTGGATCTCTGTGAGTTCAAGACCAGCCTGGTCTACACAATGAGTTGCAGGACAGCCAAGGCTACACAGAGAAATCCTGTCTCAAAAAACCAAATAAATAAATAATAAAATAAATAAAAAACTGACTAGGCATTTTCTCTGCAGAACTTCTCAGGACCTTTATTGTACCACATATATTTTGAGTCCCTGAGTGTTTGAGAGCGGGTTTGAGAGGATTTCCCAAGCTTGTTTGAGTATGGAGCCTTTTGTTCATGAATCGTCTTAAAGATTCAGTGTTTCAGATACCACACCATCCAGGCACTTGTGCACGCCAGCCAGTGCTCTACCATCCAGCGACACCCCCAGACCAGAGGATTCTTTTTGAGCCAACGTGAGGTGGGACTTGATCTGATATGGGCGCTCACTCTGACGCGCCAGACCTGCATCTTAGTTAGGGTTCCTATTGCTGTGATAAAAACCATGACCAAAATCATCTTACACTTCCAGATAACAGCCCGTCACTGAAGGAAGTCAGGGCAGGAACCGAAGCTGAAGCCGTGAAGGGACAGGCACTGAGTGCTGGCTTGTTTCTCCTGGATCTGTCCAGTTTGCTTTCTTATGCACCCTAGGCCAGTGGTTCCCATCCTTCTTAACGCTGCGGCCCTTTGTACAGCTCCTCATGTGATGACCCCCATCCGTAAAATTATTTTCATCGCTACTTCATAGCTGTAATTTTGCTACTGTTATGAATTGTAATATCTGTGTTTTCTGATGGTCTTAGGTGACCCCTGTATAACGGTCATTTGGCATCCCCCCCACACACTCAAAGGGGTCAAGACCCACAGATTGAGAGCTGCTGCCCTAGGCCATCTGCTCAGGAATGGCCACAAAGATTCTGTTAAAGGAACCTGAGTAGGGCTGGGGAGATGGCTCAGCGAGTAAGAGCACTTGCTGTGCAAGCCTGAGGACCCCAGTCCAAGTCACTAGCACCAGGTAGAAAGTCCAGTCATGGCCACGCGTACCTGTGACTGTCACACTGTGGAGGACAAAGACAGGAAGATTGGCAGGGCTCGCTGGCTGCCAGCCTAGTTCCAGGTTCAGTAAGAGACCTGTTCCAAGGGACTAAGATGGACAGTGCCGGAGCAGGACACCTAATGCCCTCTGCAGGTGCTTGTGGGAGTGCACACCCTCACACGTGTACACATACACCACACACATAGAAAAGCAAACACGGGGCCGGGCGGCGGTGGCGCACGCCTTCCAACCCAGCACTTGGGAGGCAGAGCCAGGCGGGGCCAGCCTGGTCTACAGAGCGAGATCCAGGACAAAACTACACAGAGAAATCCTGTCTCGGAAAACAAAACAAAACAAACACCAAGGAGAAAAGATCCTGCGTGGTATCTACTGAATTTGGTTCTATGAGATCCTGTATCCCAACAACACAGGCCAAGGTCCACATCAAGCAAGTGGGTGCAGGCCCAGATCCTGCTGGGTTTGGGGGTCAGTAAAACTGGCAAAGAATATTATGGAAAGCCTCCAGAGATTTCCTTAGGGTTCATGTCCTGGAATTATGGTTTAAGCTGACGTAGAAAGTCTTTGGGGCTGGAGAAACGGTCAGCTATTAAGAGTATTTGTTGCAGCCGGGCAGTGGTGGTGCATGCCTTTAATCCCAGCACTCAGGAGGCAGAGGCAGGTGGATCTCTGTGAGTTCGAGGCCAGTCTGGTCTACAGAGTGATTTCCAGGACAGCCAAGGCTACACAATAAAACCCTGTCTTGAGAAAAGCAAACAAAAAAGAATATTTGTTGCTCTTGCAGAGGACCAGGGTTCTATTCCTAGTGCATTTTTATGATCACATATATTCATGTCCTTCCTCATGCCATCTCAACCCTATGCAGCCCATCCAGACCCCTCAGCTCTGCCTTTTCTCAGGCCCATCGCAGGCCATGCATAGTACCCGATCCCCGACTTCCCAGTACATTCCTGTCCTCATCCCTGCCTTTTTCCTGTCCTCGGGCAGCTCTGGCTCATACCATTCTTAGCACCATTGTTCCCAGCTCCTTCTCTATTGCAGCCTCAGACCATTTCCTAAGATAACAAAGACGAAGGGAGAGGGGCCCAGAGCACACCCAGAAAGCATCCACTCTGTGCCAGGACAGTCATCGTTCCTACAGAGTTCTGTGTCTTGACTTCTTTGATCCTCATAACTTTCTACAAGATTGATGCTATCATTGCCCCCATTTATAGGTTTAGACAAACAGAGGTGTTGGGCAACTCACACAGTTGGTAGGAGGCAGAGTCAAGACTTGAACCCAGGTCATCTGGCTGTGCTCTTACCATCTCAAAATCCACAAGGCCACACATATACCCTCCAAGCCCCTTTATAACCACCTCCCTTTCTTCCTACCCAGAACCCATGATGATCTGAATATGCTCTTACCAACCAACTTCCCCAGGCCCAGGTCATTCTCCATGTCTCTGTCCAAACTTTGACTCTCCACTGTCCCTAGTTCTAACAACTATTCTCTTCCTCATTTTCCCAAGAAAACTGTCTCTAGGGTCTGTCTTCCTTGTGGCCAAGCATTATGACTTAGTAATTCACTTAGTGTTTCTGAACCCTAGATTTCTCACCTTTAATAGGAGGTGAGAAAGCAAATTCCACTTGATGGGACTAGCCTTTAATCCCAGCACTCGGGAGGCAGAGACAGACAGATCTCTGAGTTCAAGGCCAGCCTGGTCTACAGATCTAGCTCCAGGACAGCTGGGACTACACAGAAACCCTGTCTTGAAAAAAAAAATGAGAAATTAAATAGCTCAATCTCTTGAAGTTTCTTATAAGTTGCAGAATGTTTTTATAGTCAAGTGATTTTTTTGTTGTTGTTTTTTGTTTTGTTTTTGTTTGTTTGTTTTTGGTGTGTGTGTGCTCATGCACCTGCTTGGGATTGAACTCAGAATCTTGTGTATGACAGGCAAGCACACTACCACTAAGCAACACTCTCAACTTCTGAAATGGTAATCTTTACTTTTTGTGATTATCAATAATTTAAGGAAATAAAAGTTGCTTGAATTAACAAGATTCCCTAATTATTCCCTAATTTATTCTCAAAGGGCATCTTTGTTATTCCCCAAAGTGGGATGGCTGTAAATGAAAGTACTCTAGGACATTAGGAGAGGGAGAGGGGGGATGGGTGGGAATAAGGAATGACAAATGAAAAGGAAGAATGGACAGATGGCCAGCATCTCGTCCTCACACCACACCATGAAGCAGTTTCTCTATGCCCCTCATTGCTGTGGGATGGTCTGTATGGCAAATGTGTTGCTTTGATTGGTCAATAAATAAAACACTGATTGGCCAGTGGCTAGGCAGGAAGTATAGGCGGGACAAGGAGGAGAATAAAGCTGGGAACTGGAAGGCTGAGTCGGAGACACTGCCAGCCGCCATGATGACAAACAGCATGTGAAGATGCCGGTAAGCCACGAGCCATGTGGCAAGGTACAGATTTATAGAAATGGATTAATTTAAGCTGTAAGAACAGTTAGCAAAAAGCCTGCCATGGCCATACAGTTTGTAACCAATATAAGTCTCTGTGTTTACTTGGTTGGGTCTGAGAGGCAGTGGGACTGGCAGGTGATAGAGATTTGTCCTGACTGTGGGCCAGGCAGGAAAACTCTAGCTACACCCCATCTTATAGATAAATAAATAGAAATTTCTTCTGAGAGGACAAGACATATTCACAGACGTCATCCTCATCCCTCCCTTACTGAGAAGAGTCAAAGCCATGGACCCGCCTGAGGAACAGGCTCACCCAAGCTCAGAAAGATCATCACTGCAAGATCATCATGTTTCCAGAGTGTGGAGCTCAGGAAGAAAGAGGAAGTAGGACATGGTAGCAAGTGTCTGTCAGGCTCCAGCTACATGTTTCATGCTCTGGCTAACCGCTCTGTTCTTCCTGTGGGGAAGACAAGATGCTACATGATGCTAGTTCCTGGGCCTGGGCCACATAAAGTCCTCACACAGCACCCACACCATCCTGCCCTTGAACTCCTCCTTGTTCTTAGACTCGCCCAGATAGAGAGGCTTCTTCTGCGTAGACTTCTAGGATATCTCCACACCTCAGGTACAGTCACCACATTGAGCTCCATAATGGAACTTCTTTATATGAGACACATGAATTCTCATCTAATTCCTAACGAGGTCGTCCAGCTGGTATGTTTGTATGTGTATGCATGCTGATACATATATGCACTTTTGGAAGGAGTGTCAGAATCACTGTTCATCTATCTCATGAGAAGGCAGAAGTAGGTAGAGGAAAGAGAGTCTTTAAAGGTTAATCTGGGAAGGGCAAATTATCCCAGGGAGTCTTCTATTTAGTACCTTGCCTCTTTGTGATGTAGCTGAGGATGACTTTGAACTCTTGATCCTCCTACCCTCACCTCCCAAGTGCTGGGAATACAGATAGGTACCCAGTTTTATGTTGTACTGGGGGAGTGAACCCAGGGCTTTGTGCATGCTAGGTAAGCATTCTGTCAACTGAGCTACATTGCCTAGGCCCCCCAGTATTTACCTTTTTGTTTTTATTTTTTATTCCATGGTGTTTCTACTTCTGGTATTTGGCTATGAGGTAGCTGGGCCTCCACTGTTCAGTGGGAACGCTGCAGCAAAGGCCAAGATGTTGTGGAATATCACTTTAACTGTGCAAAGGTGTGTTACATTTCTTTTTTCTTTTTTTTTTTTTTTGAGCTGAGGATCGAACCCAGGGCCTTGCGCTTGCTAGGCAAGCGCTCTACCACTGAGCTAAATCCCCAACCCCATGTTACATTTCTTTATGCTGCATTTGTTTAACTATGTAAAAGTGTGTTGTTGCTGTTTCACCTTGCCTGCATAAGGCACCCCAATTGGTCTAATAAAAAGCTGAATGGCCAATAGGTAGGCAGAAGAGGGACAGGTGATGCTGGCGGTCAGAGAGAATAAGTAGGAGGAGAAATCTAGGCTCGAGAGAAGGAGAAGAAGAGTGAGGGAGAAAGAGAGGGACATGCCCAGGGCCAGAAGCCAGGCAGCTGCCAGCCAAACACAGAATAGATAGACAGAAAGAAAGAAAGGTAAAAAGCCCTGAAGCAAAACGTAAAGAGAAACAGATTAAAAAGAGCTAAGGTAAGGCCGAGCATTCATAACTAATAATACGTCTCTGTGTCTTGATTTGGGAGCTGGTTGGTGGCCCAAAAGAAAAAGCCTGGTATACCAAATAGCTTGGACTGTGGAGGATGTCCTCTGAATAAGAGGACCTCATCTAGTGAGGCAGGAATGGTAAGGAACATCAAGGCCTCGGCACCTTTCTTAGTTAAGGTTTCTATTGCTGTGAAGAGACAACGTGACCACAGAAACTCTTATAAAGGAAAACACTTAATTGTGGGCGGTGGCTTACAGTTTCAGAGGTTTAGTCCATTGTCATCATGGTGGGGAGCATGACAGCGTGCAGGCAGACATGGTGCTGGAGAAGGAGCTGCTACATGTTGCTATGCAGACAACAGGAAGTAGACTACGACACTGGGCGTGGCTTGAGCATAGAAGACTCAAAGCCCCCCTCCCCAGTGACACACTTCCTCCAACAAGACAACACTCACTCCGACAAGGCCACACTTCCTAGTGCCACTCCCTTTGGGGGCCATTTTCTTTCAAACTACCATAGCACCTCTCCCAGGAGAGGAAATCTGTCTTCTGGCATCTATTACTATAGCAGCCCAAGGCTCTTCTCTTCCTAATGATATCCCACCAAGAGATGACTCTGTGGGTAAAGATGTCTACTGCCAAGTCTGATGCCCTGAGTTCAGTCCTGGGGACCCACATGGTGGAAGGAGAAAAGCAATTCTATGTTATCTGCTGACTTCCACATGGGTGCTGTGGTATGTAACTGCCCACATGCATGTACACACACACACACACACACACACACACACACACACACACACACATCAATACATTTAATGATATCCATATATGCGCTCAGAGTTTAACAGTCCCTTTATGATGATCCCATTGTTTTCTTGTTGGTTTATTTGTTTGTCTCACTGGAACTCACTATGTCTACCCACGTACTATAGAACTAAACATCTCTCTCTCTCTCTCTCTCTCTCTCTCTTTCTCGGTTTGCTTTTTGTTTTTGTTTTTCAAGACATCATTTCTTTGTGTAGCCCTGGCTGTCCTGAACTTACTCTGTAGACCAGGCTGGCCTCGAACTCACAGAGATCCTCCTGCCTCTGCCTCCCAAGTGCTAGGATTAAAGGTGTATACTACCACACCTTAGCATCTCACGTTTTTTTAATCCTCCCCCCCCCCCCCCCGCCCCACTTGAGACTTCCCCCACATTCCTTCCTCCACATCACCACTTAGAACCCACAGAGTCTCAGTTTTGGACATTCGTACCCTTTCTGTTGACCCACTTTCTCCATCCTTCTTCCTGCCTAAGGCACTCCCCATTCTGGGCTTTCTCGGAAAGAAAAGAGCCCAAATTCCTAATGCTTCTTGCGGCACCTGCCTGAAGAGAATGCCCCTTTAAGGAGGCTGGTTCCCAGGACTGTGGGGGAAATGAAGGGCGGGTTGGTGGAAGTCAAGAAGGAAAGGGCCCCACCCCCGGCCCCCTGCAGGCCTTACCTAATCGCCACACTCTGCATTATTACCCGCCTAACGCAGCGTGCTTTTAAATAAAATATGCAAAGATTTTCCTCTCAAATTATCTCCCCAGGCGAGTGAGCTCAACTCCAGCTCGTTAATGGAAAAAATGCAAATGGAGCCTCCCACTCCTTTCCCCTAGCCCCTGGGCTCTGGACAGCTAATGCGCTTTGCCCGCCTTCTTCCTGGGACGTCTGTTAGCATTGAAACCATCCGCACGCGGGGAGGGGAGCAAGGATCTCTATCTGGAAGAGCGTCTCAGAAGGGAAGGACCATCCCAGGCGGGACAGTCGTGGGGAAAATGCCCTGTCCCAAGCTTGTCCTCTTCTGAGATCTCAATTAGTTCCTCCAGGACTGCTGTGAGCCGAGGGGGTGGGGGTGGGGGGAAGGCACCGTGTTGGTGGCCCACATACGGTGGCTGCACTTCTCCAGTTTAAAGCTGCTATGCTTGGGGCATAGAGAGATGGAGAAAAAAGATCTGGTCTCTGTCTTCATCCAGTTCACACACTTAAAATTTAAAAAGCAGCTATGGTATACCTTAATCCAGTAGTCAAAATCCGTTATCTTTATGAGACAAATGGCCACCTGCCTGCCTAAGTAAAGCCTGGAGGGCATACCATCACCTGGGTACCATTCTTGCCAAAGATGCAGAACCTGAGGGATGTGGGGCCAGGAGGAAACGAAGCAAACTGACATTTATGGTCAGACTATGAAACAACCTGGTGGGTACTCTTCCGAAATACTGGTGCTATAAAAGAAGGGTTAGTGGTTCTAATGAAAGGGGACTAAAGAGACAAGGTAACTAAACGTAATATGTGGTGCTGGACCAGTTACAGGGTTGGAAAAGGATTCTGCAAGGGGCCTTTGGAAAAGCTTGAATACAAATTATATTTTGTTACATCTATCTTCATTTTCTGAATATAATTATTACATTATGGTTATATGGTGGAATCTCCTTATGTGAGGGAAATATATATGGAAATATTTAGTAGCAAAAGAACACATTTGCAACTTGGTCTCAGATGGTTCAGAAAACAGATGTGGCAAAATGCTAACAACTGGGTGAATGAGGTGAGAATAGGGGGCAACTTATCTGTAGGCTGGCAAATTTTGAATGTAAGAAGTTGAAAAGGCCAGGCAGCGCACACCTTTAGTCCCAGCACTTGGAGGCAGAGGCAGGCGGATCTCTGTGAGTTCAAGGCCAGCCTGCTGGGCTACAGAGTGAGATCCAGGACAGACACCAAAACTACACAGAGAAACCCTGTCTCAAAAAAAAAAAAAAAAAAAAGAAAAAAGAAAGAAAGAAAGAAAGAAAGAAAGAAAGAAAGAAAGAAAGAAAGAAAGAGGGGCTAGAGAGATGGCTCAGAGGTTAAGAGCACTGACTGCTCTTCCAGAGGTCCTGAGTTCAATTCCCAGCAACCACATGGTGGCTCACAACCATCTGTAATGAGATCTGGCGCCCTCTTCTGGCATGCAGGCATACATGTAGACAAAACACTGTACATAATAAATAAATAAATCTTAAAAAAAAAAAAAGGTGAAAAAGAAAATCACAGAGACGGAGTCGCCAGCCAGATGAAGAAGAAGTAAGATGAGAATGTTGGACCGAGAAAAGGTACCAAGACACATAGCTAAACATAGATGAAATTATGGGTTAATTTAAGCCTAAGAGCAGTTAGTTATAAGGTTGTATTAGCAATAGGCCAAACAGTTTATAATAATAATAAAAAAAGAAAACAATTATAATTGTGGTGGTTTGAAAGAAAATGGCCCCCAAAGGCAGTGGCACTATTAGGAAGTGTGGCTTTGTTGGAGGAAGTGTGTCACTCTAGGGGTGGGCTTTGAAGTCTCCTTTGTTCAAGCTGTGCTCAGTGTGATAAAACAGTTCACTTCCTGGTGCCAGCGATCACGATGTAGAACTCTCTGCTCCTTCTCCTGCATCACGTCTGCCTGCATGCCACCATGTTTCCCTCCATGATGATAATGGACTAAACCTCTGAAACTCTAAGCCAGCCCCAATTAAATGTTTTCCTTTATAAGAGTTGCCGTGGTCATGGTGTCTCTTCAAAGCAATAGAAACCCTAAGACAATAATTAATCTTTTAAAGTCATGATAACTACTGAGCCTGGTGTGATGGTGCGCACCTATAATCCCAGCATTCTGGAGGTAGAGGAAAGAGGGTCAGAAGGTCAAGCCCAGCCTCTGCTACCAAGAATTTGGGAGCAGCCTGGGCTACGTTAGACAACACCACCAAAACAACAACAATAAAATGATAATGATATCTTGATTATAATTTGTAAAGTCTTTATCCTTTGGGTAGGTAGGGGTTGAGATATTATCTCTTGTAGTCCAGGATTGTCTTGTACTCCTATATAGCCAGAGATGACCATGAACTCCTAATCCTCCTGCCTCCACTTCCCAAGTGCTGTGATTAGAATGAACTACCACCCCAACCCTGAAGTCTTTATAACTGTTAGAGACACTTTCTGAGTGAAACATTTGCAGATGAAATAAAAAAGATTATTTACTTAAAAATAATATAGGAGGAGGAAAGTAATTGGAGACTTAGGAAACCAGATTGGCTGTGGGCTGATAATTGTTGAAGGTGGGTGATGAAAATACTCTTTGAATTTTTCCACAATAAGGAAAATTTTCCTTTTTAAAAAATGTCATTTTAGAAAGATTTATTTATTTTTATTATGCATGTGTGTGCCTGTGTATAAGCTGGATTTATGAGCTGCCCAGGCTGGGTGCAGGAACCGAATTCCTGTCCTCTGGAAAAGCAGCAAGTTCTTAGCCACTGAGTGTAGCCAGAAGTTTCTCTGTGTCCTGCCCCATCCCACAGCCACTTGGTCCCAAGTAAACACACAGAGACTTATATTAATTACAAACTGTATGGTCAATGCATGGAGGAGTGCTGCTTACTTGCTTGCTCCCCATGACTTGCTCAGCCTGCTTTCTAATAGAACCCAGGACCCCAGCCCCGGGATGGAACCACCCACAATAGGCTGAGTCCTCCCCCATCAATCACTAATTAAGAAAAAGTCATCAAGTTTCCTCCTTTCAGATAACTCTAGCTCCTATCTAGTTGACATTAAACTAGCCAGCACACAATGGTTTTTGTTTGTTTGTTTGTTTTGTTTTTTGTTTTTCGAGACAGGGTTTCTCCGTGCAGCTTTGGTTCCTGTCCTGGATCTCTCTCTGTAGATCAGGCAGACCTCAAACTCATGGAGATCCACCTGGCTCTGCCTCCTGAGTGCTGGGATTAAAGGCATGATCCACTGCGTGGCTCCTGTATTGTTTTTAATTGGCATGTAATAATTGTACATATTTATGGCATGGAAGACAAGTTCTTTGTCCTCAGAAAGCTGAACCTTACTGGGCAGAACAGAAGTTGTAATATCAAACTTCTGCAATTTTTTTACTTGTGGTTTTTCATTTGTTTGTTTGAGACAGAGTCTCAGGTAGGTTGGCTTCAAACTGGATGTATAGCTCAGGCTGCTCTTGGACTCCTGATCCTGGTTGGTGTGTATCACCACACCTGGCTCTTACTGAATTATTTATCATATTAAATATAACTAAAATTAGCCAAGCAGCTGTCCATGGCAGTGCGGTTAAGGAAATGGTCACATCCTGTAATGTTTGAGAAAGGTTGAGGGAAGTCCCATTTCAAATATTAAGTGGGGTAAAAAGCAAATTCTAAATGTTACATGACTCCAACTCAGTCTAGAAAGGACAGAAAGGAGTTCAAGGAAACTCTGAAGTGTTTACAATGTTTACCCCTAGATGGTGCTATTTGGGTGTGATTTAAATTTTAAATAATTTAAAAAAAACAACTCAGTATACATGAGTAATTATTATGATAGGAATTTCAACTTTATGTTGCTTAAAAGTTAGTTTTGTTAAAAATTAATGTGCAGGGCATGGTGATGCACACACCTTTAACCCAGCACTCGAAGGCAGAGGCAGGCAGATCTCTGTTTGAGACCAGCCTGGTCTACTAGTTCCAGGACAGCCAGGGCTACATCGAGGGATCTTATCTTAAAAACAAAAATGCTGGTAAACATCACTAGCCACAATTAAGGAAAACACAATTAAGCCACGAGGGCCACCACTGTACACCAATGAGTGCCTATGGTCAAAAACAGCGCTAACAAATGTTGTTGAACATGTGCAGAAGCTGGGCTCTCATAACTGGCTGGATAGAAAACAGGGCCTTGACTTTGAAGGACCCAAGATAAAACCAGCCAAAGTGTTTTGTTTTGTTTTTTCTCCCTTCCTTCCTTTCTTTCTTTTTTCATTTTTTCTTTTCCTTTTCTTTCTTTCTTTCTTTCTTTCTTTTTTTCTTTCTTTCTTTCTTTCTTTCTTTCTTTCTTTTTGAGATAAAGTCTTGTTATGTAGACTAGGTTGCTCTTGAACTCATGGCAAGTCTCCTGCTTTAGTCTCTTGAGTGCTGGAAACAGGTGTGCAACACCATGCTCACCTAACTTATTTTTACAATAGTGAATATAATGAGCATCTTTTTTTTTTTTGTATTTTTCCTCATATTTCAAATTCTTTGTGATAGATTTCCAGACTCAAAGTTCCTGGATCAAAAGATCTTTATGGTCCTTGAGAACACTTGTTAAACTGTTTTGCAAAACACATCTTGCAATTAGATTAAACAGAAAATTGTTAGACATAATTGTGGAAGTATTACAATTCAAATAAATGTATATTAAAATTAACAAATGTTACTATTGTAATTAACAAGATATGTTATTAAAATGACTTACAGCTTATTCTTTCTTTCTTAATCCTGATTGGAGTGTGTGTCTCTCTGTCTTTTTTGGTGTAGTATATGGACATCTATGTATTTGTGTGGTATATGCCTATCTATGTATTTGTATGGTATATGCATGTCTATGTGTTTGTGTGGTATATGCATGTCTATGTATTTGTGTGTAGAGGCCAAATGTCAACATGGGTGTCTTCCTCAGTCGCTTTCCATTTTAGTTTTTAGGACAGGGTCTCTCACTGAATCCGGGGTCTCACTAAGCTCACTGACTGGCTGGATAGGCTGGCCAGCCAGCTCTGGGGATCCTCCTTCTCTGAGCCCCCCAGTGCTGGGGTTACAGAGATGTGGTGTTTCGCCTGGCTTTTACATGAGTTCTGGGGACCCGAACTCAGGTCCTCATGTTTGTGCAGAAAGCACTTTGCCCACTGACCAGTCTCGCCAGCCCCTCCCCCTCCTTTTTAGAATAACACCCCAGTGAGCATGCAGCATCATTCTGGAATACACAGCTCTTTTCACTGAAACTGCTGGAAGGTCACTGAGACAGAATGGTGTAACAAAGTTGGGAGGGCTCGAACCAGGCCAGGGTGGTCAGGAAGAGATGGGAATAAATCCAAGAGATCTTAGACAATGTAGTATAACCATTATTGGCTGCATGCAGGACAAAGAAGAGAGAGAGCCGGGAGCCCTGACTGAGGGCTGCCAAGACAAAGAAAAGTAACACAAATTGGCAAGAGTGTGGAGAAACTGGAACCAAGGGCATTTCTTCCAGGAACGTAAAGTCATGTGGCGGCTGTGGGAAAGTATGACAGTGGTTCAGAGAATTAAACAGTTATCTTATAGTCCAATCATTTCACCTTTGGGCTATACCCAAAATAGTGTGAAAGTAAGAACATAGGTGTGTTCATTGCAGTATTATTTATGGAAACAACCCAAATGCCCATCAATACACAAAGAATGAACAAATACACAAAGATTTCTGGCTCACTGAATTATGATTGAACCTTGAAGAAAGTATGTTGAGTGAAAAAAAGTAGTCACAAGACGACAAATACTGCTTAAAATTTCTCTACGTGAGATACCTTGGTAGTCATATTTGCACACAGAAGGTACAATGGGATTGCCACAGACCGAGGAGGGAGGAGACATTATCTATGAATGGGCAGGATTTCAACTGTGGACGGTGAGCAAGTTCTGGAGGTGGAGGGTAGTGGCGTTTGCACGATGATGTGCCAGTACTTGATGCCAGTACTTGATGCCACTGAGTTGTACCCTTAAAATGGTTACGAGAGCTCACAGTGTAAGCATGAGGGCCTGCATCACAGTCACCAGCACTCCCGTGAAAAGCTCAGCTTAGTGTGTCATGTGCTTGTAATCTCAGTGCTGGGGAGGCAGAGACAGGAGGATGCCTGGGACTCATTGTCCAGGAAGTCTTGCTGAATCAGTGATTTCCAAGGTCAATGAGAGACCCTGTCCCAAAAAGTAATATGGAGACAGGTAGAGAAAGACACCAGACATTGGCCTCTGGCCTACAACACACACACACACACACACACACACACACACATTATTTAAAAAATTATTAAGATGCATTCCTGCACCAGGCAGTGGTGGTGCACACCATTAATCTCAGCACTCGGAGGCAGAGGCAGGTGGATCTCTGAGTTCGAGGCCAGCCTGGTCTACAGAGTAAGTTTCAGGACAGCCAGTGCTAGCTACATAGAGAAACCTTGTCTCTAAACACCCTCCCTCCCAAAAAAATAGATGCATTCCTGCAATCCCAGCACTCACAAAGCTGAGGTTCTGGACTATATAGCAAGACCATGTCACCAAAAAAAAAAAAAAAATTAGTCAATTTTATGATTTTATGTTGTAAGTGTATACACACACACACACACACACACACACACACGCACGCCTGCTACAGCCTCTGCTGGTGTGAGCACACATCACTGACTGTAGATGACCAACCAGACTTAATGACTTTATATGAGTCAAGTGTCACCTGTGCAAGTAGCACAAAGATCACAGTGCTCAGCAATAGTGCTTAGGAGGCAAATTAACGCTGTAGGATACGTAGTGTTGTACAAGTCATAATTTAAACATTACTGTTGTTAGTGACAAAATCAGCTCATATAGACTACCAAAAAAATGTCTACAAATAAAAAGGATGGAAGCTTAAATCAGGTGCCACATGTGATTCTTGGATTTAAGTCACCAGCACCTTTTGAAAATAAAGACTCTGAACTTGAGCTAATGCATTTGTCGGCTAATGGTGATTGGAAAGAGGTACAAGGGTGGTGGTTATGTCACGGCAGGACTTTGTAACCAGCACCCTGGCGTTATGCAGTCCATGACCAGCACAGTCGCACCGAGCAGTCAGGGATCTAAGAC
Source organism: Peromyscus eremicus (assembly GCF_949786415.1). Lineage (NCBI taxonomy): Eukaryota > Metazoa > Chordata > Mammalia > Rodentia > Cricetidae > Peromyscus > Peromyscus eremicus. Next base: position 137,822,655 of record NC_081417.1, read on the forward strand.
ACATGAGAATATCTCCCAGAATCCTCAGAAAGAAATGAGAGATGAATGGACTTCTGTGTTCACCCAGGATATAGACTGAAATGATCGTATCATTCGAATAAAGCTCAAAGGTGAGTGTGGTCTCTGGTGATGTGTGCCCGGGTGGGCATTTATTGGGTATGAAGACCACCCTCCCCTCCAGCAGGTGAAAATTGAAGGACAGATTTTTCCTCCCACATCCCAGGAACTCGCCCACTTTCCCGAACCGATGTGAATTTTGTGAGGGATGTGAGGGCTGGAATCAGGTTCAGAGATGCTGAGAGGGACCCAGTTCCTCCCTGACCCAGTGGCTCAGGTCATCCTGATACCACTGTCTTCACTCCTGTTCCAGGGTTGTGGTTGGAGTACTTTGAGTTAACGGATCTGGGCTTGGTGAGTTTCCCTGCATCTATCCTTCCCTTCACACTGGAGATGGAGCCCCAGGGCCTCACACCTACACTGAACTCTCTCCCTTTGGGGGTGGGGTGGGGACTCCGATTCTTTATCCTGTCGCCTTAGCCTCTGGAGTAGCTGAGGTTACAGGTGGTACTACCATGCCTAGGCCAGGCAGGTCGTCTGCCTCTTAAGTCCCTGTGGGTGCCAGGAGCAGGGCACTGAGAATTCTTCCCAGGCTATAGTTAGGTCTATTCTGAGGAGCTGGGCTGGGGCTCCGGGGGCTCAGGGTTCTGGCCAAAGATTCTGGAGTAAGAGGTAGCTTTCCAGCTTTTCTTCATATGCGGTTCTCTGGCTCCCCCCCCACACTAGGTGGTCGTGGCCAGCAAGGCTGTTCAAGTGTCCCCCCAGGATGACCTGCAGACAGTGGCAAAGCCTGGAGGAGAAGCAGCCCAACGCTTTCCCCTCTGCCTCTTCATAACCTCTCCTACAGGTCCTCTATAGAAAAGGAGTAGGAGCCAGAGCAGCCTCTGGCTCTTTATTAAGTGTGTGTGTGTGTGTGTGTGTGTGTGTGTGTGTGTGTGTTTATGTGTGTGTGTGTTTATGTGTGTGTGTGTGTGTGTGTGTGTGTGTGTGTGTGTGTGTGTGTAGCTGTGCAGTGAAAAATGAATGTGTCCCTTTTCCAATTTCCCCACAGCTCCCGCCTCGCAGCCTGCTCATCTGTGCAGGTAGACCCCAGGCACGCCATTAAGTCTTACCTCTGACACCTTTGCAGCTTTCATACCCTGGGGGTGGAGATGTGGGAGGCTCTGCCTCCGCCTTCCCCTCCCCCTACAAGGCTTCAGCTGCATGTGTCACCCAGTATCCCAGCAGCCATTTGCTTCCACCCCAGAACCAGTTCTCCAAATCTGCACTTGGGGCTGGGAGGGGGAAGCCGCTTTACAAAGAAGCACACATCAACCACCGCCCCCACCCAACTGGCACGAGGCTCCTAGATGGCTGCAGGAAGGGATAGAGGAAGGAAAGAATTGAGGATTCAGGGCCTAGAAGGACAAAATTCGAGGAGGAGGTTGTCTGTCCAGCTGTTCCTGTCCACCCGGGGCCACCTGCCTACTTGGTCCCCCGACTCTGTATCCTCCTCATGACTCCTTTCTGATTATTCTGCTGGAAAAGAACCCTGGATTTGTCTCTTCTGCGCCTGACCAGGACCAGCGAAGCTGGCAGATGTGAAGGCAGATGCACAGGCCACTCACTGTCTGCCTTCTCTCACCTTTGTGGAGCATTTGTTTTGTCTTTGATGGACACTGAACCCATCTCCTTGGGGATTCTAGGCCAGAGTTCCACTGCTGGGTCGCACCCACAGCCTGAGTGGTCTCCTACCCCTCCACCAATGCCATCGCTAAGTGTGGTGTGGCCGTGGGCCTTTCGCATACAGGCATTATTATGCTGAGACAGTTTCCTTCCATTCCCAGTTTGTCGAGAGTTTTTAGGATGGAAAGGTGCTGGATTAACAACAATGGTTTTCGGCATCTGTTCTGGTTTCATTTCTGTTACTGTGACAAAAGTACTCTGATTAAAAAACAACTCACAGCCGGGCGCAATGCGCAGGTCTGTCATCCCCGTACTCAAAACACGGGGTGGGGGCGGTGGGGGTGGGCGGGATATCAGCCTGGTCTACAAAGTGAGTTCCAGGGCTACACAGAGAAGCCCTGTCTCAAAAAAACAAACAAACAACTTAGGGAGGAAAAAGTTGATTTTAGCTCACAATTTCAGATCACAGCCCATCACTGATAGAAGCCGAGGCAGGAACTTGAAGGCAGGACAGTTTGTAAATCTACAGATTAAATCCAACCCAAGAAACTCACTCTACAGCCAAGAGGTACAGCAGGAACCGTGGAAGAGGATGCTTGCTCACCAGCCAGCTTATGCTGAGCTGCATTTTTATTTATTTATTTTTTACACAGGTCAGGACCATCTGCCTAGAGATGTTTACAGTGCGTGGGCAAAAATCACTGGCAAAAATAACTGATTAAGTGAGCAATAAATACCTTTGGAAGGTTATGGAAAGAGAACATTGATGAGTGGACACTTGAAGGTTACAGACCAAAGCTTTGAGCCTCTGGTGCTGAGGCTGGTTCTTCCTAAACGGTCCTTCTGGCTTTGGGACATGGATATTGGCCAGTGTAGTGATTCAGAGAAAGGCTTTGTTAGTGCTGAAGGGGCCTCATTGGAAGTACTCACACTTATGGATGGAGAAGACAAATGCAGAGCTCATCTCCCAGAGGGCAATGTTTTCTGGTTCAAAAGTCAAATATACGGGGACGGGACATTTATGTAGCTGAGAGGTAGGACACTTGCGGAGCTTGCACAAGCCCTGCATTTGATCCTCGGAGCTGCCACAAAAGTAAGTACGCACTGTCAGATTCTTAGTTTTGTTGTTGTTGTTGTTGTCTTAATTTAAAAGTTGTGTGTATGTATCTACCTACGTATGGATGTATATGTGAGTGTAGGTGCGCCAGGAGGTCAGCCTAGGAGCTAGGGTTACAAGTGTTTTGAGCCACCCTTCAGGGGTGTTTGGAACAGAACTTGGGTTCTCTGCAAGAGAGGTAGGCCATCGCTCCAGAACTAGATTTGTTTTGTTTTGTTTTGTTTTGTTTTTTGAGACAGGGTTTCTCTGTGTAGCTTTGCGCCTTTCCTGGAACTCACTTGGTAGCCCAGGCTGGCCTCGAACTCACAGAGATCCACCTGGCTCTGCCTCCCGAGTGCTGGGATTAAAGGCGTGCGCCATCACCACCCGGCTCAGAACTAGATTCTTACTGTTTTGTTTAAAAACATTTTTTTTTCTTTTTTTGGTTTTTCAAGACAGGGTTTCTTTGTGTAACAGCCCTGGTTGTCCTGGAACTGACTTTGTAGTCCAGGCTAGCCTTGAACTCACAGAGATCTACCTTCCTCTGCCTCTCGAGTGCTGGGATTAAAGGTATGCGCCACTATGCCCAGCTGGTTTTTTTTTTTTCAATTTTGTATGTGATATTTTGCCTGTGTACCATGTGTGTGCAGTGCCCGTGGCGGTCAGAAGAGGGCGTCAGATGCCCTGGAACTTGAGCTGTACATGGTTTTGAGCAGCTATGTGGGTTCTGGACTTCAAACCCAGGCCTCTGGAAAAGCAGTCAATGCTCCTAACTGCTGCCCCATCTCTCCAGATCCATCCGAGATTCTTGGTTTTGACAACAGGCCATGGTAATATGAAATGTTGACAATGGGGCACCTGACGGAGTATATAAGAACTTCTGTACTGTGTGTAGAGATCTTCTCAAACCAAAGAGCATCCCCCAAAAATAAAGTTTATTAAAAACAGAAAAGCAGCTGGGTGGTGGTGGCGCACGCCTTTAATCTCAGCATTCAGGAGGCAGAGGCAGGCAGATCTCCTTGAGTTCAAAGCCATCCTGGTCTACAGAGTGAGTTCCAGGATAGCCAGGGCTACACAGAGAAACTCTGTTTCAAAACAAAACAAAACAAAAAACAGAAAAGCAGGATCAACTGCAGCTGTCCACATCAGTAGTCCCACTTGGGATGCAGAGCCAGGTGGATTACTGCAATTCTAGTGAGACCAGACTGGGAAATGAACCAAGACCTTATCTCCAAAGGAGAAGGAAGAAATGAAAACAGACAGAAAAGCAAGTTACAGCTGGCCCAACTGCTGAGATCCCAGAGAAGAATAGTCTCCAGAGAAAGAAGGGAATCCTCCTCTCTTGTCTTTGGAGGAGCGAGTTCATAGCTCAGAACTTGGGTGGATTCATTTGCAAACAAACTTTCTCAGGGCATTGCTGGGGTTATAGTAATAATGAAATGGAAGAAAGGACAAGAAAGAAATGAGAATCCCTAGTCAGTGTGATCCGGGACCACGATGAGGGTCCAGAAAGGGAGGCAAATAGAAAGCCTTGGCTGGTGCAACTGGGGGTCACATGCATTTCGTCCCAGGATACTGGATGCTGAAGCAGGCTGGTTTGAGATCTTGTCCTGGGACATGAGGCAACAGCTTTGGGCAGAGAGCCTGATGGGCAGAGCTAGCCAGGGACACGTACTTCTGCAGAAGTAAGGCTTCCAAGCTCTGGGTCCTGGATGCATTAGCACCAGCTTGCGTCACCAATTATCTCCCAGGAAAGACAGGCAGTTCAGAGAGGCTGAGGGAACCAGAGGGGTGATTCAGGATCTGGCCCAGAGGACAACTTGTCCTCTCCATCCACGGAGGTCGTCTGATGGCAGCAGCCTGTGACTAGAGCAACTGAGCAGTAGCTGTGGGCTGGTGTGGGCCGGGGTGGTGAATGGAGCTTGGTTCTGGCAGGTAGCTCCTGAGCGTTCTGGCCGCCCGGGTTCTCTTCTGCATTAATTACCCAACAACATGGCTCAGGCGGTTCTCCCTTTGTGCTACTTTAATTAATGGAGATCTCCTCCGAGCAAACCAGCTGCTGTGTAAGTTGTCAAACTGTCAGCACACACGGGATAGGTGCCACGGGGACGTGAGGTGTGGGAACTACCCCTGGGCTCCCTGGCTACTTGGCACGTTAGGCTCTGTCCCTCAAGCCCACCCCAGCAGCAAAGACGGGCATAAGATCATCAAGATTAAGAGATTTTGGGTTCAGTTGGGTCTGACTTTTGACCACCAGTCATTTACTATGAGCCTTCAAGCAAATCACTCAGCTTTTCTGAGTTTTCCTCATCTGCAAAGTGGGGATATGACCTCGTACCTTGTCCCAGGACTGTGGTCAGGAAGGTACATACCATGATTTGCTCAGGGCCTAGGGTACCAGTGAGTATGACTTCGTGACTCCTTCAATTTTTTTTTTATCATTTGGGGCTTTCCTACCAGACACTTTCCAAGTTCTTTATGGCCTGTGAAGAAGCTTTAGTTAAAACATGCAAGAGAGGTTAGCGATGTAACCCAGTTGGTAGATAGTCGGCCTCACATGTTCAGGGACTCCTGTTCAAGTCTCAGTACTATGAACACAAAATGGTACAAAGGCAATAAGATATTCATGGGATGGCTGGGGATGTAGTTCAGTTGGTAGAGTGTTTGCCTAGCATGCACAAAGGCCTAGGTTTGCTCTCCAGCACTTCAGGAACCAGGCATGAGAGAGCACTCCCTTAATCCCGATTCACAGACCATAGAAGCAGGTGAGTCAGGAGTTCAAGGTCATCCTCAACTACATAGCAAATTTGAGGCCAACCTGGACTACATGAAAAGCTACTTCATTGCCTCATAAACCACACACCACACCACACACACACACACACACACACACACACACACACACACACACTATGCAACACCCATGGTAGACTTTCCAGTTTTTATTAATAACATGCTTTTCTTTTTATTATATTTTTGTTTATTCACTTATTATGTGTGTGCATGGGTGTGGGCATGGGCATGTCACGGCACCCGTGTGGAGGTCAGAGGTCAACTTTCTGGAGTTAGTTGTCCCCTTACACTGCGTGGGTCCCTGGGACGAAACTGAACTTATCATCCCGCTGCCAGTGCCTTTACTCGTTGATCTCCTAACTTACTTTTTTTGTGGACAAAAGTCTAAACGGTCTTATTAAATAAGAAACACAGAGCCAAATACAGAGTTAGAAGCCCAAGAGATCGGAGCACTAGCAAATAGTCTTTAGCTTACCACTCGTTGCTGTCACTTCCCCAGAGAGAGAGCTTCTAATGTCTGACTTGTCCCCGTCCCCGCCCACCCCCAAACACAGGGTTTCTCTGTGTAGCTTTGCACTTTTCCTGGAACTCACTCTGTAGACCAGGCTGGCCTTGAACTCAAAGAGATCTGCCTGCCTCTGCCTCCCGAGTGCTGGGATTAAAGGCGTGAGCCATGACCCAGGCTCTGACTTGTCTTTTTATTGCCTTTCTGTTCTGCCTTCTCATTGGCTCTAAACCCAATCACATGACTTCCTCGTCACTGCCTTTCTATACAGACCTCCAGATCTCTATAGTTGGTACTGAGATTAAAGGCTCGGGTCACCTCGCTTGGCTGTGTCCTTGACCACACAGAGACTCTCCCTGCTTTCATAACTAATAAGAAGTCTCTGTGTCATTATTTGGGAGCTGGCTGGTGGGACAGAGAAAGACTTGTTACAGGAGCATAAAGATCCTTTTTTGTCAGCACAGACGGAGACTGAGTTGGTAGGAAGGCAGGAGGGTGGGCAGGCAGGTGGGCAGGCGTGTGGGCAGGTGGGCCATGCAAGTGCCCAGCCCACATCCCCTTTCACTCCAACTCTTCTCAGGTGTCTGATAGCAACAGGGAAACTAACAGACACAATCTTCATTTAGGCTGGCGGCTCACGTCTTTGATCCGGCACTGGGGAGGCAGAGGCAGGCAGATCTCGATGAGTTCAAGGTTAGCCTGGTCTACACAGTAAATTCCAAGTCAACCAGGGCTATACAGTGAGATCTTTCCTAAAAAAATAAAAAAATAAAGTCTTCATTCAGTCTCTGTGCCTAACATTGCCTCATAGCTGGGCACTACTCCTGTGCCAGTCCCTGTACCCACACCCCATGGCACGTTTTCATGCCCTCATTAGCCCTGTGTGAGTGGTCAGTATCATCCTCTGCCCATGAGAACACAGGCCTAGAGAAGTTCAGAAACCTGGGCAGCCAATCCACAACACAGCCAAGCACAGCTCTGCTAGCTCAGACAGAACAGAGCCCTGTGAGGCTGAGCTCTAGAAACTGAAGCCTGAGACACACAGTTCCTGGAGGGTATTTTAAAAAGGTGATGAATGAGAAAGAGAAGGATTGTGTTATGGTGAGAGGTCCCTAGAGCCAAGGGCAAAAAACATCTGTATCAATGTCACATTAGTGTAGAACTTTGTTGTTTATATTTTAATTTGAGTATTCATTTGTTGGTGCTGGGGATTGAATTCATGACTTCAGGCAGGCCAAGCCCATCATTTTATTATTGAACTCTACTCGAGTCTCTATTGTTTATTTTTACTTTTAAACCTTTATGTATACATGTATGTGTGTGTTTAATTCATTTGAGACAGGGTTTCATATAGCCTGGGCTGGCCTCAAACTCATTATATAGCCAAAGATAACCTTGTATTTCCTGACCATCCTGAGTGCTGGGTTTATAGCATACACTACCAAACTGTTCAGGCAGTGCTGGGTTTTGAACTCATGGCTTTGTCTATGCTAGATGAGTACTCTACCAATTGAGCTTCATCCCCAGCCTATTTAGTAGCTTTACAAAGTAGAAATCACACTCGATTTCTCAGGCAAGGAAGTTGGGATCTAGAAGGGAAGTGCTTTCATTAAAGGCAGAACTGGGGCCAGACCCAGGTCCTGTTTGGTTTTTCCCATCATTCTTCACTTCATGTGGGGGCCATCCAGACACAGACCCACATCATCATAAGCTAGGCTTAGCTATAGGAAGCCGAGACTGACAGAGGGTCTGGACTCCACATAGACACCCCACCCATCGCGATGTCCGACAGAGTGAACCAGCGGCTGTAGGGCAGGAAGGTAATCTTTAGGCAAGGCTTTTGAACTCTGGCAGATCTGACTCTGACCTGAGGGACAGGGTTCTCAGAGGAGGTGGGAAGAGATGGGAGTGGTTTCTAACAGGGAACAGCCTGGGTCCCAAAGGTTTTGTAGAATCCAGGCAAAATCTCTACGCTTTTTGAGGAGGTTAGTAAGCTGTTCACATGGAAGCGCAAAGGTAGCCAGGGATGGCAGGAGGGGAGAGAAGCACATTCCGAGTGCTTTGCTGAGCCTGGCACAAGGCCGTCCAGCATGTTTAGGGACAGGTGCATACAGCAGTGACCTCAGACATGAACTGTGTTAGGGAGCGTGGTGCCATGAGCAGGCTTAGGTCCCAGGTCCAGAGAAGGGGAGGTGATTCTCCACCCTAGGCTCCATAGAGGGAACCATCCAAAAGACAGATCAAGGCACATTAAGACCTGGCATGACCCAGCTCCTGCCACCTATCAGCTTGTCTTGCCCTGATGCAGGCCGTGCTAGAAGCCCCTGGATGTCTGATGCCTCATTAATGGCATCGCTGAGCTCATTAGACTGAGCTCCTTCTCTTCTTAGTCTCCCAGCTCTGAGCTGTCACCCATGTCAGTCCCAGCCTGGGGCTGGGGTAACCCTCAGTGGCTCCGCATCAAGGGTCCTGCAGAGGCTGCTCTCAGTGCTGCGCCACAGACTCCACAGGACCAGCCTGAACTCCCTCAGGGGATGTAGCTGGCTTCTTTTTGCTTGTGCAAGACAGCACACACAGAGGAGCTGAAGGGAAGAGAATTTGTTCTGTCACATGTTTATAACCTAGACCCCTACAGGGAGGTGTGAAGAGATCCTCCAGAGGGCCCCCACTTTGGTTTCATGCCTTTCCTGGGGGTCTCAGGTGGTTTGTCGGTAATCTTTAGTGTTCTTTGGCTTATAGATGGACATCTCATCTCTGCCTTCATCTTTTCTGGTTCTCTCTCTCTCTCTCTCTCTCTCTCTCTCTCTCTCTCTCTCTCTCTCTCTCTCTCTCTCCCCTCTTCCTCTCTCTCTCCTCTTTCCATATGGGGGGTTTCTGTGTCCAAAATTCACCTTTTTATAAGGACATCAATCACATTGGATTAAGTCCAGCCCAAATGACCTCGTTTTAACTAGATTGCCACTGTGATGAGCCTGTCTCTAGGTGAGGTAACATTGTGAGGTCAGAGGGGTTAGGAATCTCCTCCTCCTCCTGTTCTTGTGTAGTGTGTGTAGTGTGTGTGTGTGTGTGTGTGTGTGTGTGTGTGTGTGTGTGCAGGCAGGTTTGTGGAGCGCATAAGACAGCTTTCAGAGTTGGTTCTCTCATTCTACTGTGGGGTCCAGGAATACCCTCAGGTGGCCAGACATGCAGGGCAGCTGCTTCACCAGCTGAGCCATTTGGCCAGCCCCCAACATGTCTTCTTTTTAGGACAGAAGGCTGTCTTGCTCTTACTTTAATTTTTCATTCTATTATTTATTAATCATAATAAATGGGCAAAGAAGTTTGTTGTTGTTGTTGTTAGGGTTTGTTTGTTTATGTCTAAGTTAGGGTTTCTATTGCTGTGAAGAGACACCATGACCATGGCAACTCTTTGTTTGTTTGTTTGTTTTTGTTTTTTGATGTGCCACTCCTGACTAGCTGGCCACGGCAACTCTTATAAAGAAAAACATTTCATTGGGTGGCTTAAGTGTCAGAGGTTTAGTTCATTATCATCATGGCAGGACATGGTGGCATGCAGGCAGACATGGTGCGGGGGAAGGAGCTGAGAGTGGAGAAGGAGCTACATCTTTTTTTTTTTTTTTTTTGGTTTTTTTTTCGAGACAGGATTTCTCCGTGTAGCTTTGCGCCTTTCCTGGAGCTCACTTGGTAGTCCAGGCTGGCCTCGAACTCACAGAGATCCGCCTGCCTCTGCCTCCCGAGTGCTGGGATTAAAGGCGTGTGCCACCACCGCCCGGCAGGAGCTACATCTCGATCCTGCAGGAAGTGGTCTGAAACACTGGACGTGGCTTGAGCATATATGAGACCTCAAAGCCCGCCCCCACAGTGACACACTTCCTAGCCACTCCCTATGGGGGCCATTTTCTTCCAAATCACCACAGTTTATTCATTTGCTTTGTTTTTTTATTTTATTTTATTTTATTTTGTTTTATGACAGTGTTTCTCTGTGTAGTCCTGGCTGTCCTGGAACTCTCTGTAGACCAGGCTGGCCTCAAACTCAGAGATCTGCTTGTCTCTGCCTCTCAAATCCTGGGACTAGAGGTGTAGACCACCACCACCCAGTTCTTATTTTTTTAAATTAATTTATTTTTATTTTATGTACATTGGTGTTTTGTCTGCATGTATGTCTATGTGAGGGTGTCAGGTCCCCTTGTACTAGAGTTATAGACAGTTGTGAGCTGCCATGTGGGTGCTGGGAATTGAACCACGGGTCCTCTGGAAGAGCAGTCAGTGCTTTTAACCACTAAGCCTGCCCTTTTTTAAAAAAAAAAAATTAAAATTGTGTGTGTGAGTGTGTGCATTTGATTGCAGCTGCTTGAGAAGGCCAGAGGCATCATATCCCGTGAAGCTGCAGTTACAGGTAGTTGTGAGCCACCCAATGTGGGTGCTGGGCATCGAACTTGGGTCCTCTGCAAGAGCAGTACATGCTTGCAATCACTGAGCCATCTCTCCAGGCCCCATCAAAGAAGTCCTTATTTAAAATTTGTTCAGAAATCTCAAACACGTAAGCAATAGCCACCACATTAACAATATAAGAAACAGGAAAATACCGGCTAGTGGTGGTGCCTTTAATCCCAGGAAGCAGAGGCAAGGGGAATCTCTGTGAGTTCAAGGCCAGCCTAGTCTACAGAGCGAGTTCCAGGTCAGCAAGGACTGTTTCACAGTGAAACCCTGTCTCAAAAAAAAATTTGATAATTGACTCCATTATTATAATTAATCTATGGTGATGAAATGTTTGAAAATAAGTTATATCATGAAAATAAATAAAACAAATCTTGCTTCTTCCTACCACGGCACTAGGATGCTCTGTACAGTTGTCGGGGTTTTAATATTCTTTATGTTCACAAATGTGAACACTGTTCATAACAAATGCATGCCATGTAGTCTAGCACACACCCACACACACCATGCTCTGAGGATTCAGGAGTGGTGATGAGAGGTGACCTGAGATCCTCCTACCTCCCACCTCTGGAACGGGGAGCCAGACCCTGGGAGTTGAAGGGTGCTCAGGCTTTGGTGGAATGGTAAAAAATAAAGTTCCCTCTCCCCAGGAACAGAACACAGCCCAGTAGAAAACCCAAATCATAATTAAAAGATGCCCTGCAACTCCCTTGGCAGCATAAATTTTGAAGATGAAAGTAAATGATTAAAATAATTAAACACTTCAAGCTGACAAGCTGGAGCGGAATCTTGCCAGCGGACGTTTGTCAGTAATTAGGTAATTAATCCTGGTGCAGATTATAAGCCATAACAAACCAGTCAGGCTGAACGGAGCCGGCTGCTCAGAATTAGACTTTTAAAAAAGAAGAGAAGGGTGGGAGGAGGAAAGGGCAGATAAGAAGGAAGAAGTTAAAATCAGGGAAAGACACAGCTCGCGTGGCCACCTGGCCATCCCCTACCAGACAGCGTGGGCTGAGAATGCGCTGGCCCTCCTGGAGAGTTCTGGGCTTGAGTCTAGACTGGAGCGCAGTGGCCTGCTGGGACTTCAATGGGATTTCAAGCTGGGGATATGGGGTGCTTCATACTTCTGGCCCCAGCTCAGAAGGAAGGTGTGGGGCGTTTACCCAACCACCCCCACAGTTCCCCAGAGTTTTCTTGAGTGCGAGCAGCAGGAAATATTAGATAGAAGGATTTATTGCGGAGAATATCGCGGAGATAAACAGATAGAAAATAAAGGATAGCCTCGAGAGGGCCTGGAACCTATTCCAACAGGCCCCGACTGTCTCTGTCCCAGGGTTTTTATAGAGACGCCAAGGGGTGGAGCAAAAGACCTCCTCCCCCAGCACAGCCAAGTGCAGACCATCCCAGACACCTGTACCCAGGCCCGTGGTCCAATCATCCTCTATGAGGACCTGATGGGTAAAGCCACGAGGAACCCGAGAACGGGCTCCCACAGGTCCCCCTTTCTTAATATATATAAAAAAATAACTAATAATGGCTTACAGCAATCTCCATAGCTGTTACACCTCCCAGTATGGGAGTAGAGGATGATATAGATGGCATTTCTCTTTTGAATTAGGTCCAAGGTGACTACAGCAGTCTTAGCTGCCTCAAGCCCTTTCTAAGCCAAAAACTCTTAAGGCAACTACAAACTTAAAGAATCCCTTAGCTTCATCATTACCATTAACAGGTTAACATAAACAGTGCTATACATAGCCACAATTCTCTGTCTTACAACTCAAAGCAAACTCTTAACAGAACCATTTGAATTAGCATATATGGTGCTATATATAGTTAACAATTTTCTCCGTCTTACAACTAACTCTTAATCATTTGAATTTTCTGGCTAACACAACATAGGAAAAACTTTGATGTATTCACATCAAACTTAAATATATCCTTAACTCCACAAAACCAGGGTGCATTAATATCAATAGGATAAACATAATTTCTGCAAACATAATTCAACCTTCATTCACTCATAACTCCTCCTTTTCTTTATAATTTTTTAAACAAAATCTCAAACCTAGTTAGAGGAACCCAAACATATATAATTCCTACAAACCCATATTGAAAAGCAATCTTCTCAATCTAACCATTAACACTTTGAAAACTTAGCAAAACATCCAAAAGCAGTTTCTTAATAAAACTCTTTACACTTTAAAAGTAGTCTCTTAATATACCCCATTTGCATTTCTTACTAACAACAACATGACATTAATCCACTCAAACAACTTTTGAAATTAGACTAAGGAATATTAACTCTCCCCCTTTTCTTTATAATAGAAAACCCAAACTTCTGTTTAAACAGTTCCGTTTGTAACACAAACCAGTTGCATAAGTAATTCCATTTTACATAAACAGTTCCACAAAACAATTCATGAATCACCAGTTAATAAAGCATATATGCATACACAAAACTGCATCTTGATTCTAGGTAGAAATAAATTTCTTCATTTAAACAGTTCCATTTTTAACCCAATTCCAGAAAACAGTTCCTAGGTCATTACTATAAGTAAACTCAATTGTCCCATTGCAATGAAATCTCTATTCATTTTATTTCTTAAGTCCCAAAATTCAAATGATAAATTCTGGTACTAGCCTTCCAAATATGAAGAAATCCATAACCAAAATCTTTCTGTAGTTTTATCTCATTTTAAGTTCAAAAAGTTCAAACAAGAAATAAATTCTGGTATCAGGCTTTCACTTCCAAATATGAAGAGACATTTTTCAACCAAAACTTTTTGCTGTTAAAAATTTTAGTTCAAACAAGCGTCTCTGAACTTATTCTCAAGCCAGAGACCTTTTTAGGTACAGTAGTATTCTAAACCGCACCGTTTTTGATGTTAGCTCAGGTTTTTCTGTGTTGCATCGATTTTCCACGGATCTCAGCTGCAGATGCCTTGTTGTGCTGGTTCTCGCGTCCACCATTCTTAGCTTCTTAGCGGCTTCTGGAGCTTTTGAAACCATTCAGACTGCCTACTTTGCAGTCTGCTGGGACACTAACCTTCTGTGTCTCGGGTTCTTTCACCATATACATTAGGAATAGATTCATGTTTAACATTTACACTTTCTTACAAATTCACATATAACATTAACATCTACTTATTTATACTCCTTAAGGAAACTATAGAACTACTTTAGCAAATATGTTTCTTATTACTTATATATTTCTTATATTCATTCCATCTTGTTCTTATTTAAACTTACATTTACTGCTAACATCTTTACTTCTTACAAGCTTATCACTACATGTCTTAAGACTACCTTAGATACTTCTTGCAAGCTTATATTCTTAGAGGATCTATAGATCTATTTTACAAACTTATATAGGGCTACCATTAGCATATATTTAACTTAGCAAACACCTAAAGATTTTTTTAACACAGATCTAACAAGAGAATTTTTATAAACTTACATATCTTATTTTCATCTTTTTCTATTTCTTACTCTTAATTATTATCACTATCTCTATTAGAAAGATTCTTAACTAGACAGGAAGTATGTACATCATTGCTAACGTTTAGAGTTTATAGTCAGCTTTGTTATAAAACACTGGGATTTAGTGAGTGTTGTTGTTATAGAATTGTGATAGTTGTTGCTAGGGGACTGTAACCTTCCCAGGATGATGCCACACTCCAAAGTTGCCAGTTCTCTCAGCCGTTCCGGGCCGGCAGAGATGCACTGTCAGCGGTAGACGGTGTTTAACTAGAGGCTGTCCCTTCACCCAAATTCATAATAGTTCCCCTAAGTACTTCAATTCAGACAAACATTTCTATTATAGCAGTACTCTTGGTTTGCTCTACCGAAAAAACTTCATTTCATACTGAGGGTGAAATTACCATATTTAGCTGCTGTAAGGTCTTTGCCAAATACCGCACAGCTATTAGGTGATATAAAGTATTTTTCCAAAGGAGCTAGTAAAGCCAAAAGCGGCACAGCTCCGAACTCTATTTCCTCACTGTTTGCATTAACCAGTGACAAAACCTCAGAAACACTAATTGAGCCACTTTCATTCTGGTTCCATTGTAGGAACATCATTGGAGCTGACCTTTCTTAGTTCCAAGCTCCTTACGAAACGCTCCGGTAATCACCGAGCTTCATTCTCCTCTTGTGAAAAAACACAAACATGTCCTAGACCCCATGTTAACACAGGACTAGTACCCTTCCACAATCCTGAGCAGGGATCTTTCTATTTCTCATTACCCTCAGCTAAAGGACCAGGAAGATTGGAGTGAGCTCTAATATGGCCCACAAAGCATGGCAGCTTTCTTTTGTAGATAGCATAAGTTTCCTTCATATCTAAGACAACGTTCAGTGTATAAACTGCTCTCTCTTGCTTTAAGGATTTTAAAGTGGCTTGTTTGATCTTATAGGTAGCTTTCTGTCATCCAACTACCGTTAAAACTTTGCACAGCTATTAGGGTAAATAAGTCATTTTACCAACCCCCAAACCGGGAAGTGCCTAGTTCCATATCCTTTCAATGTTTCATTGGAACTGACACTTAAAACTCTTAGATGATTTTCCTCCTTATTCTTTTAAAAGCTGTATTTTAAAGTTTACCATGAACGTATTTTCGAGCTGACAAAAGTGTTTCAGGGCAATGTCGCCATCTTTAGCAGAAAAACTACCTTTCCCAGAATGCATTTCCCTTATATCAGTCCATAATAGTATCAGTCCCTTAAATCAGGCCTTTATATCATTTCCCTTATATCAGTCATTTCCCATAGTTCTTTTTGGGTCTGAGAGTCAACTTTTAAGTTTTTTTTTACCAGACTTGCTTACAAATTCTTGCCCGGGAGGTTTGAACAAAGTTTTTTGCTTTTGCAACGGGAGATTTGAACAGGCATTTTACATTTTCAATTATGGGACATTGGGAGGTTTCTGGTCTCTCCTCAGCTGGCTTTAACAGGTGTCTCTCCTTCATTTGACACTGGCCCCAAATCAGAACTGCACCTGCCTCGTTAGCGCACATTGAGGCTGGCATTTCTGATAGCAACTTTCCTTGGGGCTTGTGTTTGTCTTAGCTAGTCAGTGAAAAACAAGATCATGCACTACAGCTTTTCCATAGCTCTTTCGGAGAGATTTTCTCCCACTGATCTATCTCATTTTGCTTGTTCCTTCCTTCCCCAGATGCAGAGCTTCAAGTATCTGCGGCTCTGTACCTCTGCTAGCTGCCCTTGGAAGTAGGGGCTTTTTTTTCTCCCTCCGAATCTGCCTCAAATTCTAGCAGCTTTTTCAGGTCATATTTTTCTGGGGAGGAATCGGTCCCTTCTGTTTCTTCAGAGTCTTTCTCCCAGACAGTTCCCAGTTTGGGTTTATCCCCTCTACCCCAGAAACAGTTTCCAGCACTACAGTGGCGGCTTTCCCTGCTACTGAAGGTAGGGGCTTTTTGTCCATTTGTTTTCTGGGTCTATGTGGTTTGCATACAGACTGAAAATCTAACAAGGGAGGTTTTTGCCATTTCTAAACTCCCATTAGGACAGGTGTTTTGCCTTATCAGACCTTCACCTGGCCCAGTCCCCCAGTGGGTTACATTTGCTTGTCTGGGTGCTCAAGGACAGAGCTTATTCCAGAGGCAATCACCCCTCAGGGCTACACTCCCTCATCTCAGGGGAGTCAGTTGAAACAAAGCTTTTCTCAAAGAGATGCTTTCTCTGACAGAAAAGAAAGCTTTACTAGTTCTGTTCTGCCCTGGCTGGGCTCTTTCCCCAGACAGTGTTCTGACTCGGCAGCACAAATGCTTCAGACAGTTCAGCTTTACTGTTTTCCCAGAAAGGTCCTTTCTCTGATAGGAAAGCTTTTTCTCAGATTTCTTTTTGCAGCTGTGGACCCATAAACCCAGGAATTGTAGGAAAGCGGGCAACTGTGCCGTTCCCACTGGCTTTAGTTTTGTTTGTTCATTAGCAATCTTCCCCTGGGTCCTGCACCTTCCTGCCTCAGCTCTGTGCTCCAGGAAGTTTACAACTGCAGGAACCCTAGTATCCCCGAAACGCACCCCAACTCAGAGATGCTGGCCAGTCGCCTCTGGGTTTTTGGTCAGAAGCGAGATGCTAACAGTTTGCCTTGCTTCAGGGGATCTTTGCATAAGGACGATTAGGAGCACCTTTTCAAAGACGCTCACTCACAAAACCCTTGATGCCTCAGTTCGGCTGTAACTGAAAAGCTTGGCTTTTTTGCTTTTCTCAGGTAAAGTTTCTGGCCCTTTTGGGCTCTCTGTAGCTCTTTACCCACACTCTCCCAAGCGTTTCCCTCAGGGTACTCTGACCCACTGTCTTTTACTGGCTTGAAGAGACAGAGCTTAGAAGAGGTTTTTAGGAACTTGTCCCTGCCTCCTGCATTGCAGGGACAATTTTTAAGGCTTGAAAAACAGAACTTAGAGGTTTTGCTGTCTTAAGAGGTTTGTTGTTTTCCCTTTGAGCTAATCACAAGTGGTCCCCATACTAATATCTTCAGGTGATTCTAATTTTTGCCCTTTTGAGAAAGTTAAAGTCTTTAGTTTTTGAGAGCTTTTGAGAAAGATGAAGGCTTTTTAGAGTTTTTTCCCCCAAATTTTCCAAGAAAAGCTTTAAGAGAAAGGTTTTTCCCCCCCAAGAGAAAGAGCAACTTTTCCCAAAACTTCCCAACTTTAAACTTTTTGGCTTTTTACATCCCCATTTTTGCCTCAGGGAGAAATCACTTTCTCCTGCCGCTTGGACTTAGCATTTCAGCTGCCCCAGGTCAAAAGCTTCCATAGGAAACTTTTTCTTCCCCAAAAGCTCAGAGAAGAGCTTTTTTACTACCCAAAAAGCCCAAAGAAAGATTTTTTCCCCAGTTTGCGTTTATATCCCCCAAAGTTAGAAAATTGAAGAGTTTTTCTGTCTAGTTGCCTATTTTTTTCTACACAATCTTACACTTCTAAGTTTTTCCTAAACTATATTACTACCCTATGCCTTATACTTATTTTTCACAGATAGAAATTGAGAAAGGGATAGAAGATAGAAAATTTTGACAGAAGAGAATTTCGCTGCAGCATCGGACATCCTTCCAGTCCGCTTTCTTTTTCTCTCGAGGATAAAACCCCTGCCTCTCAAAAATATATATAAAAAATATATATTTTCCATAACACCGGCATGCCTCATCCACTGGCAGGGCTGAACTCAGCACTTTCGCCAAAAACTCTGTAATAAAACTACTATTTTCCTTTATCTTTAGTCCCTATTACTTTGTCTTTAGTCCCTGTTCATTTGTCTTTAGTCCCCCCTTTTTTTTTAGTCCCCCCTTTTTTTAGTCCCCCCTTTTTTTCTTTAGTCCCTTTTTTTCTTTTTTCTTTAGTCCCTGTTCATGGCGCCATTCTGTGGGGCGTTTACCCAACCACCCCCACAGTTCCCCAGAGTTTTCTTGAGTGCGAGCAGCAGGAAATATTAGATAGAAGGATTTATTGCGGAGAATATCGCGGAGATAAACAGATAGAAAATAAAGGATAGCCTCGAGAGGGCCTGGAACCTATTCCAACAGGCCCCGACTGTCTCTGTCCCAGGGTTTTTATAGAGACGCCAAGGGGTGGAGCAAAAGACCTCCTCCCCCAGCACAGCCAAGTGCAGACCATCCCAGACACCTGTACCCAGGCCCGTGGTCCAATCATCCTCTATGAGGACCTGATGGGTAAAGCCACGAGGAACCCGAGAACGGGCTCCCACAGGAAGGGTGGGAAGGAGCCCAGGAAAGAAGTGACATGCTTATGGACTGGCTATATTATCCTCCATTCATTGTTCTGTTCTGCAAGGGCCCTCAATATTGACAAGGAAGGGTCCCCAGTCTGTGGAAAAGAATGTCAGGATCTGAGTGGGGGATCAGGGCCCAGGCAAGCGTTGTTGGATCAGCTCAGGTTCCGGTAGCAACAATAGAATATAAATTATAAGTGTAATTAAAGTAAACAGAAACAGAAAATAATTTTAGTAATAATTTTTATTATTTTTTTAAAATTATTTTAAGTGTGTGTGTGTGTGTGTGTGTGTGTGTGTGTGTGTGTGTGTGTATAAACTGGAGTTGGAGTTCCAGGCAGTTGTGAACTGCCTAACATGGGTGCTGGGAACTGGACAAGAGAACTCAGGTCCCCTGCATGAGCAGCAAGTGCTCTTGATCACTAAGCATCTCTCCTGCCCACATAAAGACCAGGGTGCAAGAGCACACGTCTGTAATCCCAGTGTTCCTAAGGCAAATTTCGGAGTCTTGCAGGCCTGCTGGCTTTGCATACTCCATAGCAAACAACTGCAAAGAGACCCTGATCTCAAACAAGGGGGAAGGCAGGGGCTGACACAGGAGGTTGTGTTCCTTCTTCCACAGCACGCTTGGCAAGAGTGCACCTCCACTCTCACACACAAACACATGCAAACACACACATCATCTATGCAGAAATAAAAATTTTACATAAATAATCATAGTAGAGGGTGAAGCCTCTGAGCATTAGCCCAGGTGCTAGTACAGCCACAGCAACACTATCCAGTGGAGGAGAGGCCTGGGAGGGAAGACACAAGAGGGAGGAGGTGGCTTTGTCTGAGGGCCACAGGCACAGCCACAACCATAGCCACAGGCACAGCCGCAGCCACAGCCACAACAACAGCCACAGCCACAGCCACAGCCGCAGCCGCAGCCGCAGCCGCAGGCACAGGCACAGGCACAGGCACAGCCGCAGCCGCAGCCACAGGCACAGGTACAGCCGCAGCCGCAGCCACAGCCACAGCCACAGGTACAAGCACAGCCACAGTTACAGTTACAGCCACAGCCACAGCCACAGGCACAGCTTAGACTTCAGGGCAACAGAAGCCACACTGTGTTTTAAACTCATCTCCGAGGTGGGTGTAGTGGCACACACCTCTATTCCCAGCACTTGAGGCAGAGGCAGGTGATCTCTGAAATCAAGGCCAGCCTGGTCTACAGAGTGAGACCCTGTCTTGAAAAAGGACAAAAAAACAGAAGGAAACAAACAAACCAATAAAAACCTCACCCCTGGCTTGGTGTGGTGATATATGGCTTTATTCCTAGCACCTGGGAGGCAGAAGCAGGTGGATCTCAGTGAACTCAAGGCCTGCCTGGTCTATGTAACGAGTTCTAGGCCAGCCAAGGCTACATAGTAAGACCCTGCCTCAAACTGCAAACCCTGCAACCAACCAAGTAAACGAACAAACAAACACACAAAAACAAACAAGAACTCATCTGTGATTCTAAACTTCATCTTTGTTTAGATAAGCCCATGCCTCCTGTAAGAAGAGGAAAGAGTGTGTGTGCATGTGTGTGTGTGTGTGTGTGTGTGTGTGTGTGTGTGTGTGTGCGCGCGTGCATGTGTGTGTCCAAAGCCCTGCAATTGATTCTGTATTTGAGCCTTGTGACTACAATAAAAGAAAGCATCACTGCATAAAGCCAAGGAAGGAGCAGAGACCCAGTCAGTAGCTCTGAGCTCAGGACATCCCTGTGAGCTGGATCATCAGAGAATGCCCCCAGGAAGAGGTGAGCTTGAGCGGTCCCCTGGAGA
This sequence comes from Peromyscus eremicus, assembly GCF_949786415.1. Taxonomy (NCBI): domain Eukaryota; kingdom Metazoa; phylum Chordata; class Mammalia; order Rodentia; family Cricetidae; genus Peromyscus; species Peromyscus eremicus. The sequence goes on from NC_081417.1 coordinate 137,842,759, forward strand.
CAGGAAGAAAGCAGTGAACAGAGAGGGGGAAGGGAGGTGTTCTGGCAGAGGAATCTACATGGACTCCTATTTACAAAATACATTCACATGTGTAATCTCATTTCATACTCATTAGACTGAAGGATCCTTGACGTGCTAGCTCATTGGAGAGGCAGTTTAGTGGAGTAATTAGAGTATGTTTTTTTAAAAAAATATGGTTAACTACGACAGGTGGGATAACACATGTATGTCTGCTCTCTCAACAAACCTTGTAAAATAGTAATAATAAAAAGAAGAAGATTTAGTTTTGGAAGATGGCAAGTGGTCGCAGGAGTTGAGAACACTGATATAGCTGCATACCAAGGGTGTGGAAGAGAAGGCAGTCAGCTGGAGACCCAGGACTAGAGAAAGACCGGGCACTGTAAACACCACAGAAGGGGAGAGAGAAGTTTGGATTAAGATGACTGGAATGGCCAGGCATGGTGGCGCTCACCTTTAATCCCAGCACTCAAAAGGCAGAGGCAGGGGGATCTCTGTGAGTCTACAGAGTCTACTGAGTGAGTTTCAAGCTAGCCTGGGCTACACAGAGGACAGACAAACAGAGGCTGGAGAGATGTTTTAGCAACGAGCAGTAATTGTTCTTGCGGAGGACCTGGGTTCAATTCCCAGCATGCACTGGGCAGCTCCAGTCCCAGGGGATCCAATGCCTTCTTCTGACCTCTGAGAACATAGGCACACATGTGGTGCACAGACAGACACACATTTGAAAAAATATTCTACTATACAAAATAAATAAATATAAAATATAGCAAACAACAACAACCTAACAAGCACTGTGGGGATGGGTTGAAAGCCTCCCTGAGAACCAGGTCTCTCCCCTATTGTACACCAATAGTTGACTGTGTCATCCATATTCTGGAGATTAGAGATTTGTCTGCTTTGGAATGTGAAGTAGGGGATGCACTCCAGTAGCAGAGATTTTTGCCTAGCCTGTGAGTCCCTGAGGTTCAGGGCTCAGCATTACAAAAATGAGAGACGGGCAATATAGCAAGTGTAGGTGCCTGCTGCTGAGCCTGCCGGCCTGAGTTCGATCCTTAGGACTCCCTGATGGAAGGGGAGGGACGGCTCCTGCATGTTGTTTTCTGACTATGCACACACCATGGCTCTCTCTAATACACACACACACTCATACACACGCACACATACATATGCACATGTACACAAGACAACATTTTCTCAAAAGATGAAGCAGGAAGGTTTGGCACTGGACATAACGGAAAGGGTGCATTGAAACCCTGGGGCTCATGAGACAGTGTCTAGAATGTTCTCAGTCAGATGTGTACCCTCTTGGGTGAGACTTAAGAGCTTTTCACTGGCGCTACTGGGTAGACAGAGAAAAGCCCTTTAGACACTGAGAAGGGGATTAGAGACAATGAAGCGGTCATCACAGAAATACTAGAAGAAATAGGAGGTATGTCTACCTCATAGGAGATAGACATGTTACCAAGTGCACAAACCAAAGCTAAGGGTGTGACACATAGCTTGAAAGTGGGTCCCACTAAGTCTCACTAGCAAGACCTTTTGGATGGAAAAAGATAGAAATAAAATGGCAAAAGCCTCCTGACCAAAAGGGTAAGATACACACATTAAAAAATGTAGAACCAGAAAAAGCAACAGATTTCTCAACAGCTGACTGCAGCAATGCCTTACGATTTTGTAGGAATTCCCGTTCTGCCTAAATTATAAACCAGTTACAGAAGCAGAATAAGAAAGACCTTTCTGAAGGGATCTCTCTTCATGAGTTCCTTCTCAGGAAGTAGTTAGAGGATGTATGCCATTATCGTTTTGTAGTGTGTGTGTGTGTGTGTGTGTGTGTGTGTGTGTGTGTGTGTGTGTGCATGTACGCCACCACACATATGTGGAAGTCAGAATGTGACTTGCAGAAGTCATGCCTCTCCTTCTGCCATATGGGTCCCAGTGATCGAACTCAATTTGTCAGGCTTGGAAGCAAGTGTCTTTAACCCTAAGCCATTTTGACAGCCCCTACAGTATTCTTTAAAAAAAAAAAAAAATGCTTTAAGCCAGGCAGCAATGGCGTGCGCCTTTAATCCCAGCACTCGGGAGGCAGAGCCAGGTGGATCTCTGGGAGTTCAAGGCCAGGCAGGTCTATAGAGCGAGATCCAGGACAGGCTCTGAAGCTACACAGAGAAACTCAGTCTCAAAAGAACAAACAAATAAGAAAGAGGGGTGGGGAGCAAGGGAGGGACAGAGGAATGAATGAATGAATAAATGAATAAAATAAATAAATAAAGCCTAGATCCTCTGTATGGGCAGCAAGTGTTACTAACCAGGAACCTTGAGATAGGAACCGAAGCAGAAGCCATTGGAGGAATGCTGTTTACTCGTTAGATCCCCATGGCCTTTTCAGGCTACTTGCTTGTTTGCTTGGTTTGTATGTTTTTTGAGACAGAGTTTCTCTGTGTAGTCCTAGCTATCCTGGGAACTCTCTCAGTTGACCAGGCTGGCCTCAGATTCACAGAGATCTACCTGCCTCTGCTTCCCAAGTGCTGGGATTAAAGAGTATGCCATCACTGCCTGGCCTCAGCAAGCTTTCTTATATCATCCAGAACTACCTGCCCAGGGGTGGCACCACCCCCACTGAGCTGGGCCACCCACACCAATCACTAATCAAGTGAATGCACTAAAGACTTGCCTATAGGTAAATCTATGGAGGCATTTTCTCAATTGCGAATCCCTCTTTCCAAATGGTTCTAGCTTGTGTCAAGTTGATATGAAACTCGACGGGATACCATTCTTTCCAGTCTTGACCATGCATGGTCTCCAAATTAGATATTTGTATTTCATAAAGTTGGCATTTTAGAAGTACAGAGTTAAAAGGAATCCTTTGGGTTTAATGTAAATGAAAAGTGGATCAGCATGGTTGAAAATGAGATAATTTTGTTCAGGGGAGGAGTTGGCAGTGACTCTGGGAGCCATGACTGCTTGTTAGATGGTGGGGTAGGCATTAAGGGAAAGTGGAGGGGGCTGGAAATTATTCAGAAGAGATGGGGAGCCACTAACAGTCCTTTTCAGAAGCTTCCTTTGGCAGCAATGTGCAGAATGTACCGTAGTGGGAACACAGAGCCTGGAAGCCTGTTGGGAAGTTGCCACAATGAAACTATAATGTTCTAAGCTGGGAGGTGGAGGCAGAAGTAGGGAAAACATGTGCGACCTAATTAAATTTACTTCTGATCAGGCTGATACAAGTTGCCAAAATTATTATCAGCAACCAGAGAGCAACTAACGATACAATACTGATAAACACGGAAAGGGTAAGTGAGCTGGGGGTGTAGTGAAGCTGATGGAGTACCTGCCTAGCATACATGAATCCCTTGGTTTGAAAGCCAGCACTTCAGAAACAAAGCATGGTGGTGCATGCCTGTAATCACTGCACCGGGAGTTGGAAGCAGAAGTTCAAGGTCATTCTGGGCTATATAACAAGTTCAAGTCCAGCCTGGGCTTCATGAGGGAAGCCTTCTGTTTCAAGGGGGAAAAAATTAAAAGGGCATTCTGTGAAGAAGCTTGTGTCATGTATTGGAGAACTTGAATAACAGGAATGTTCTTGAACGACTCAAGCTCACTTATGAAGAAATAGATAACTTAAATTAGCCCCCTTTCTGTTTTCCTAAAGTAAAGGAGAGCCAGGTGTGGTGGCACATATGTTTAATTCAAGCACTTGGAAGGCAAAAGCAGGCAGATCTTTATGAGTTCAAGGCCAGCTGGTTTACATAGGGAGTTCCAGGGTAGCCAGGGCCATATATATAGAGAGAGACTCCATCTCAAAATAAAAAAATAAAAATAAAATAAAGGAGAATGTGCCTTTAAATTCACACCGCTTAATGCAACAAATTGTGACATTCACAGCCACCACTGGCTCATGCAAAGAACAGCTTTGGTTATTTTGGAATAGATTTCCATCTCTTTTTGTTTCTTTAAACTTTAGTTTATTTATTATCGTGTATGTGCATGTACAGGCATGGCATGTGTGCACATGTGGAGGTCAGAGGACATCTTTTGGCAGTCAGTTCTTCCCATTTCCTCGAGGCCATCTCTCTTGGTTGTGCCGAGCTGTATACTCCAGGTTCGCTGGCCTGTGAGGTTCTGAGTGAGTCTTCCATCTCTTTTTCCCATTTCTCATGGGACTGCTGGGATTGGAGATATGTGCCACCACATCAGGCTTTCTTATATGGGTTCCTAGGAGCAAACTCAGGTCACCAGGCTTGCACTGCCAAGGCTCCGATTCTGAGCCAACTCACCAGCCCATTTTCATTTCTTAAAAACAAAAGTGTTCTTTATTTTTTGAGACAAGGTCTTACTATGTAGCCTTGGCTGACCTAGAACTCAATATGTAGACCAGGCTGGCCTTGAACTCACAGAGCTCTCCCTGCCTCAGCCTCTGAGTGCTGGGATTAAAGGTGAGTACCACCCCCTCTGCCTAAATTGTTTTAAGATGTATTGTGTATGTGCATGTATGTGTGCTTGTGTATGTGCATGTGTGTATGTGTGTGTGTGTGTGTGTGTGTGTGTGTGTGTATGTATGTATGTATGTAAGACAAGGTCTCACTATGTAGTCCTGGAAGTCCTGGAACTCACTATGTAGGTCACACTGGCCTTGAACTCACAGAGATCCCCCTTCCTCTGCCTCCCAAATGTACACATTTTTGCATGCACAGGTACATGCAGATTCTCAGAAGGTCAATTCCAAGATGTTGGATGCCCTAAAGCTGAGGCTGTTGTGAACAGGCCTGATGTGGTCGCTGGGAACTGAACTCCCATTCTCTGTTTGAGAGCAGCAGGTGCTCTTAACTGCTGAGCCATCTCTCCAGCCCCCAGATTTTCATTTCTTATAATCAGAAGAATTTTGACAAATCTTCCTCCTCTAAGACTGCTCTTCCAGGCAAAGGCAGCTGGCGGTGTCTGTCCATGGTGCTGCTGATTCTGTGATCCGGCTTGTGTTTGCACACAGAATTAGGACCCCACACAACCTTAGCATCTGTCCATGGTCCTGAGCACAACTCTCCCCTGCCACTGAGGCCCATGCTCTCCCTCTTGCTGTGGTATCACGGACTTTCATGGTCCTACAGAGCCCAACTCAGGGAAGGCTAAGGACAAGCTCTTGTAACAGATGGTCTTAGGGCCAGCCATCAGCAGACAAGTCCAACAGGCCCTGGGGGAGAAGTCTGGCACTATCAAGGCAAAGGAGCAGGGCTACTGTGAGCTGGGCAGAGCTCCAGCCTTGGAAGGACAGGGAAGAAAACAGAAAGAAAGCCCTCCTGTCACATGGACTTGCTACAGTTGGGGGTAATGAAAGAGGCCATAGTCTCTGGCCACTGCTCCCTGCTGGTCCCAGCCTTGCAGGCAGAAAAATGCCTATAACACCCTCTCCCAAATAGCACATGCCAACTTTTGGATGCAACCTCTGGATCCAAAGGACTCTTAGGGTACAATAAAGTTGAGTCTGTCTCGTTTCCTTACTTGACAATTCAATGCCCCCAAAGAAAACCCAATAGTATGGATTGAAGTTCCTTGAAGAACTGCTCCAGGTCCCACCAAATGTGGGACAGATTACTGTGTGTCACTTACACATGGCATTCAAATGGAGAGAACAGAGGCAGAAGAGAAGGTTACCCAGAGTGAGCACACATCCTCAGGGGAGCTGAAGAGTCAATTTCCACCTAACATTTTAGGCCATGTGTCTTAGGGACCGGAAAGGACTTTTACACATACTTCCACACAGACAGTCTGGGACGGAAGCTAGTTTTTATTCTTTGCACATTGAGGAACTGAGGCTGGCAGGGCAGATGATTTGCCCGAGGTCACATGATACACGTTTGCAGAGCCCTTGCTTTTTCCTTTGTGTGGTTTAGCCTCCAAGGTGAATGCACCCATCCATTCTCATGGGCTCTTTTAAGGGCTGAACCTGGCATGGCTGGATGAGATGCATGCCAGCCATGTGCCCCTCCTTGGTCAGCAGCATCTAGAGGAGCCCTGACTCCCATTAGATCTGGAGTTGGAGGAATCTGGAGACCTCCAGGTTGCAGGGATGTAGTGAGGGGGGAGGAAGATGCCTCTGCAAAGAGAGTGAACTGATGGGAATGGGGACATAGGGGACTGACTCCCTGCTGGTCCCAGAACGATTCTCACCTGCCAATCGATAGCTGGAGACTCACGTAAGTGCTAATCAGATCCATTGACACACTCAGGCTGGGGCTGCAATCCATTCTCACATGGAATGGTGGATCGATTCCTCATTCTCTGCAGTCCCCAACTGGCCTCATCAGGCCATCTCTCCTCCAGGGACTGAGAAACTGGTTTACTCTGCACCTCTGGCCACCTGTGATTTTGCTCTCCTCTGTATTCTTCCCTAGATACAGAAGCTTTGCTCCAATACAGAGGAACTCCGGGCTGGAAGTGCAACAGGCCTAAGTTCCAACCCTTGATCAGCAGCTAATTGCATGACATTGGACCAATCATGTCACTCTTTCGTTCCTGTCACTTCTTCTAACCTCAATTTTCACCTCTTGGAACCTCAATTTTATCAGCTGAGTAATGGGGATGAAGATGTCAGCTCTGCAGGGTTTCTACTTTATGTAGTAATTGCAAGGCTAGAAAAACACTATAAACTGTAGCCAATAGAAGTCTAAAGTACAGCTCTCTGCTTCTAGGAGAGTAGATTCTTCCCTCCCCACACTCTCTCCACTCCCCTCAGCCCTATCTTTAAAGTCTGACATGCTGGGTGGGCAGTTACGCTGACATAAACTTGGAGAGAATTTCTCTTCCCTTGGGTTATGTCAGGTCACACACACACACACACACACACACACACACACACACACACACACACACACTAGCTCTTGATCCCTTGGCGTGGTCAGACTGCCTGGTAGGGGCAGAGTTCTAGAAACGGAGGATAGAGGCAGCAGAAACCAAACAGCCAGTGCAAATGGAGTGCCTGGGAAAGGACATTTCTCAAGCTCTGGGAAAATACCTGTGTTAGCCTCCTACGCTCAAAACAGCTTCTCAGCAGTGGTGATGCCTGTAGCTCCAGCACTCAGGAGGCTGAGGCAGGAGGATTGTGAGCTCAAGGCTATCCTAGGCTACCCAGGGAGTTTGGGGATGGCCTGGGTTACCTTGTGAGTCCCTGTCTCAAACGAACAAGCAAGCACACATGCCATCATACGTAGCCAGATATTTTGATGAGGCTCCTCAGTTTAATGTAACTTCAGGAAGGAGCTCTGGTATCAGGAAAGAGGACCTCGTTCCAGAGACATTACTCATTTTCTTATGCCCCTGGCCATTGGTAACTCAATGGAGTAGGAGATTCTTGCCCAAGATGGGATACAGATTCTTTCCAACTTCGTGTGCTCTGGGCAGGGAAGCTAAACATTTGTGGGGCCATCCACAGGAGCTTATGTGAAAACAGAGGGAGCCAGTGTGTTGAGAGGAGGCTGGATGAGAGATGCAGAAAAATGTAGAGGCAAGAACTCATGAGAGGCTAGGCATTGTGGCTCACACTGGACTCTCAGTGTTTGGGAGCCTGGGGAAGGAAGATTTTCATGGGCCAGAGACCATCATGGACTACCAAGTGTGAACCTGCCACCCCCAAACAAAATAAAATAATCTGTAATATTCCTTTCAAAACAAAAATAGAGGGTGAGTATGTATGAATACAGCTCAAGGAGAATGGCCTAGCTTAGTACACACAAGGCCTGTGGCTCAATTTCTGGCATCAGAAGGGAGGGAGGGAGGGAGGGAGGGAGGGAGGGAGGGAGGGAGGGAGGGAGGGAGAGAGGGAGAGAGGGAGGGAGAGAGAGAGAGTTGCAGGGCAAATCAACCATGCTTCCTGTGAATGTGCCAGGGTTCGATCAGCTTCCCCTCTGCCCTCCCACTACACACAGCCCTGTAAGGCAGGCTTTCTGGGTCTCCTTACAGTCAAATAACCCTCCATATACAACAGACGCTCGCACTGTAGCTGGTGAGCTTTTTTTTTTTTTTTTTTTTTTTTTTGGTTTTTCGAGACAGGGTTTCTCTGTGTAGCTTTGCGCCTTTCCTGGGACTCACTTGGTAGCCCAGGCTGGCCTCGAACTCACAGAGATCCACCTGGCTCTGCCTCCCAAGAGTGCTGGGATTAAAGGCGTGCGCCACCACCGCCCGGCCGAGCTTTTTTTTTTAATTACATAGTGTTTGACTATAGTGTGTTACTACTGCACACTCAGCAGGACCAGTTATAAAACACGGAATTGGAGGCCATTTGGCCGTTTGGGTCCTCTGAAATGTTTCTGAATTAGCATCTGAATACTACCTGTACCCCAAATTGTTATTTGTTTGTTCATTTAAAAAAAATCCAATATAGCCAGGTGGTGGTGGTGCACACCTTTAATCCCAGCACTTGGGAGGCAGAGGCAGGTGGATCTCTTTGAGTTCGAGGCCAGCCTGGTCTACAGAGCAAGTACCAGGACAGCCAGGGCTACACAGAGAAACCCTATCTCAAAAAATTAAAATAAATAAATAGATAGATAAATAAATAAAATATATATCCAATATACATTCATTGGGCCTGAGGATATAGCTCAGTAGAGTGCTTGTGTAGCACTCACAAAGCCCCAGATTTGATCTCCAGCCCTCTGTAAACATGGTGTGGCTGTGTGCATCTGTAATCCCAGCAGCTGGGTAGTGGAGACAGGAGGATTAGAAATCAGAGTCATCCTACATAGTGAGAGAGAGGTCAGCCTTGGATTCATGAGGCTCTGTCTCAAAGAGCTGTGTTGATTTAACTGTTCTAACCACTGATCTAGGTGTTAGGCATACTGGGGCAGCATGAGATCTCTGCGTGTTTCCTATTGAGACAACTTCCTCAGATAGAAATTGAGAATCTCTGTAGTATGAAATAATCTAAGCAAATTTAAGTACACTCATCGAATGATTTAAACATGAGGGACCTAACAATGTCCTAGGGATGGTGCTAATTCCCTGTGTATAGTAACAAACAGACTGAATCCTATACCCCCTTTACAAGGCCAGTATAACTATGAGCTAGCTCTCTTCTTTTTACAGATTAGGAAACCGAGGCATAGAGAAATTAAGATGTCTGTTCAAGGTTACAGAGTCTTAATGGCAGAGATGAGATTCTAAACAGTCTGTCTGATGATGTCGTCCATACCACCACATCATGCCTCTCAGTACAAATGGCGTAACACCTCAAGGCTTGGAATGAATCTGCTTCACCCGGGCCCATATCCCCAGATGAGGGCCAGGCAGCTGACCATATCTAGCCAGCCAGTCACCAAGAGCAACCGAAGGAAGCCCCTCTCTGCTGGATAATGTACAGAACATTGAGGTACTGGAAAGGAACCCTAGCCACTGCCCATCCCATCCCAGGCTTGCCAGTCTCGTGAGTTACTCAGAGAAATTCCTGTTCACAAAAAATACCTGGTTATAGCCGGGCGGTGGTGGTGCATGCCTTTAATCCCAGAACTCGGGAGGTAGAGTCAGGCAGACCTCTGTGAGTTCGAGGCTAGCCTGGTCTACAGAGCGAGATCTAGGACAGGCACCAAAACTACACAGAGAAACCCTGTCTCAAAAAATACCAAAAGAAGAAGAAGAAGAAGAAGAAGAAGAAGAAGAAGAAGAAGAAGAAGAAGAAGAAGAAGAAAAGAAAGAAGGAAGGAAGGAAGGAAGGAAGGAAGGAAGGAAAGAAAGAAAGAAAGAAAGAAAGAAAGAAAGAAAGAAAGAAAGAAAGACCTGGTTATTCACACGAAGAAATGATCAGCCACTGTCTCCAACAGAGGCCTGCCGGGCCCTACTCTTGGTCCTTCCTCTTCTAGGGCATCCATAACTAGCTGTCCTGGTTCAAGAGTTTCCACACACTTCTGCCATCCTATCTACCCCATGTCTGGACTGCATCCTTCATCTTGCCCACTGGGATGATGCTGACAGTCCCTTTTCCTGGTGAATGTGTGTTCTCCCTCCCTCCCTCCTCCTCCCGCTTCTCCTCCCCCACAACCGCTACAAGCTTTCCAGAACATGTCTGACTATGGCCCCCTTAAGATGTTACCATTTGGTAAAACTGTGTGAAGGGTGTACTAGAATGCTCTGTTCTATGCAACTTTCTGTAAATCTAAAATGATCTGCAAATAAAAAGTTATCTTAAAAAACATCACTTACCCTGATAATGCAAAATATCCTCCCCAATCCTTTTCTCTCACTGCCTCCCACTACTCTTGAGGAAACCATTCTGCTGAAACTTCAAAACAGTGTTTGGAGGCCCTTCCTCATGCCCTCAGCTTTCCACCCTGGTAGTCTGAGGAGCTCCAAGCCAGTTATATTTATTGGACATTTCTGTAATTCTTGGCTATATATCAGACCCTTCAGAAATGCTCTGGTGATGTTCCAACCCAAGTGTCAGGGACAGGCAGTATCGGGTGCTGCTTTTCAGTCTTCAGAGTTTAGAATCTGGCATGGTGGCACGTGACCATAATTCCAGCATGTGGGAAGTGGAGGCAGGAAGAATTGGAGTTCAAGGACATCCTCAGTATTTAGGGAGTTAGGGGTCTGGACTACATGAACTCTTTTCTTCAAAAATGGAGAAAGTCAGGAAGTGAGGGAAGGAGAGAAAGAGGGAGGGAGGGAAAAGAAAGAAAAAGAACTTTCAGTCATCTCCTCCGAAACCTTCCTTGATTCCTTCAGCAAGTTGTCCTGTTCCGTCCCAGATCCTATAGCCCTTTGTATGTTCATCCATTTTTTTGACTGTTCATTCCGTTTCATCCAGACTTATTTATTGAGCACTCACCGTGTCCTACTGTTTTTTTCTAGTCATTGTGAAGCTATCCATTCACAACTGTCTGCATAATCTATGGTCGATCCCGCCACCTCCTTCTCATGCTCATGCTCATCCTCTTCTTCCTCCTCTTCCTCTTCCTCCCCCTCCTTTTGGTGATGTAGGTAGAACTCAGGGCTTTGTGCATGCCAGGGAAATGCATTGCCACCGAATTATACCCCCAACCCCTTAAACTATTTTTGGAAAGTATTTTTTTTAATGTGGAACTACTTTATAACCTTGCATGGAAGCTGGCATTCAGTCTGTCCTCAGTAAATGTGCTTTGCAAGAGTAAATCAAGAGGTATCCATAATTGCTATGACAGTAATGATAATGTCAGCCATTCAGAGGAAACCAATGTGTGACTCTGACAGTGTGTACTGTGGGCCAAGGGCCAAGTACACCATCAGCATGAAGCCCGAGGCTGGGAGGCTCCCAAGGAGATGACAAGTGCCTTCTGCATGTAAACCAAGCCGTCATTGTCACTGTGATTATTTTTGCCATTAGTGTTGGTGTTATGCTACAGTGTGGCAGGTGCCAGCAGCAAGATGGCTTGCCACGCTTCCTCATAGCAGAAACATCAGGGAAGCAAATGCTCTTCAAAGATGAGCAGTGAGGAGGGCCAGATCCAGGCTGGGCTTTCTGCCCAATCTCAGCAATCCAAACATTGGTTCTCGGCCACTAGGTCCAGGACACATTGGCCTCTTTCTCTTGTTGCCATGATTCGAAGCCCTTCATGTATCGAGGGGTGATAAAGAAGTGGGGTGCTACAGGGCAGGAGCCAATAGATTACAGAGCCCTGAGCAAGAAGACTCACCAGTTAACATTGGCTCAGAGCCTGAGTGGGTGGTGGATGGCGTGGACAGGGCTGGGTTCCAGGTTGAAGTTGAATTTGGGATGAGAATGGAAGGAGACAGATAAGGCAGGGATTAACAGAGTCCTGAGATCCTTTGTAGTCTCAAATCATAAAAACACCAGGTTTCATCTCCTTGGGGGAATCAGAAGTCAGATGGCACAGAGGACACTTGTAATGTTTATGCAGAATTCTCCTAAGTCCTCTGTGATTTTTCTTGGAGATCCCAGCATCACGACATTGACTTATTACAGACGTCCTAGGTGAATGGAATTCTCTGTAAGTCATTAGATCCATTCCCATGACTCTGGGCAAGAGTTTGCAACACTACAGATGATCAATAACAATTGTTTGCCAGTGGTGTGTTTGGTGCAGTCGGTTGCAGACCGTGTAAGACACAGGATTCTGATCGTGGACCAGCTCAGCTCTATGGGAGCTGTGCTTGTTCCTGTGGGGCCTGCAAGGAGAGTGCTGTGTTTTTGACCATCAGCAGATGTGACTGCCCTGGTCCCTGAGGAGAATGCAAGAAATAAGAAGGTATCATTTGTCTGGAAGCCCCTGGGATGCCAGAACCAACTGAAAAAGACACTAGCTACCCCCAGTGTTTATATTCTAAGCCAATCAAGTGTCTCAGGGGTGATGGGGAGCAAGGAGGTGGGCAAAGAGCCAATTTTCCAACGAGGGGGTCCTCTTCCCCAGGTGGAGATGCTAATGCCTGGAGTATAAGACTAAATTACAGAGTTTTTGTTTTCGGTTTCGTCTTTGAGACAGTGTCTCACTGTGTAGTCCAGGCTGACCTGGGACTCCTGCGTGATCCTTTGGCCTCAGCCTACAGAGTTCTGGGATTACAAGTATGCATACATCATCATGCCCCAACTCCTCAGGTACAAAGTATATCCAGTCTCTGTGCATGTGGTTTTCAGTGTGATCCTAGGACTGGCTTGATTACAAAGCCTTGTAACTGAAAACCATGATGAAGAGGGAGTTTGAAATCAAAGGGCTTTCTCTGTTCTGGCTCTTGGCTTTTATTACCCGGAGGTACGATGGGCCAGGAAGACCCTATCTGTGTACTTCATTCCTTTGTGCTTTAATCCTCAACTACCCCAAACACACCTTCACCCATCTCTGGTCTTCTCCCTTGCCCTGCCTCTCCAGTAGAGGATGGGCTGCCTTTCCTCTCCCGTACTTCAGTTTGGTACCCTTCCATCCTTCTGACTTGACCTACCTCTGGGTCAACCTATTCGGTAATGGACATCATTCTGACACATTCCCTAGGACCTTCCATACTGATAGATGGCATTGATGGGTTGGCCCTTCCATAAGTGTAGGACAGCTCTGGAAGTTCACCAAAGACCTTTGCAGACAGTGAACGCTGATGATAAGAGTAAGATATGGCCGGGCGGTGGTGGCGCACGCCTTTAATCCCAGCACTCAGGAGGCAGAGCCCAGGCGGATCTCTGTGAGTTCGAGGCCAGCCTGGTCTCCAAAGCGAGTTCCAGGAAAGGCACAAAGCTACACAGAGAAACCCTGTCTCGAAAAACCAAAAAAAAAAAAAAAAAAAAAGAGTAAGTAATGCCTACAATATACCAATCAATGAGCTGAGTATGTCATTTTGTATAACTTCATCTCCATGACCTCTCTCTGAGCGTAAGCAGTGTCAGGATCACACTTCAATTTTAAAGAAAACAGAACTGAGACTCAAAAGAATGAAGCATCTTGCTCAAGTTCTCCTAGCTACTATACAGTTGGGATAGGATTCAAACTCATGCTTGTTTTATTTTCAATTATTACATAAGCTTTGAACTATCATGTTGCACTGTCTATTCCACTTGGAGGCACTGAGCTTTTTGGAACATGATGACAAACAGAGACCATTATGTAAATCACCCAAAGGAATGCATTTGGAAGGAATCCTATCCTGGTGCAGATGGCACTGAATAAAGAAGGATGCCACGTGGTGATGGTGCACTCCTTTAATCCCAGCACTTGGGAGGCCGAGGCAGGTGGGTCTCTGTGAGTTCGAGTCCAGTCTGGTCTACAGAGTGAGTTCCAGGACAGCCAGAGATGCATCGAGAAACCCTGTCTCGAAAAACAAAACAAAACAAAAGGTGGAAAGGAAAAGTAATTGTCTAGACTAAAACAAAATAAGGTACCACAAAGGCCAGAGATGTGAAAAAAAAAAGGTGCATTGTACGAAAGAAGGAAGCAGGTGATAATTCCTGTACAAAAGTGCTTCTAAAGAGGCGTTGGAGGGGCTGGAGAGATAGCTCAGCAGTCAAGAGCACTGACTGCGTTTGCAGAGGATCAGGGTTCCGTTCTCAGCCCCCACATGGTAAATTAGGACTGTTGGTAACTCCAGTTTCAGGGGATCTGATGTCCCCTCCTAGCTTCCATGGACACTGTATACATGTGGTATGCTTGTGTACATGCAGACAAGACACTCAACACATCAAATTTTATAAATAATTTTAAGTGCACTCAGAGACAGATGTAGGTGGATCTTTGTGAGTTTAAGGACAGCCTGGTCTACAGAGTGAGTTCCAGGTAAACCAGAGCTACATAGTAAGACCTTGTCTCAAAAGAAGAAGAAAGGAAGAGGAGGAGGAGGAGGAGGAGGAGGAGGAGGAGGAGGAGGAAGGGGGAGGAGGAGGAGGAGAAGGGAGGAGAAAAAAGAAAAGAGAGAGAGAAAGAGAGAAAAAGAAAGAAAAGGAATTTAAAAGGTTAAAAATTTGTATTTATGATTTTAGGTATCTAATATAGACGTGGATGATAAGTAAGCGAACTTGGAATATTGACTTACCTGACAGCCTCAGTGGTACCATTGAGATAAAGTAAAATAGGACAACTGCCTTGAGTATGAAGTGTTTATGTTCAGTGAATCTAATAAAACCAAGAACCCTGAGAGTGCTTCACTAGAGGGGCAGGCAGCATATGTGAGAGGCTGTGAAGGAGGTGGGAGCAAGGGATTGTGGGTGTAGCTCAGTGAAGAACACTTGTTTGGCATATGCAAGGCCCTAAGTTTGATCTCCAGCACTGAAAAAAAAAAAACAGGAAAAAGAAAGAGATATGGGTGACATTCAGCGGTAAAGTCAAGCACAGCTGTTGAATACCAGTAGTTGAACATCAAGACCAACCTATAAAGCTGATGGACAAAGTGTGGCACTAACTTCACAGCAGGTCAACCAGAGGATGCCAAGGGCACAAGCAGATGAAAGAGGAGGAAACAAGGCTTGGGGACAGCCAAATGACTGCTTCCTGTCAAGATGTCAACTGCCCTACAAGAACTGTCTTGCATCTAGAAGTGGAAATACCCTTCTCAAAATGCCTAGAAAGTGTGCAGCACCATATGACAAAAAAAAAAAAAATACACACTTGTGGGTTCTGCTACCCAGCTCTCATGTGTAAGAAGCATTGCATGTTCCGTGTTATACAGCATCAGTTGAGTCCTCCTGTTAATGAAAGATTCAATTTCAGAAAAAAAAATGCGGGGCTTAGTTATCTGTCTAATATTATAAAAATATTTTGAACAGTGTGCACTGGCTTGGGTTGGATTTCCTAAAAGTAGAGTCTGAGACAGGGTTCTTATTTGAGGGATGTATTGAGGAAGTAATTTCTAGAAGAAAAGATACAAGCAGGATGGGTCAAGAAATGAAAAGCTGTAAAGAATGTGATCCTATATGATTTCATAGGAGATATCTTGGATACAAATGGGACCAAAGAATTAGTTCCCCCACCGAAGCAGAATGGTCTTCTGTATTTTTTTATTTTATTTATTTTATGTGTATGAGTGTTTTGCCTGCCTATGTGTCTGTACACCGCGTGCATGCAGTGGCTGAGGAGGCCAGCAGAGGGCAAACGATCCCCTGGGACTGGAGTATAGACAGTTGTGATACACCATGCAGGTGCTGGAAACTGAACCTGGGTCTTCTGGAAGAACAGCCAGGACTCTTACGCTCTGAGCCATCTCTCCAGCCCCAACTTTTGCATTCTTCTGTCAATCATCTATTGACCGAAGTGGAAAGGAAGTTGCCTAGTTGAAGATGACAGTTCTCTGGAAGGAAACCTTGATAGTGTTACAGAGCCCCTTCTTGCTCTGCCAACATTCAGAGCTGGAAATCTTTGATGTGTCAATGGATGAGACCACCACTCAATATCTAAACAGAAAACTATGAAGCTTAATTGATTGCTTAAGTATATGCTGGACAGTGACACTTTCCACCAAGAAAAGCATACCATTGATCTTAGAGTTTGGTAGTAACATGGAATTCAGGAATCTGCAGGTTTTTTCAGAGGCATGAGCGGGCTACAGAATCTTTAGAAGTGAGGTCACTTAAAGTGCAACTGTTGGTTGGCATCCAGTAGTGTGTTCATTGGAGTGTGATCTGATGAGCTGACAGAGTTGTCACTAAACTGCTGGCTGGCAAAAGTGTGTTCACACGTACGTGATGTTGACCAATCAACAAAAAAATTTTTCTTCACAGATCTGCATGTACAACTTTATGTGAGAAGAAGGCATCAGATCTCATTACAGATGGTTGTGAGCCACCATGGGGTTGCTGGGAATTGAACTTGGGACCTCTGGAAGAGCAGCTGGTGCTCTTAACCACTGAGCCATCTCTCCAGCCAAATAAAAAGCTTTTAAAGATGGTTTTTGTCGTTGTTAGCAAAGGATATAGAACTCACACTCATTGAATAGGAGGACATAGAATAAACTACGGATTGATACCATGACCTTCGACAACAGCTTTCTCATAAATATGTGGGGAATCTCAAATTCTTGATTCTCTTTGGTTTTCAATCAGCCAAGGCCAATGGGAATGATAAACATGAATTAGCCAGGTATTTACCATTATTATTTATTTGCCTTGAAGCCTTGGAAAGACTGAACTTAAGTGTCAATTAACATAACTTTACTCAGCTTTTGTCTTTGAGATACACATGAACTCATCTGTCAGGGCAGCAGCTATGTAGATGTGGAGAAGGCCCCAAACATCAGGCAGCAACGGGAGAAATAAGCATAATTAGGAATGTGAGAAGGCTTTGGAAGGCATGCGGGGCAAGTATTTCTTAAGCCTGACTAATATTTCTAACAGCTTTATTTATTTATTTATTTATTTATTTATTTATTTATTTATTTATTTATTGGAGGGGGCCGTGGACACAGGATTTCTCTGTGTAGTCTTGGCTGACCTGGTACTTGCTATGTAGACCAGGCTGGCCTCAAACTCACAGAGATCCACCTGCCTCTGCCTTCTGAGTGCTGGGATTAAAGGCGTGTACCACCACTGCCCAGCTTCCAGCAGCTTTTTTGAATCTACCTTAGATAGGCTGAATTTTCTTCTAGTTCAAATGTAAATTATTCCATTTCACTGTAGTGTTAATCTAAGTTATAATATGAAGCAAGATTTTGTACACCGATGACATGGTCTTCAAAATAAATTCATAAGGTAAAGGGCTCTTACCAGGGTGTTTTAGACAAAGCTTGCTAGCATGCAGCTCTTCTAAGTAATTTCCTTTAGCATCTATCGCAGTGGTTCTCAACCTATGGGTCATGACCTCTTTGAGGGTCAAATGACCCTTTCACAGGGGTCCCATATCAGATATTTGCATTATGATTTACAGCCAGGGGGTGGTGGTGGCACATGCCTTTAATCCCAGCACTCTGGAGACAGAGGCAGGTAGATCTCTGTGAGTCCAAGGCCAGCCTGGTCTACAAACAAAGCAAGTTCCAGGACAGCCAGGACGATTCAGAAAACCCCCGTCTGGAAAAACCAAAAGGGGGGGCAGGTGGCGCTAGACCAGCTTTTGTAGGAGAATTAATGAGGCATTGCCAGAAGCAGCACCGTCCATAGGTACTGTTGATGGCTCCATTTGGATGTAAACTGCTTCAGACTGTCCTTGAATGACATGGAAAATCGTGCGTTATTCCATCAGTCTGGGGGTTGTAAGTTGGCATGGAAATTTAAAACAGGTTCATGTTGGTGCCCAGCGCAAATAAGTTATATATAGGGGTAGTAGTTGCTTTTTTTCCCCTCATCTTCAGTTGTCTCTGATGCAGCTTATATGAAGATAATTGTTTCATTAACTGAATACCATTCTGTAATTGCAAAACAAAAGCATAAACACAGCTGTTTTGTTGAATTCTTTTTTTTCTTTTTTCTTTTTTTTTTTTTTTTTTTTTTGGTTTTTTCGAGACAGGGTTTCTCTGTGTAGCTTTGCGCCTTTCCTGGGACTCACTTGGTAGTCCAGGCTGGCCTCGAACTCACAGAGATCCACCTGGCTCTGCCTCCCGAGTGCTGGGATTAAAGGCGTGCGCCACCACCGCCCGGCTGTTGAATTCTTTTTTTTTTTTTTTTTTTTTTTTTTTTGGTTTTTCGAGACAGGGTTTCTCTGTGTAGCTTTGCGCCTCTCCTGGAACTCACTTGGTAGCCCAGGCTGGCCTCGAACTCACAGAGATCCGCCTGGCTCTGCCTCCCGAGTGCTGGGATTAAAGGCGTGCGCCACCACTGCCCGGCCCGGCTGTTGAATTCTTAATGCTTCAAAGTAAGTGCAATTTTTTTAGTTAAAAAAATCAACAAAAAACCTGTTAGATTACCAATGACTACCACCATAATTCAGTGGAATACAGGAAGTCCAGATTCTAATTTTACCTGCCCTTTGAGCCTGTTTGCACGATGTCCTTCAAGACCAACAACTATGTAGTCACAGCTACTGACTCTTACAATCTTTCTAAAGAGCCAATCACTGATGTATTTCCCTTAACTGAAAACATTGTTGGTTGCTTTCCCTCGTGTGTTGTGTGTGTGTGTGTGTGTCACCATGAAAGCCAACATGTGTATCAGCTCAACAATGTTCTACCTGTGGAGCAGACCAGCAAGGTGTGGGGAACAGTTCCCTGCCGTGATCTTGAAAACAATACCTAGAACTTTAAGATATATGACTGTGTATCCCCTGCACTGGAGGGGGCCAGTCAAGGAGATGACACCAAGAGGAACTGAGCAAACCAGAGTTGGCATCTGATCAGTTACAAATGGTAACATGCTTTGCCTAACATCCCTACCATGGGGGAAACTTACACCAAGGACCAGAGCTACCAAATCCTATTAGCTACCCAGCCTTCTTTCTCACGACCTAGAGACCTTGTGACAACCGCTGCACCTCTGATGAGCAGCATAATGTCCCTGGTAGATCACAACCCACACCTTTCTAGACACCAGTCTGTCACACTCCCCAAGTGCCAAGAACATGCCGCGGACCTTGGCTGTAGGCTTGGCTGCCCAGCCACCCAAACTTCTTCCTATTAAACGTTCTCATGGAGCCTGCTAATTAAATGAATCACAGAGCTTGCTAACTCAATTAATCCAACCATTAAATAAAGCAAATAGACCGGGCAGTGGAGGCGCATGCCTTTAATCCCAGCACTTAGAAAGCAGAGCCAGGGGGCTTTCTGTGAGTTCGAGGCCAGCCTGGTCTACAGAGCAAGATCCAGGACAGGAACCAAAACCACACAGAGAAACCCTGTCTCAAAAAACCAAAATAAATGAATAAATAAATAAATAATGCATAGCACAAAACCTGGGGAAACTTCCACTTCCTTTTCTTCTTAGTCCCCAACATCTTCAAAACCCCCTCCCTGCCCAGGAGGAAGGAAGTGTGGCAGAGCTGTAGAGACAGGCCCCAGGACAAATGGAAATGACCTGTCTGGATATCCTCTCTCTGCTGAAGCACTGCCTGTCCCCAGACCGGCACCAGCGCACCCAGCTGACTGGGGTTCTTGATGTTATTTTGGGCACTGTTTGTGTGTGTGTGGTGCTTGAAGATGACCATGTCTGCACCAAAACCTGACTTCTTCTAAACGTCTAAAACCATTTTACACTTTGATTGGAGGAAAGTTTCTGTCTGCGTTTTAGTGAGACACCACAGTTTAGGCTTTTCTTCTCTTACAAAATTATATTTATGGGGTTGGGGATTTAGCTCAGTGGTAGAGCACTTGCCTAGCAAGCACAAGGCCCTGGGTTCAGTCCTCAGCTCCGGAAAAAAAAATCTGAAAAAAAATTATTTATTATAGAGTATGTAGGGGGGACGTGCACACGTGCCACTGCGCCTTTGTGGGAGTCAGGACGATCCGAGGGAGTAAGTCCTCTCTTTATTCCGTGTGGGTTCTAGAGATCCAACTCAGGTCATCGGGCGTGGTGGCAAGTGTCGACACTTGCTGAGCCACCTTGTCCTCTCTTTGCCTGTCTCCCCTTTCTGTTGGTTCATGTACAGATGCACGCGCATGTGCAGGTTCACACGCACGCGCATGTGCAGGTTCACACGCATGCGCATGTGCAGGTTCACACGCATGCGCATGTGCGGGTTCACACGCACATGAGTACAATATGCACACAGAGGTCAGTGGATAGCCTCAAACGTTGTTGCTTAGGTGCTGTTCCTCATGCACTGTGCACTCCCTTCCCAGGAGCTCATCAAGTAAAGCAGGCTGGCTGGACAGTGAGCCCCAGGGATTCACCATCTCTGTCTTCCCAGTGTTGGGACAACAAGCACATCACCACACCCAGCTTTTTCACATGGAGTCTGGGGATTGAATTCAGGTCTTCATAATTTCAACAGAAGCACTTTATTGACTGAGACATCTCTCCTGTCACCATAATTTAAGTCTTAAAAACCCATTTTTTTCTTTCTTTTTTTCTGTTTTTTTTCCCCCGTAATTTATTTATTTTTATTTTATGTGCATTGGTGTTTTGCCTGCATGGGTGGCTGTGTGAGGGTGTCAGCACCACTGAAACTGGAGTTACAGAAGGTTGAGAGCTGCCATATGGGTGCTGGGAATTGAACCCAGGTCCTCCGAAAGAACAGCCAGTGCTCTTAACCGCTGAGCCATCTCTCCAGCCCCAGGCCCATTTTTTCTGAACTAACAAGAAAGTAATGCATCTCTAGGACTGAAATCTAGAAGGTATTTCTAGTCTTGGAGAGAAGAGATGCGTCCAATGAAGAGATTGTTTATATATATAATATTATGTATATTTATTATATATAAACATATATGTGTATATCTGTGTAATGTGTGTATCAGATCTTCCTATTCAAATTCTGCATCTTCTTGAGTGAATGAATGAATATTAATATGTACAAAGGAAAATATGTAAGCAGGTTGTATACAGCATAACTATGTAATTTTAGCAATTAAAAAATACAATGTGTCACAGAGAGAGGAGGGTGTTTCAGTGGGGGATTTCTCTAGTGATGCTTAAGAAAAGAATTCTCTGAGAATGATGGATGCAGTTGTGTTCAGAGAGATGGCTGGCTTAATGACCTCACTTGCCCCTGGCATACATCCCATGATAGATAGACTACTCCGAACTCCTCAGGCTCTATGTCCCCTTCTGCGCATAGACTTGGAAGAAGCACACAGAATGAAGTAATTACTAGAATTTCTGCAGAGACAAGGGAATCCCATCGTTGTTTTTGGAGACAGAATTGCAACTTACTTTCTATTTCTCGTTAAGTTATATGAGGACTCAGTTGTATATATCAGAACCTAGTCATAAGTTAATCCCCCCCCCTTTTTTTCAGAATTGCTGCAAGGCTTAAAAGGTGGTGTTTTCTTTTTAAGTAAATCCTAGTGTAGTGGCACATGCCTGTAATCCCAGCACTTGGGAGGTAGAGGCAAGAGGATCAGGAGAGTTCAAAATCACCCTCAGCTATATAGTGAGTTCGAAGCCACCCTGAGCTACACAAGACTCTGTCTCATGTAATTAATTATAAGTAATTAGCTGTGGTGTAACTCAGTGTTAAAGGGTATGATTAATGTAGTAAGGAAAGCCTGGTTTTAATCCCTAGCATGCACACACACACACACAAACACACACACACACACACACACAGAGAGAGAGAGAGAGAGAGAGAGAGAGAGAGAGAGAGAGAGAGAGAGAGATACAAGTGACACTTGAGAATGGTAAAACATTCAAAAAACATATACATGTACAATAAAAAGTGATCTAGGCATATTGGAGTGTGCCTGTAATCCCAGAATTCGGGATTGAGAGGTAGGGGGATTCTAGCAAATTCAAGGAAAAAAATCTTTCCTTTAAATCACATATACTAAATGACTGCACATAGCTGACTTTGAAATATTCCTAAATGTTTTCCATTCATAGAGGAACACTCACTGTTTTATAAAATGGCTTCCTACTACAAGTAGGAAAGCAATTTCATTTTCAGTTAAGTGAAATATATCTGGAGTTATAGGAGAATTTATTTCATTCTTTTTTGTGTGTTTGTGTGTGTGTGTGTGTGTGTGTGTGTGTGAGTTCTCAGGCATGTTCCAGTTTTTGCTTTGAGATAGGGTCTCTCATGGTCTTGAACTTTACCATACAGGCCAGGCCAGCAGCCCATGAGCTCCCGTGGCTCCCGCCTCCACCTCTCATTTCCCTGTCACTAGGCTAACAGACACATGGCACCATGCCAGGCCTGTGGGTTCTGGGGTTCTGAACTGAGGTCCTTGTGAATGCTGTGAACTGCGCCATCTCCTCAGCCCCATTTCATTCTTTCAAATAGATGGATAATATGAATATGATGCTGTATGCAAATAGCACCGTCTCTAAAACATCTCTATTTAAACACGGAAGTCGATCCTATTTTCGTCGCTGCCACGGTGGTGTAACACAACATCTCTGTGCACAAATATTTGGGTTATTTTTTTTTCCACAGAGCTGAGGACCAAACCCATGGCCTTGTGCTTTCTAGGCAAGCGCTCTACCACTGAGCTAAATCCCCAAACCCAATATTTGGGTTATTATGCAGGCATTTCTTTGGATACATTTAAATGATAATGTACATTTAACTTATTCTTATTTTTTATTTTTGTGAGGATGGAACCTGGAGTCTTAAATATGTTAAATAACCATTCTACCACTGAGTGACACCCCAATTCCTAAATGTTTAAAATTTTTTATTAAGGTATATTTATATTTATTAAGGTTCAAGTCATAAGTTTCATTATGACATTTTTATATATAGTTTAATCATAGTCACTCCTCTATTACCCTTTCTTTCGTTAAAAGACTTATTTTTTTTATATGTATGAGTGTTTTTGCCAGCACGTATGTGTGTGCACCAAGTGTGTGCAGTGCCTGCAGAGGCCAGAGAGGTGTCAGAGCTACAAATTACCTTGCGGTTGCCATGCGGGTGCTGGAAATTGAACCCAGGTCTTCCGAAGAGTACCCAGTGCTCTTAACCACTGAACTCTCAGCCCTTCCTATCTTCTATCTTACTCCTTCTCTCTTAAAAACTATTTTAAGTGGGAGCATGGTGGCCCAGGCCTTTAACTCCAGTACTGGGGAGGCCGAGGCTCGCAGATCTCTATGAATTTGAGATCAGCCTGATCTACACAGCTTTCCATGCCAGCCAAGGCTACCCTGCCTCAAAAAACAAAACAAAACAAAGTAAATATTTAAATTTTGATGGGGGGGGGCGGGCATGGAACGTTCAAGTGTGAAGGTCAGAGGAAATCTTTGGGGAGTCAGTTCTGTCTTTTTACTGTGGTTTGAGGGATTGAACTTTGGTCCTCAGGTTTGACTGTCACGCCTCCTCCTGCCTCAGCTCACCCAGGACTAGGACTTCAAGCGTGAACCACCGCCAAGTAGGTTTGGTTTGCTTTGTTTTTGAGTTTTGTTTCCCTATGTTGCCCCGGCTGGTCCCTAACTCCAGGGCTCAAGGTGATTTTCCTCCAATCTGTGGCTTGCAGGGAAAGATTTCAGCTAGTTTAACCGAGCAACGAAATGAAACAGAAACCTGAAGACCTTCCCCTCCGTAAGCACCCACGTGTGCTGGCATTTCACACACAGGGCGCGGTCTTATCTTCGTACAAATTTTGAAACTCTAATTGGTAGATAAGGAAATCGAACATTGCATAACCCAGAGCTACATCACTAAGGGAGACCTGAACCACTTCCCGCCGGCTCTCTACTCTCTCGCGAGAGTTGACGTCATTGGCCCGCGCCACCTGCCGGGCAGTCGCGCGGTTTGCGTCACGCCCAGTTTCGTCCGGGTGTGCTGTCTCACTGGTGAGGCCGTGAACCCGGGAAGTCCTTCTCTCCGTAGACCCTGCTGCCTCACGCTTCCGGCCACCATGGAGTACCTCATCGGCATCCAGGGCCCCGACTATGTCCTCGTCGCCTCCGATAGGGTGGCAGCCAGCAATATTGTCCAGATGAAGGACGGTGAGGAGAGGGGAGGCCCGGAGGGCCTGGGTGTAGGGGCAGTCGGCGGAAGTTGGTGAAGGGTAGGGTGAACCCCAGAGCAGCTTGGAAGATGGAGCTCAGCCTGCTCTGCCCTTCCAGCACTGCAAAATTTAGAACCGAGGAAGCTGGCAGATAAACTTCGGACTCTGGCTTTCGCTTCTAGGTCAGGGCTGTGCTCTGGCCTTGGCCAATTGCCGCTTGCTAGGTGGGAGTTGCCCAGTTGGGGAATGCAGTTTGTAAGAGCTGAAGTGTGGGTTCGGGGCTAGGGTCCTCAGATCTCTGAATTCCTGATAAGTTCCTGTCGTCACTAGTAGAGTCTAGTTTGTGGGCGCCCTAAGGTGGCATCCTGGGGACGGTGAGACTGGGTTTTCCAGTCTGCTTCACTTGCCCAGTTCAGATTCTCCTTTTCAGCTTTCACCTGCTGCTAGGTTTTCCTTGTATTTAAATAGTTAGTGCAAGTAGAGATGGCGTCTCCCTCTACTTGCTTTGATTTTTGTACGCTATTTTTTCAGGGCTCAGATTTTCTTAACCTCTCAGATTAATAATACTCAACTCAAAACTTGTTGAGAGGATTGAGTGAACAAGTTATGTGCAAATGTTTAGCATTGGACAGATACTTAACAAAATGTGTCAGGTGTGTCCAGCGATTAATATCCTTTTATTTATTTTTTTTTTGAAGGATAAACTATTCCCTCTTTGTAGAGTTAGTTGGACACAGAATATTAAAGAAACAAAAGGAAACAAAACCCTTTTCTAAGGAGATGTCGAAATAGCTTAGTAATTAAAGGTACTTTTGGCTAGGCCTGCCAACCTGAGTTTGATCCCAGAACCCAGATGGTAGAAGGAGAAACTGACTCCCCACAGGCTGTTTTCTGACCTCCACACCCGTTCTGTCACACACACACACACACACACACACACACACACACACACAACAAGAAAGAAAGAGTCCCTAAATAAATACATAATTTTTTTAAATTATCAGAGAAAAAGTTCTTAAATTTATAAATGGCAGAACCCAGGTAATAACCCAGAAACCTGTGTAATTTGGGACAAAGTACAGTGGCAAAGTACATAGATTCTACGATGCACAAGGTCCCAGGTTCCATTCTCAGCACTGCAAAAGTAAGTTAGTAGACATCCTGAGAAACAGGACCTTTTACCCATAACTACTATAGTCTACTGCTTCTTTTATAGTGGCAATTGACCCACGGAATCCAAGAGTGTGTTTTCGTTATTGACCATAGGCATGTTTGAAAGGTATTTTGTTTTTTGTCCAGTGAATTAAAAATTCATTTGATGGTTTTCGGGCACTTCTGTGTACCTTAGAGTGCTAAGTGCTGAAAGGAGGGGGAAAAAGAATACTATAATCCCTGTTTTAAAAGAAGTTAAGAGGTGTGGGGCGGGGCTGGAGAGATGGCTCAGAGGTTAAGAACACTGGCTGCTCTTTTGGAGGTCCTGAGTTCAATTCCCAGCAACCACATGGTGGCTCACAACCATCTGTAATGAGATCTGATGCCCTCTTCTAAATAAATAAATAAATTTTTTTTTTTTTTTTAAAGAAGGTAACGGAGTTGGTATGATGGCCGAGTAGGCAAGAGTGCTTGCTATGTGAGCATGGAGACCAGAATTTAAATTCCAAGTAATTACTTTGAAAAAAAAAAAAAAGGCCAGGCATGGCTGTGTGCCTGTAACCCTTGTTGGGAGCAGCAAACACAAATCCTGAGTTCCCTGGCTGTCAGCCAAGCCCAAAGCATGAGTTTCTGCTTCATGAGAATAAGGTGGAAGATGACATGGTGTCCTCCTCTGTCCTGAGCACAGGCAGGTGTACCCATACACTTTTGTGTGTATAACACACACACACACACACACACACACAAAGTTAGTGATTCAGTAAGAGATCCAGGTATGTGTATAAATAATTATAGCACAAGATAGAAAGTGATTGATGTGTCATGACGAGAGCGGTGAGACTTTGGGCTAATAGGAAGAGAATACTGTTTTTAGGTAACAATGGTGAGGGAGAGATTCTGGTTGTAGAGTTTAGGGAAAGCTTTGAAGGCAAATAGCAATTAATCCTGGACTTCTGGAATAAAAATGATTAATGTTGGGGTTTGCTGAAGTGTATGATCAGAGGTAAGATAGCACAAGTGCCTATGACTCCTTCTACAAAGGAACAGGCACCTATCTGGTTGCGAGCCTGTAGCTCCCATCTGGGAAAACAGAAAGGATTCTATGAACTTTGCTTGAGCTCTGTTCTTTCTGAAGAACTTGAAATCATACATCTGTGGTATGAATTGTTTCTCAAGAGACTTTATGAAATTTTATGATTAGTTTGTGTAAGCCACTCTCCAAAGGAATCAGTTTGTTGTGAGAGTAAATTTGCCCGTTGCTTTAATAGTAAGGCTCTGGCAGGCAGGTGGTTTTAGCATGAAGAGTGTGGGTGGAGCAGTCACCACATCAGTGCGTCTTCTGTTTCATGACAGTAATAGTGGATCCCTTTGAGAAGGAGAATGTGTTCCAAACCCTTATCCATACTGTACTTCTAGTTGATACAGGGGTGCAGCCTCTTAGCTAAAATCTGCAGAAAAAGCCAAGACTAGGAGAGCCAGGTGTAGTGTATCCCTGTAATCCCATCCCATAGGAGGCAGAGGCAGGATGATCTCTAGTTAGAGATAAGCCTAGTCTGCATAATGAAGTCAAGGCCATTATAGGATTACATAATGAGACTCTGTCGTTCCCCCCCCACACACACACACCAAACATCAAAGAAAAACCTAGGAAATAGATACAAGATGTTTTTTGTGTGATAGAAGTATTACTAGTAGTGTTAAGTTAGGGATTTTTTGTTTGCTTGGGTTGTTTTTGCTTTTTGTTGTTTTGTTTTAAGGTTTTTCAAGACAGGGTTTCTCTGTGTAACAGTTCTGGCTGGCCTGGAACTCACAGAGATCCACCTGCCTCTGCCTCTTGAGTGCTAGGAATAAAAGTTCATGCCACCACCACCCAGTGTTAGTCTAGTTTTTAAATCAACAATTTTAGGAATAAGTCCTATGAGTAGCCACAGAAAAGAAAAAGATTTAAGGTATGGAAAAAGGATGAATTTGAATAAGTTCTTGAAGAAGAGTTGGAAATAATTGCACTCAAGTGATAGCTTAATCTGGTGTGAAAAATTTAGGGTAGGAGGTTCAGAATTGCCTGATGGAATTTGTGTGGAATAGGCAAGAATGCTGAACAATAATTTGAGGAGAGGCTTGTTTTGTTAATGCTTTTAGGGGAGGGCTTTTTGGCTCTTTGAAACGGGGTCTTACTATGTAGCCCTGACTGGCCTGGTACTTCTCATGTAACCTAGCCTCCCAGGACTAGAGTTACAGTCATGCATCAAAATACTGACTCAGAGTACTGCCTGACATTGTTTTTTCATCATGCTGCTTGGGAAAATCCATCGATACTGGGAAGAAGACATTTTCCAAATGTCTGCATATACAGCTGCCTGGTTCAGGTCTCAGTTTGATTGGATATATGCTACAGTTCATGCCTTTTTCCTCTTGGCCTACACAGAGGGACTTTTTGGTGACTTGGAGATCTCCAGAAACTTGCTATTCTGAATTCCTAAAACATACGTGATTTACACTACATTATCTAACGCTACGTGTAACAGTTTTCCTTACCTGTGAGTTAGGCGTTGGTAGTGATCGTGTCATCGTTTACATATTTTTGGTAACTGGAGTTTAGACAGGCAAATTATTTGCCCACTGTGTTTGGTATGTTCCCCTCCGATGGATCACATGGCTGGCATTACATGCTGATACTCATTTGGTTGTCTATGTTTGTGGATCTTGTGATTTGTTGTCAAGTGTAAGAGCATCCTAGGGCTGTACAGGCAGTATCTTGTACAACCCAGGGCCATAGATGTCCATCTGTTCTGTTCTGAAGCATTGTCTTTTGCTGAACATGTACATCCTCCCTGTAGAAGTTTGCCTGTATTACATTTATTTCATAATTGACAGTTTACTGCCTAGAATCTTAGCCTTTTTGCTGAAAGGTGATGAAGTTTGTAAACTCATTCCCCAACAAGAACTACTATTCTCCCAATATTTGTGTGCGTGTGTGTTTTACCTGCTGGACTGTGTTGCTTATCTGCCTTTTTTTTTTCCTTCTAAAAAATAATGTAAACTTATTAAATAATGTTTTCTTACAAAAATGAAACATGTTAAGTGTAGAGATTTACAAAATACTAATAAGCAAAAGAAGGAAATAAAAATTGTTCATATTCTTACTACTGTCAGGAACTTAGAATATACACTCTTCTTGTCCTTTGTGCACACGCACACACGCTCGTGTATGTGTATGTAAATGAATCTTCCATTTATAACAACTTTGCAAACAGTCTTTGAATGTGTAAAAAGTGAAAATTTGTTTATTTTGGAGTTTTAATGCAATTCAACATTATGTATAGGCATATTTTATGTAGGAAACACCACCACCCCCACCCCCCACTCCCATCCCCTACCCCGCTTCAATCTAAAAATCCACATTATTAGTGTCTACAACTCTCCAACACTTGTAAAGTGTTTGATAGTTGCATTTGTTCCTTAAATCCTATTAAGAGATTTTGACATTTCAAAAGCTTTCATACAGGGAGACATGTCTCCCAGGGGAGATTATTCAGCACTATTGGAAAAATGAAAAGTGAAAGTAGGGGTAAGATAGGAAGATTTAAGCTTTTCTCTGAAGCTGCCAACTAAATACTGAGTTTTCTTCCCTAGGCAACAATTACAACCTGAGTATTTATTTATCTATTTAATCTGAATGAGTCTGGTTCAGCTAGATAAGGTTAGAGTATTATGGTTTTCATTAGGTATTTAGATGGTTCACTGTTAGCACATTCCTTAAAGTTTCTGCTTTGGCAACCAGTTTTCTTTTTTGCTTTGGAAATGTAGTGTTTACTTTGAGATTTGGAGTCTCAGCTGATTTTTTTTTTTATTTCTTTGTTGAAATGGTTCTTTAATTTGAACTGTAGAATCCATTCTTTCTGCATTTTTTGTATGTGTATGTAACATTGTATCTGTAGTAACAGAACTCTATACTTAATCTCCTGCCTCAAGATACTCACCATAGTCTGCATTCCTTCAGCTTGCCCCCCCCCATTTTTCTATTCCTTGTAGTTTAAATGTTCTTAAATTGCTTTTTATTGCTTGTTTGTTTCTGTTTTTTTGAGATAGGGTCTCACTGTGTAGCTCTGACTGTCCTGTAGCATACTGTGTAGAACAGGCTGGCCTCAAGCTCACAAGATCAGCTTGCCTCTGCCTCTGGAGTACTGAGATTAAAGTATATGACCCCATGCCAAGCTTAAATTTTATTTTTTAATTAATTAAGTGCTAGAGATTGGACTCAGGACCTCACACACACTCAGCATATGTTATATCACTGAGATACATGTATAGCCCCAAATTGTAATTAAAACAAAATATTTATTTTTATGTGTATAGTAGTACATGTATGTCTGTGTACCACATGTGTGCAATGCCCCCAGAGATCAGAAGAAGATGTGAGATTCCTTGGAACTGAAGTTACACGTGGTTGGGAACCCTAATGTCAGTGCTGAGAATCGAACTTGGGTTTTGTGAAAGAGCAGCCAGTACTCTTTAACTGCTGAGCCATCTCTCCAGCCCTGCCTTCCCCCACTATTATATTTTAAATAGTCTGCTTTCTTATACAATTTTCTATAGAAATTAACCTTAGTAAAATATGTAGATAGTTAACATGTTGGTTAGTGAAACTATTAATGTCTTATAATAATGGTTAGTAAAATTCTTAAGCATAGTAATTAGTAGACCTGTTTATGGTTTGCATATATAAATAGCTTTTGGTTTCTGTGGTGGTAATTTCTAATATGAATTTCTTTTCCTTTGAGCAGATCATGACAAGATGTTTAAGATGAGTGAAAAAATTCTACTCCTATGTGTTGGAGAGGCTGGAGACACTGTACAATTTGCAGAATATATCCAGAAAAACGTGCAGCTTTATAAGATGCGGAATGGTGGGTAAGACTTAGAGGGTAACTTTGGCTGACGCATTATTTTCTAGGGCTGCCATAACAAGGTACCACAGACTGGGCAGTTTAAACAGCAGAACTCTTTAGTAGCTCTGGAGGCTACAGTGTGAGGTCAAGGAGTTAACAGGGTTGAATTCTTCTGAGACTTTTTCCTTGGCTTGTAAGTGACCCTCTTCCTTCTGTGCCTTTACATTACTTTCCCTCTGGGTTGTCTGTCCAGATCTCCTCTCATAAGGACACCAGTCACATTGGATTAGGGCTCACATTCATAACCATATTTTTACTTAATTGTCTCTTTATATACTATATTTTATTGGCCATCTTATTCACAAGCGGATTGATGGGATCATGTTTTTTCATTTGAATCTTCCTATTAAAAACAAAAAAAACCGAGCGGTTGTGGCGCACACCTTTAATCCTAGTACTTGGGAGGCAGAGCTGGGCGGATCTCTGTGAGTTCGAGGCCAGCTAGGTTGAGTGAGATCCAGGACAGGCACCAAAACTACAGAGAAACCCTATCTTGAAAAACAAAAACAAAAAAAAATTAGAATCAGGTGTATGGCCTCTGGATTTTAGGCTAGTCTGGTCTACAGAGACAGCTAGGGCTACACAGAGAAACCTGTCTCAAAACAACAAAAATTTAGACCCTAAATCCTAATTCTTCTGTTCCCAAAGATTTTCTATAAAATTCCAAAGCAGAGAACCATTGCAACACTGATATTTGCTATGGAATTCTAGAAATCAGAATTTTTGGTTTTTTTTCGAGACAGGGTTTCTCTGTGTAGTTTTGGTGCCTGTCCTGGATCTCACTCTGTAGACCAGGTTAGCCTCAAATTCACAGAGATCTGCCTGGCTCTATCTCCCGAGTGCTGGGATCAAAGGTATGCACCACCACCGCCCGGCTAGATTTTTTTTTAAGTGCTTTGTTTTGCGTTTGGATGTTTGGCCTGCATACATGGCTGTGCACCACATGGTACCCACAGAAACCAGAAGACATTATCAGATCCCCTGGAACTGGAATTTCAGAGGGTTGTGGGTGCTCAGAGTTGAACCTGGGTCATCTGAAAGAGCAGCTACTGAACTCTACTCTTTTTCCTTTTTTTTTTTTTTGGTCCGAGACAGGGTTTCTCTGTGTAGTTTTTGTGCCTGTCCTGGAACTCACTCTGTAGACCAGGCTAGCCTCAAATTCACAGAGATCTGCCTGGCTCTGCCTCCCAAGTGCTGGGATTAAACGTGTGTGCCACTACCGCCCGGCCTCTTCTTTTTCTAAAATGGGATTATATTATATTAATGAAAATGCTTTGACCGGGAATGGTGGTATATGCCTGTAGTCCTAGCACTGGGAAGATGGAGGCAGGAGGATCAGAAGTTAAAGGCCCTGTGTTCAGCTACACAGGGAGTTTGAGGGCTGTACAAGACTGTGACTCGAAAAACAAAGGTCTTGACCTGGCTCGGGGATGGAGCTCCATGGCAGAGCATTTGCTGAGTGTTTGGGAAGCCCTAGGTTTAATCCCAACACTGTGAGAAAGAGAGAGGGGGTGGGGGGAAGGGAGAGAGAGAGAATATGCTTTGAAAATTTAAAATTCTGTGTAGTTATAAGACACTGTACTTTAAAAGGGTTCTTTGGGGGCTGGAGAAGGCTCAGTAGTTAAGAGCACTTGAGCTGCTCTTCCAGAGGACCTGAGTTTGGTTCCAGCACCCACATGATGGTTTACAACTATCCAGCACTCAGGAGGCAGAGGCAGGTGGACAGCCAGGGATACACAGAGAAACCATCTTAAAAAACAAACAAAAAACTGGGCAGTGGTGGCGCACGCCTTTAATCCCAGCACTGAGGAGGCAGAGGCAAGAGGAGCTTGTGAGTTTGAGGCCAGCCTGGTCTACAGAGTGAGTTCCAGGACAGCCAGGACTGTTACATAGAGAAACCCTGTCTCAAAAAACCAAAAGCAAACAAAAAGACAGACTATAGTTTAATTTTTATATAACTACATATGTAAAATGACTAGATAACATCCATTCATACATATTTTTTAGGCAGTACATTTAGCATTATGCACCCAATTACTTAAGTGTTTTTTAAGGTCTTATCAGTGTTAAGCACTGTGCTTAATACTGCAGAAAATATGGGTGATCAAGACTCAGAGCCTGCCATTTAGGAACCTAAAACATATGCTACTTGGGATTATACATACTTAGGGTGAAGGGGCTGCGAATGCTTCTGAAGTGTGGCCATTTCATTGTTGTCCTGAAAGAAGGGCAAGTGAATAAGATTAGGAAGAGTTGCTTGATCCATGTGTTTCAGGTGGTAAAAGTCAGTGGCTGAAAGAAAAATTGTGTTTGTTAGGTTAACCCTTAAACACCCTTAAGTTACCTGGGTAAGTACAGTTTGAGAGATGGAAATGGAAGGATCAGGAGTTCAGAGCCATCCTCAGCTACATAATGGATTTGAGGCCAGCCTGACGTAAGAGATCCTGTTTACATGAGATCGTATTTCTAAAAACATAAGTAAATAAAAATAGCTTTTAACAGTGGTCATAGGTGGGATAGGTGTGGTGGTGCACACCTGTGTTCCCGGCGCTTTTTAGGCAGAAGTAGGAGGGTCTCGAGTTTAAGGCTGGGGTCTTTAAAAAGGAACGTATAGAGAAGTGATTTGGGGTGGATGCTGTTAATTTCTTCTGCTTCACCTCAAATATCACTCTTTATGTCTTGTTCAGGATATGAGTTGTCCCCCACAGCAGCAGCTAATTTCACACGTCGAAACCTGGCTGACTGTCTTCGGAGTCGGGTAAGCAGTGCAGCTAGCAGCCTTCAATAACAGCAGGAAGGGCCTGTGCTTTCGTAGTTCTTTCAGACATGAACAGTATTTTTGCCCCTTTTGACTTTCCTGAACCCTTCCCATTGCTAATCATTCATTTTTAGTCCCCTGGGTTTGTTTTCCTTTGGTCATTGTTGCTTTTTACTGTCTAATTCTGTTGTTTGGGAGGCTAACGAAGACTTTTGAATTCAAGGCTAGCCTGGTCTACTTCTAGGACAGCCCAGGCTATGTAGTGAGAATATGCCTTATTTCAAGAAGGAAATTAAAAGAACGTTTTGGTTTTTTGTTTTCTTAACATCTGTTTTGGATGTGGTGTGGTGTGGAGGTCAGAGAGCAAGTTGCAGGAGTTAGTTCTCGACTTCCCCTGTATGAGTGCAGGGATCAAGCCCAGCTTGACAGACTTACCCGCAGTTGCCTTTACCTGCTGAACTGTCTGTCTGTCTCACAGCCCAAAAGAAAGGTGGTGAGTTTGTTGTGGCATACTAACATGAAGGACTGTGAGAAACTGCCCCATTCCCTGAGACTTTATTCTTTTTCAAAGCAATTTTAGGCTCTCAGCAAAATTAAGAGGAAAATACAAAGATTTTGCCCATATAAACTAGCCCAGATACATGTATATAGCATCCTGCATTATCAGCATCTACCAGAGTAGTATATTTCTACAAATAATGAACTTGTATTGAGAGCCTACATTCATAATTTACATTAGGGTTTGCTCAGCGGCATTCATCCTGTGAATTTAGATGCATGTGAAAGGACATAAATCCATCAGTATCATTCAGAGGATTTTCACTGCCCCAAAATCCCTGCCCCCACCTGTTCATTCTTCATCTGCTTAATCCCCGTTAGCCACTAGTCCTTTTACTGTTTATGTAGTTTCCTTCTCAGAGTGTCACAGCATAGAGTCTGAATCAAGGTAGGCTCTCAGATTGGCTTCTTAGTGATGTGCATTTAAAATTCCCCCATGGAGGGCTGGAGAAGTGGCTCTGGTTAAGTACACTTGCTGCTCTTCCAGAGTATTTGAGTTCAGTTCCCAGCATCCATGTTAGTCAGCTCACAGTCGTCTGTAACTCCTGTTCCAAGAGATTTGATGTCTCTGGCCTCATGTGCATGTATCTGCATGTAAATGCACACACATACACATAATTTAAAATAATAAAAACCATCTTGGCTGGAGAGGTGGATCGGTGGTTAAGAGCACTGGCTGCTCTTCCAGAGGTCCTGGTTCAGTTCCCAGCATCCACGTGGCAGCTCATAACTGTCTGTAACTACAGTTCCAGGGGATCCAACACCCTCATGCAGACATGAATGCAGACATAACACCAATGCACATAAAATTAAATTTAAAAAAAAACTTAAAAAGTGATCAAATCAAATTCCTCCACATCTTTTCATGGCTTGGCAATTTATTTCTTTTTAGCACTGAGTAATATTCCCTTGTTTAAGAGTACAGCAGTTTATTTATCCTTTCCCCTTCATTGAAGGACATCTTTGTTGCTTCCAACAAAGGAAGGCAGTTTGCATCAGAGATTTTAGATGTATTTTCAGTTCTCTTAGTAAATATGTGGTTGCTGGTTTGTCTAGTGGGAATATATTGAATTTTTTTTCCCTTGGGACACTGTTTTTCTGTGTAGCCTTGGCTGTCCTAGAACTGACTCTGTAGACCAGGCTGGCCTTGAACTCATAGAGATCCGTCTGCCTCTGCCTCCTACCACTACCAAGTTAGAATATGTTGAATTTTGTAAGAAAGTACCAAAAAATTTTTTTTGAAGTGTGTTTATTCTTGTTCAACTGTAGCTGAAGGTCCCTACATGTAGTAGAGGGAAGTAACCTATAGCTTTCTGTGGCTGTTCAGCCAAAGCATGGGGACTTGTCTTTGTTTTTTCTTGTACCGTAGCATTCTCTGTCTTATGTTAAAAGATGAAAAACTGACTTAAAGATTGAATGCTTAAAGACTGTGTAGGGTGTGCCAAGAAAGTTCCTGTGATTGCCAAGGGTGTGTATTTTCTCCACAGGGACTAAGTAAATAGACTCTTACCACGTGACCTTACCCCCTGTGCCTATTTATTCATCTAGGATATCCAGATAACTTCCTAACCCCACAGGAGTGCCAGGAAAATGAATACTTGTAAATCATAATATTTAACATTCATATGACTTCTGCCCAAAGCATTTTGCTTAATAATTTAATCTGCTCACTATTCCACTGAGACAGATCGTAGTTGATTCTCTTGCTGATACTGTGAAAAGCATAAAGTGGCAGAGGGACTAGTTTAGGGCACACAACAGGTCAGACAAAGTGACAAGAATTGTACCATAATTTGACTGTTTGCCTTAAGGTCAACCCTTTGATTCTTCAGTAGCAGCTTAGAACATTAGTGCTTTTGGTGATTTGGGTTTCATCTACCTTCTTAAACTTAGTCATGTGTAATCAAAGCCAGTATGGGTATTAAGCTTTTTATAAACCTGCTTGCTGCTGATTTTTTTTAAAAGATTTATTTTTAAAGCTGTGTTTGTGTGTCTGTGTATGAATATGTGCACATGACTTCGTGTGCCTAAGGAGGCCAGTGACATTGGATCACTCTGGAGCTGGAGCTCTATATAGCAGGTTGTGAGCCTCCTGACTTGGATGTCGGGAACAGTACAGGCTCTTAATCATTGAGCTATCTCTCTAGACCTACTGTAGATCTTTAAAGCACTTTTATTTTCCAGTGCCTAATACTATACCCCAAACATCTCACTAAATAGAATTTGTCCCAGTACTAGCTTTGACCAAGGGCTTTGTAATCTCAATGATCTATATACAATTTTTTTTTAATGTGTTTTGCCTTCATGTATGTCTGTGCACCATGTTTGTGCAGGTGATCATTATATTTAAGAAGAAATCACAGACATAATGGATTGCAAGTTGAAGACAGGTTTGTGTACATTATTTTGGTCTGGGTGAAAAGTAAGAGATCTTTTATATAATCTCTGAGGGAGAAATGTGGGTCAAAATAGGTTTCCTATCACCCAAAAGTACCTGTGTTATGCAAGGAGTATGCTATAGCTCCTTGTGTAGAGTGTTCCTCTGACTTACCAAGCAGAACTGGAGTAAGAATTCCAGCTTTGGGCACAATAAAAGCTTTACCATTAAATGCTGCAGACATTAAATGAATTAAGCTCCTTTTAGAATTGAGATAAGAGTGGAAATTTGCTTCATGAAAATGCAATGAATCCACATAATCTTCTCTACTAGCAGAAATGTTTGATGTTTTAAACAAATAAATTTCCCTTGTAGACAATGCCAAGGCGCTCTAGTAAGTATTGACTACCTCTGCCTTGTGCTTCTTTGTTCTTCTAGTCCTTATCAGAGTAGATCTAAAATAGGGATTTGTACTTTAGTTACTTAGAATTTTATGTTTAAGTATATCTGAGTGTGCGCATGTGTGTGTAGGTGCCTAGGGAGGCAAGAAGAGGGCATTGGATTCCCTGGAGTTAGAATTACAAGTGGTCATGAGCTGCTTGATATAGGTTCTAGGAAGAGAACGCAGGTCCTCTGAAAGAGAAGCAAATGCTCTTAACTGCTGAGCCATCCCCTCTAGCCCCAGTACTTTATTTTATTCTAGAGAGAGAAATGATAATAGTTTTGTATATTCCTAATATAAAGTCACTATAGTTGGTATATTTACATGGTGACATTGTTTGGCATGTGATACATATTTTGGATTAGCCAGATTTTATGTATATGGAGTTTCATGTCTATGTCTATAGCTTAGATTATTTGACATTCTCTGTGTGTGTGCACGCGTGCATTGCCAGTGGTATCAGATTGGAAGACATTTACTACAGAGTGTATAATGAGTCCTACATAAACTAGGTTATTAAAATGCAGACAGTTTGGAATTGTGGTTGAATAGTCTTTGGACTATTGCTAGTTGTATGTCTTTGAATTATTTCAAAGCCCAATTTCCCTATTTACAAAATAATAGTACTTCATGGGATTATTATAAAGATTAAGAGGTAATCATGCAAAGCTCTTTGTACATTATATAAAACATGCAGCAATTTAATAAATGATTTTGTTTTTATGCCTTTATTACTGTTTGGTTAAAGAAGCATTTTAGTGGCTATAAGTTATGTTTATAGGGAATTATTTGTTGATTTTGTTTGTTTGATTTTGGTTTTTCGAGAAAAGGTTTCTTTGTGTAGTGCAGGCTGTCATGAAACTCGCTCTATAGACCAGGCTGGCCTCGAACTCAGAGATCCACCTGCCTCTGCCTCTGAGGTGCTGGGATTAAAGGTGTGCCACCACCACCCAGCTTATTTGTTGAATTTTAATTGAATTGATTAGTCACTAAAGTGGGGGGCAATAGGAATTTGCTAGTATTGATGGAGAATATAGAAATAAACCAACATTGAGCATCTGTTACATGTTAAGCTTTGTTCTAGATTTACCTAGTACTTATGATTGCCACAAGCTATAAAGGGCTATTTAAGTTCCAATTAATTAACCCCTTCTCTCCATGCCATCTGCCACCTTGGCTTGAACCTAGGACCTAATAAAATAGTTTAATTCATTTTATTAGATAAGAAAGTCCAGGAAAGTATCTCCTATATTTTTATTGAATGAGAAATAAACTTGTATTTCCTAGTTTGAGGTTTTGAATGAGGCTTAGGCAGGCTAAGTGTGTGCTCTGTCACTCAAGCTCTTGTATTTGTGGAGCCCAGAAGAAACTTTGGGAGTCAGGGATTGAATTTAGGGCCTTTAGGCTTGGTAAGCAAACCCTTGAGTCATTTTTCATGCCTGGCCCCACTGTGGCTTTTTTTATATGATTATCTGATTTCCCTAAAATTCTGTTCTATACACCATCTCCTTGTCACTGGTGTGGGCTGAGGTACGAACCAGCCCACTCTAGTGCCCTTGAGGGATATGGAGTTTTGTGTTGAAGCTTCAGCAGAATGCTGGCCTCTGTAGTGTGTAATCCTCTAGGCTTTACTTTACTACTGCTACTGACTGGTCAGTGTTTTATAGAACTTTTTCTGAAGTGTTTCATAAACCTTTAGTCTCTCTCTCTCTCTCTGTCTCTCTCTGTCTCTCTCTCTCTGTCTCTCTCTCTCTGTCTCTCTCTCTCTCTCTCTCTCCCCCCTCCCCCTTGTGATTGCTTAGCAAATGAACAGTAGAAATAATGAAGAATATTTAACCTGGCATACTGGTTTTCAGCCCTTGTTCCATAAGCTGCCCTTAAACACTTACCAGGAAAGATGAGTGTGATAAAACCTCAGCTCAGTTTCACTCTAATTATCTTTACTTTTATCTTTCACATGCAGGAATTGCATGTAAAATTTTAATCTGAGAAAATGGCTTCACCATTCTTTTTCCCTGTAGTTTAAAGTCTAGTAGTTAAACCTGTCATAGGAGGGTTAGGGCCTCCTCTGCTATGAGCTGGTTGACGATGCTGAGAGCGTGCAATTGATTGGATCCGACAGCATGATCTGAAGGTCTGGTGTCGTGGGTGTGGATAGCTCAGCAGTGGAGCACACACGTAGCAAAGCCCCTAGTTCAGTCCTGGTTCCAAGAAATGAAACATAAAGATCTGATGTCAAGACTTGAATATAGTTTTTTCAATGAAAGAAAAAGAAACCTGGGAAAGATTTTGGGTATTAGTCACTTCAGAAGTGACCACTGCTTATCTCTGCCCTGGATTTGATGTATTTGCTTTGGGTAATGGGAGCAGGTACAGTGTGCTCCGATTCTGAAAGAATCCTGTTGCTGCGAGACTGCTGTTCTGCACTGGAGTTATTCTCTTTATGCCTTACGTGGTTGGCACAGAGACCATCATCTGTTTATTGGTATCCTTGGAATCATGTGACCTGGTGAACAGATGGGCCAGGTGAAACCTTGACTTTGCAGGTCTTATCCCCTAAACCCAACCATCCATTTGTTACATGTGATTAAACTATCACTAACAAGGGTAATTTCACATGCTTATTGGCAAATGTGGTTAGCAGGATGTGACATGACGAAGCACTGTCTTCCTCCTCTGTGTGCCATCTCCCTGAGGCCTCAAACTCCCTGCTCGCCCCCACCATGCCCTTGCCCAGGCTTGCCTTCCAGCTCACCTGCTCCAGATGGGCGGCACAGTGGGAGGACACTGGCAAAGGCAGATGTGTTTGTTTTCCGGAGACAAAATGTTGTGCTGCTGCAGATGGCAGTGCCTTGGAGCAAATGGCAGCCTTTGACACTACTGCCACACAGCCTGGGCATCTTGACAGACAGAGCTGGCTGACTCTCGGTGATGGGGAAATGGAGGAAAAACAAAATTGAAGATGTTAATCAATTCCTGGACTTTTGGTGCAAGTAGCAGTGTTCTGCTGGGAGGGAGCAGTTTTCCTCCCCTCCCAGATGTCTCAGTCAGCTAGTTGGTGGATTTTCACTGTGGGCCAAGAGATCTATGTGTTTGTTACTTTACCTTCTAGAATCAATAGGACAGACTAAAAACTAAACAGGCTACATCTAAACAGGTATTCATTTGTACTGCAAAACATATGTATATCCCAGGTCACATCAGTCTCCTAGGATTGGGGATGGCTCATGTCTGCCCCATTGGAGATACTCCTGTTCTATTTTTAGCGGCCATTTTGATTATCCAAAGGCCCAGGGACAGGTGTGCCTTGAAGTTGAGGTACCTTAATTAATATGACAACACTGTGCTTATACTGTTTTTCACCAGGGTAAAAATTCTGACAGCTGTCCTTTTAAGTAGTTTGCTTATTCAGTCATTAGGGTTTGACTAAGTCCATTAAGAAAACAAAGAGTGGTTGTTGAATCATTATACCTACTGGCTCCTAAGGAAAAGAAAATGGCTTCAGAAGATCCTTCTTTGAAGCTACTGGCTTTATCTGAAAACCTTTTTTCCCCTTCTTAAAAAAATTATGTGGTGTTTTTCCCAGCCCCAGTGCTGATAGAGTTAGGATTCTGCAGGTGTAAAGTCCTCCCCCTCCCCTTCCCCATCTCTCCAGGGGGTTGTATGTGAGAAGGTGTTGCTTTCTCACTCAGAGAGCATATATGTGCTACCCTGTTGGATGCCTGCTGTGAGCAGAGAGAACCCCTGTTCTTGTTGTATGGAATAAGCCTATTGGATGGCTGGAATTGTACAATCCCATAATGCTAACTTTTCACCTAAACTGTCTTTCCTAAGCACAATGGAGGTGAAATAATATATGTAATTGGTTTAAGTTTGTATTATTTTGAAACTTATGTCTTTAAAAATTATGTGGTTTCCTATCAAGGTTTGGTTCAAGGCTAGAGCAGCAGGATGCTGCTGTGTTTCTTATACACTTTGAAAGACCAATGTACTCTACCTTTACAATTGCTTTAACCAGTGCCCCAGTTTGGGTAGGCATGGCTGTGGACAAGCCCTAACGCTCAGACAGAAACACACATAAGCCCAGGCATCTTGGTGACCCTTTTATCTTTGTAGGAGCACACACACAATGTTATGAATTTAAGAACTGGTCCCCCAAACCCTTTTTAAACTCTGACAGAAAGTGCACAGTGTGTACAGTGAGGAAGGCTTTGCAGCAGAGGAGGAATTGACTGCTTTATAATGTGGGAAGTGCTTACATGTAAGTCTGTTACATTCATTAAGCTACACATGTATGTTTTATGTATTTTTACATATGCTATTCATAAAAAGGTCTAATTTATAAAAAGACAAAGGCTAAAAGAACAAGGAAGCATAATATTTTTAAGTTAAAAATGAGAAAAAGCAGTGTAATAAATATAATTCACAGGACTGGAAAGAAGAAAAGGAAGGGGAAGGTTATGGTTTCTGTGTGCTAATTGCCTGGTGTTTTCATTTGTTAGGGAGCTGAGGACCAAACTTAGGGCCTTGTGCTTGCCAGGCAAATTCTCACCACCGAGCTAAATCCCAACCCAAGTATAATAATCTGAATAACTGAAATGTTCTACCAGACTCAGGCCCATCCCTTTCTGAAGCCTTTAATGGGGGTGGCTTAGAGCCAAGGTGTTCTTTAATTGCCGATAGTTATTCACGCTGCAGCTCTCCAGCCTGCACTGGCTTTGGGGCTGAGGAAGCAAGTGCAAGGTGCAGTGTGTCCCTTCAGATAGGAAAACGAAGAAGTAGAAAGTCAGTTGTACTGCAGAGTGAACGTGCTAAGGTATATGTGTGTCTGGGAACAGACTTAACCTGTGCTTTGAAAGACAAGAGATGCAACAAAAGGGAAAACTAGAAACAGACCAGGATGTGTGAGAGCATGTTAGTGTTCACAGATGTTCAGGGCAGCAACAGATAGTTCTTTGATCCACTTATTCCTCATTTTATCTGTTTTGAGTGATAGGGTACAGTATAAAAATTAGGGTATTATTGATTTTTTTAAAATGTAAATAGATGACATATTCTATTGTATATAAAATCTATAGTTTGGTAAGTAAGGCTGAGAGTTTTAAAGAGTTTTGTTGTTGTTGTTGTTTTTCAAGACAGGGTTTCTCTGTGTAACAGCCCTTGGTGTCCTGGAACTCACTCTGTAGACCAGGCTGTCCTGGAGCTCAGAGATCTGCCTGCCTTTGCCTCCCGAGTGCTGAGATTAAAGGCATGCACCACCACAGCCCAACTAGAGGGATCTTAAGAGATTGAAACATGAGAGGTAGCCCATGTTATCATAAAAGCAATGGGCCAGGTCTAGCAGGATAGCTCAATGGTTAATGAGGACACAGGTTTTAGCACCTATATCACAGCTCACAACCATCTGTAACTCCAGTTCCAGTGGATTCAACTCCCTCTTCTGGCCTCCTTGGGCACCAGGAATGCATCTGGTATACATCCATACATGCTATGGAGACGAATATTCTGTACACACAAAATAAAAATAAATAAATCCTGAAAACAAAACAAAACCAAAAATCAGTGGTCTTTCTGAAAACCTTTTGGCTAAAGAGGAGGTTTACACAATCAGATCAGATTTTGTTAGATCATTGTCTGCTCTTTGGTGGAGTATTTGAGGAAAGAATTGAGGGAATGGGGAGACTTAAGAGCTCACATAGCCACTGTGGCTGTAGGAATAACTTACATTGGATATGAGGTGTTAATAAGGAACGCTGTTCTCACAGAAGGGTTCCTAAATATTCTATTTTTCCTTGAGAATTCATTGTTACTCTTTATGTACACTATTGATATCTAAAACATCTACAATTGTATATATTCTAAATATTCCCTCCCAGAAGACCATAGTGTTTATTAACTTGGAGATGAATTTATTGTATTCAGCATTCCTAGTTATTCATGGATATGCTCAGTATAGACATTTAATATGTAACCTGTGTTATGTGTGTCAATAGCAAAGTATGGCTTCTGCATGAGTTTTAGGAACTCACTTGAATGCACATGGAGCCCTACCTTTGTCCTAGAAACTACCAGCTCAAGAGAAAGGATCTAAGCGGCCTGGTTGCAAATGTGGTGTTGATTTTGCCATTGCAGGGTCAGCAATTTTATTTTGATGTTATTTGGAAGAAAGCAGTATTTTTGATTAGCAAGTAAAATTGATGTAGAAAACAAATACTGTGTTAACTAGTTGGTATAATAAGGCATCTGTGCCATGTTGCATTTCAACTCATTAAATTTCTCAACTTCTAATTACAGTAAGGTTACAGCTTTTAACAGAATCAACCAAACTTGAGCTTAGCAGTGGCTTTAGAGAAATAAAATTAAGGGGCTGGGGAGATGGCTCAGTGGTTAAGAACACTGTTCTTCCAGAGGACCCAGGTTCAATTCCCAGTACCCACATGGCAGCTCACAACTGTCTGTAACTCCAGTTCCAGGGGATCCAGCACCTTCATATGGACATATATACAG
The DNA here is from genome assembly GCF_949786415.1 of Peromyscus eremicus. Taxonomy (NCBI): domain Eukaryota; kingdom Metazoa; phylum Chordata; class Mammalia; order Rodentia; family Cricetidae; genus Peromyscus; species Peromyscus eremicus. Next base: position 137,885,436 of record NC_081417.1, read on the forward strand.
GCAAAAAGGAAGGAGGGAAGAAAAGAGAAAGAGAAACAAAATTAATAGCATTTTGGCATTTTTGTGGGATTCACTTAAACATTGAAATGACATGCTACTTCTCCTCCCCCCCCCCCCCCTTGGCTCCTACAATTCAGATTTGTTTAGTACTTGCTATTTACTCCTAGGAACTCTAACACAGGTAAGCACTGTGATTCATCATGACTCTGTTAGACAAGTGGGTTGAGCATTTGAGGCTCTAAGTGGAGCAATATACTTTCAAAGAAAATGACCTAAGGCCGTGAGAAGAAATAGCACAAATACGGTTGGATGGTTGGACATAGCTCATTTAGGGTTTCTGAAAGTCCAGTGGTTATTTCATTTGTAGCATATTGCCTCTTTCGTTCTCAGTATAGTATGAACATTTATAGACATTAATTGTTACTAGAGAGTAAATCTAGGGCCTCATACATCTAGGGAAGTTTTGAATCACTGAGCTACATCCCTAGCAAATATTTAGTGATTATGTCTTCTTGGTTTGAGGCTTTTGTGTTTTGTTTTGTCTTTCAAAACAGGGTTTCTCTGTGTAGCCCTGGCTGTCCTAGAACTCACTCTGTAGACCAGGCTGTCCTTGAACTCAGAGATCCACCTGCCTCTGCCTCCTGGGTGCTAGGACTGAAGGTAGGCATACACCACCGCCGCCTGGCTGATGAGTTTTAAGATGTTATTTTTTATTATTTTATGTGTATGAGTGCTTGATCTGTATATATTATGTATGTGTGCCACATGCATACCTGATCCCAGTGGAGGTCAGAAGTGGGTGTCAGATCCCATGTAACTGGAATTACAGATGATTGTGAACCGCTGTGTGGGTGCTGAGAATTGAACGTGGGTCTTCTGCAGGAACAAGTGTTCTTAACTGTGTCATCTCTCCAGCCCCAAATTTATTTTATTTTAAATGGTTTTTAGACTTACTATTTCATTTAATGTGTATGAGTGTTTTGCCTGCATGTGTATCTGTATACCACATGTGTGCCTGGTTCCTGAAGAGGTCAGAAGAGCCTCCCCTGGATCCCCTGGAACTGAAGTTATGGACAGTTGTGAGCCACCATGTGCATTTTGGGAATCAAACCCAGACCCTCTGCAAGAGTAACAACTGCTCTTAACCACTGAGCCATCTCTCCAGTCAAAATTTATAATTTTTAGTTATATGGGGGCAGGTACAGGGGAAGTACAAGTACTCTTGGAGGCCAGAGATATCGGATCCCCTGGAGTTACAAGCAGTTTTAAGTAGTTATGGGTGCTGGGAACTGACCTCGTGTCCTTTTTTTTTTGAGAAAGAGTCCCTCTGTAGCCCTGGTTTTGTATCTGCCTCCTGAGTTCTAGGATTGCTGGGATTAAAGGTCATGTGCCACAACACCCAACACAATATGCACTCTTAATCACTGAGCCATCTCTCCAGTCCCGTGTTTTCTTTAATGTATGTGTGTATATGCTCATGTGTGTACATGTGGATAGAGGCCTGAAGACACTGCATTTCTTCCTCAGTGCTGTTTGTCTTGTTTTGCTTTTAAAGATAGGATCTTACTTGAACTTAGCAGATTCAGCTAACCTGACTGGCCATCAAGTCCTAAGATCCTCCTGTCTCTGCCTCCTTAGCAGCAACATTACAGGTGCATGCTGCCATGCCTGGCCTTTTTATGTGTGCTGGAGATGGAATTTGACTGCACCACCTCCCCAGCCTGTGGGTTTTAATTTTTGAAATAAAGTCAGAGTATAGTCAAGGCTGGGAATTTGGAATCCTCCTGCAGAGGCTTCCTGAGTGATGCCACAGCGGATAAGTTTATTTATGAAACGTAGAGTTAATATTCTAACTAGTTTAAACTTGTAGGGTTTTGTTTTTTTTCCTATTTGTCCACAGGACTAAGGATGAAGAAGGAAACTACCTTCAAATTCCAACTCTCTACTTTCCTTTAGCCAGTCGATAACAGGAGCTCGACTTTCCTAAGTTCTTTCTTGTGTCTCTTTGTCTTTGCTAATATTATCCCCAGAATATGCCTGTTTCCCATGGCTGGCTCTTCACTGCTAGTTAAACTCAGTTTAGCATTTATCAGAGAAATTTTCTCTGCACCCTTTACCCCATTCCCTCACATGAATGTCACCCTCAACTTCTTTGTGCTGTCATAGCAACCTACATATACTTCTGCCATGTCCCGTTGTGACTATTTCCTTCAGTCTTCCACATGTGAGAACGTGTAGGTGTTGGTGTGAGTAAACCCTCCTCACTGGCTGCCTCTTCTCAGTCTTACTGACTTTGACTGTACCCTGTCTTCTCTTTCCAGCACTACTTTCCCCCTTAAAGGAAAGTCTTAACTCTTTGTTGCATTTTCTGTTCCTCTTGTTACTCAGTCTTACCAGTTGGCCTTCTAAATATATCTCACATTCCACACTTACGCCATCCCCTTCTGCCACAGTTTAACCCTCACTGTCTTCCATCTAGACTATTCATCATACTAGTAACACATATTAATAACTGTTCTAAAATGGTAAGTTTTCACCATCTCCTCTGGTTGCATACTGCTCACATTCCTCCTTTCTTTTAAGAAAGGATCTTACAAAGCTTAGACTGGCCATAAATGCAGTGTTTATGAAGGTGCCTTGAACTTCAACACACACACACACACACATACACACACACACGCGCGCGCGCCAACTTCCATCTCCCAAGTGCTGGGATTACAGGCATGTGCCAGCACACCTGGTTTAGCCTGAGCTAGGGATCAGGTGAGACTGGTTGAGTATATGCCAATTTCCTAATTATCCTGTCTTGTAACTCCAAGGAACTTCTACAGGATTTGATTAAAGATTTTATAAACTGTTTCTATGCTTAAATAGAAGAGATTGAATCTATGCATGGTTTTGTTTTTTGTTTTTGGTGTTTTGCGAAAGGGTTTCTCTGTGTAGTTTTGGTGCCTGTCCTGGATCTCGCTCTGTAGACCAGGTTGGCCTCGAACTCACAGAGATCCACCTGGTTCTGCCTCCCTAGTGCTGGGATTAAAGGCGTGCGCCACCACCAGCAGGCCATGTTACTTTGTTTTTTTGAGACAGGGTTTCTCTGTGTAGCCCTGGCTGTCCTGGAACTCATCCAGGCTGGCCTTGAACTTGGATAGCCACCTGCCTCTGCCTCCCAAGCGCTGCGATTAAAGGTGTGCGCCACTACCTCCCGGCTGTACATGGTTTTCTTAAAAAGGAGTATTTTTGTCTAGGTGTGGTGGATCATGCCTGTAATTTTAGTACTTGGAGGTCTGAGGCAGGAGAATTGCCATGAGTTCAAGGCAAACATGGGTTACTTAGTGAGACCTTTGTCTTATCGAAATGATTCTGTATCACTTAGGAATAGAGGCCATAATATTTTAGATCAAGTAAACGTATTTAATCACAATAATTGGAAATTGCTAATTTTAAAATGTTTGAGATGAATTTTATTTTAAATGTGAAAATCTGTAATTAGGGCCAGCAGGTAGAGACACTTGCTGCCATACCTGAGTTTGGTTTCTGGAACCCAAATGGTAGTAAGAGAGAACTAGATTCCTGCAGGTGTCCACATGTACACTCTAGCACTCATGAACACACAAATATTTTTTAATCTGTTATTAAAGTAGCAGAATTAGAATTCTAAAATTATACTCTGAAACCACCCAAAGGTGGTAAATTCCGTTGGTTATTGAAAACAAGTTCCTGAGTCAATTCAGAGCATTAGTGTAGGAGAATAATTGGTCCAGTTTACTTAGTAATAAAGATGCAAATGGATATTGACAGAGCAGTTAGGGGGTTGGTGTCACAACTATTTATTGAAAAACTCCTACAGATACTTGGTAGCTTTAGACCTTTCAGAAGAATTACAGCTGTAACATTAAACCTGTTCTCTTAAGGCCTAAAATATTATTGATCACAATTGGATGTGATAAGTGAAATACAGAACAATAGGAACTAGTATAAAAAAGTAAAGGATGTTTGTGTGTGAAATTTACAGCTGTTTATTGAATCATACATTTACACTAATTTCCATTTTTGTGGAGGCAGAATGGTTTCCTGAGAAAGCACACAAGACTTGTAGTTGGGAAGCCTGAATTCTGGTCCTGTGTCTGTTGCTAAGGATCCATGTGGATCACAGTCTTCTCTTTGAACAATGGGCCCATGTGTAAAGGGAATGCTGGGTAAGCTCATTGAGCTCATAGATTCTCCAAACATACAAACTGCATTTTTATGAGATGTCTTAGGATAAAAGATAGAACCTTGGCAGTCTGCTGGACTAAGAGGAACAGGCTTGGGGCAGAGGAATAGATCAGTGCTAAAGCATGTGTTTAGTATGCACAGGGCCCTGGGTTTGATTCCCACCCACCCCCAAAAGTGGCCACAGTATTCTTTTCAAGATATATTGTCTGTTTATATGTTTAGAAATCCATTGATTAAAATGCTCACCTCATTTATCCCATGGTGATTTAGTATCTACTTCCACATTACTGACCCACCAGGCGTGGAAGTATGCTTCCCACACTGCATAGGATTCCAAGGTGCAACATGGCCCCAAAGAAACTGCACTTTTCTTCAAGGCCCCTCAGTCCTAGTGATGTCGTCCCATTCAATTAGAGGTGGCAAAGGCTGGCCTGGCTCCAAAAGAAGACTGTCAATTCCTTTCCCTTTCTGTGTCCACGCTCGGCAGGATGCTTCCTCACGCCCACCTCTCTCCCCCTTGCTGTGACTTTGGCTTCCGCCAGATGTCACACCGCTGCTTGTCACCGCCCAGACTCTCATCATCGCTGATTTGTTGTTTTGGTGTATTTGTAACAACTGTTCTCTTTAGCTGTAAAATTTATGGAATTTCACGCACTTCTTAAACACCAGAGTGTTCCTTTTTCATAATAAGGAAACAGACGAGGAATTGTATGCACAAAAGTTCGATTTAAGCAAAGTTTCTGTGTGTGTTGTATGCTCCCCACTCCCAAATGTACAGGTCACAAGTGGAACTGAGCTTAGTTCTGTGGGTCTCAGGGGCACAGATAAGATAATGCATCTTGATCTCAGGAGGAAGTACATAAGAGATATACTTTATGGGTAATGCCCCAGTTAATGTTATCCCTTTGGTAACCATAAAAAGGTAGATAATTTTATTCTCTGTGACAGCATCTTCTTGATCTTTGTATTATCTCGTCAAATCTGGTAGCACAGTTAGAGCCTAAAAATGAGCAGGTGAGAGTAGCTAGGTTTTGATATTACCGTGTATCGGGCATTGCACTGAGTCCTTCACATGTATTTATTTAAACCCCAGGAAATCTTAAGTGGCTTGGAACTCTCCACTTAGTAAATAAGCTTAATGTGTACTTTTTAAGAGAGGGAAAATATATCTGTCTGACCCCTCACAGACTAATAAGAGACAATTTTTTAACTTGGCATGGGGACACATGTCTATGATCCCAATACTAGAGATATGAGACAGAATGTTTACAGCAAATTCAAGGCCAGTTTAATCCACATAGTGAGTTCCAGGCCAGCCAGGGCTGTATAAAGACCATGTTTCCACCTGCCTCCCAAAAAGAGAAAGGCAAAATTTTACAATACCTTGTTCTAGAGGCTAAAAGTTATTTTTAAGTTCCTGGTTGGTTTATTTGAAATCTTTTTCTTTGTATGTCATACACAACTTAAATCTAAGCATGTTGGTGTTCGTAAACCACTGGTGGTGATCATCAAGCTGTTGTTAGGGAGTGAGTGCCTTACTACGTGCTGAGTTCTTCTCCTAGATGGACAGTTGAGTATTTGTGTTGGTTGAAATATATATATATATATATATATATATATATATATATATATATATATATATATATATATATACTCAGTCTCAGCCTTTGCTGTAGAAGATGTCTAGGGATCTAACACAGTCTCCACTGGCAGACCTCCTAACCTTGTCTTACGTCTTAGATAGAATAGAGGTTACTTTGTAAAGGACAGGACTTTTGGTCCTGTCATTGGTGTTTGTACTACCCAGTAGTTAGGCCGATTCTTCCATTTAGTAGGCATTTAGTTTAGTATGTGATACTGTGCATAGGAAATATGGGAACTGATGAAAAAGTACATAGGCTAGAAAGTGATGCTTAATGCTGAGGATAATAGCTACATCTGCAAGAGGCATTATGAAAATACTAAATATGTGTTGACTTAGTTTCCAAATGTGGATATATATTTTTTCTGAGGGACCTAGGGTAGACTGACCTTGAAGTAAAATAATATTTTTAAGTGTCTAATATGATTGCTTTCAACCATGCAAGTCTGTTAATCTTTGGGCACAGGTAAACAATCCTAGGAAGGAGACACTAGGAAACTCCCCCACCCTCTTTTTTTTTTTTTTTTTTTTTTCTCTTTTCGTTTTTTGAGACAGGGTTTCTCTGTGTAGCCTAGCTGTCCTAGAACTCTATAGACCAGGCTGGCCTCATACTCAGAGATCTGCTTGCTGCTGCCTCCTGGGTACTGGGATTAAAGGCGTGCAGCATTATACCCAGCTGATACTAGGAAACTTTTCATTTACTACTTGCTCCCATGTTCCAGACAGTGTGCTAGTTACTTGTAATAAACATCCCTCTGTATCTTTTTATAAAGACACATACCTGTGTCAGGAGTAGTTGGACTTCCAATTACTTATACTTTTTATTTCATAGATTGTTTTAAAAAACAATCACTTATTAAGCCTATATTGTACTTTAGCTATTTACCGTGAATGTGCATTATTTCTGACCCTTCACTACAGCCTTTTTGTACTTGGCATTATCCCATATTTCAGTTGAGAATTCTAAAATTAAAACAGGTTAAGTACTTTTTCTAAAGTAACACATATGCTAATAGAATCAGAATTCAAGCTCAGGTCCAGCCCTTTGTTCCATGGCCTGTTTCTTCCTGAATTGTTTGTCTGTGGTATTAGTTCCCTTTTTATTTGGGACTTAATGTCTAACTTGCCTCCTAAACTGTTTTCTCCTTAGCAACTCGTGTCTGGAGGGAGATTGAAAAGAGAAGCAACAAATCCACTTTTTTATGGAGATGTAGGCATTTAATTTAAACTTGAACCACTTCTCAGAAATGGGGCCTGTTGGGGCTAGAGAGATGGCTCAGTAGTTAAGAGCATTTACTGTTTTTCCAGAGGGCCTGGTTCAACTCCCAGCACCACATGGCAACTCGCACTGTCCATAACTCCAGTTCCAATGGATCCAGTACCTCCTCTGACCTCTGAAGACTCCTATACACACATGGTGCATGTACATACACTCAGGCACACACAGATATACTTAAAATAAATATTCTTTAAAAGAAAGAAGTAGGGCCTATCACATCCTTGCCTTGGTTTAGTAGTTTTCTTAATATTTTCTTGTAATATTAAACATTAACCACATATATGTAAAATGTTCGAGATGTTCTCTTGTATGATTATTAATGTTCACTCATTTAACAAATGTTTATTGAATATATGGTGTATACCTGTACATCATTGAAGAAGACAGACATACTCCTGCCTTCATAGAGTTTATAATATATAAAGTATTTGTGAATAGGTGAATTGTATCTTTTATATACTGTTTCCCCCAGTCACAGCACAGGAAGTCACAGTTGTGTAAGCTGTTAGAATAGAACAGAATTGTAGGAACCTATGCTATTAACTTTCCTTGTAGAACTGCTTAGAATAGCACAAAAATGAATTGATCTCATTCCAGCAAACAATGACAGCATTTAAAAATTTATGTGAAACTTAAAGACAAAACAAAACAAAACCTAGCGTAAGTCAAAGGTCTTTGATAGAGCATTGTCAGAATTTCTGAAACTGCAAGTTGTTACACAGATGTATTGACTTAATTAGTCTAGATAACACCACTTATTTATGCTTAAGCATCTCACACATGCAAAAGTCGGTAATTCGAAGTCACACAATATTTGTGAGTTATCTATCTTCTATATCACGAGTTGTAGTTTCTGACTACCAACTTCACTGTATATAAGATGCTTAAGCATAAATAAATTATATTATGTAGATCAAGTAAGCACCACAGTTGCTTCTGGACTTGTGTTTACATGGGGTATTGTGTAAAATCTTATAATAATGGCTGTTGAGTGATGTGAATTGTTCTGAAACATGATTTAATCTCATACTATGGGAAGAGCTTCATTAAATAGAACATACCTGGAATCTACTGCTTGAGCCCTCTTTGAGAGTCTGGATGGATTCCTAATACACCATGCAACTTGGCAAAATTGTTTTGGTTAACCATGCAGTGGGTGTTTTGGGAGGACTGAGTTATACACTCAAAAAAAAAGATTAAACTTACTTTGTGATGGGTAAGAAACTGTATCATGAATTCTCTTATGGGAGAATGCTCATTAAAGACACTAGGCTAGTCTTTTTCTCCTCCTCCCTAATCCTCCTGATTTTAACTATAAGAACATCATGAGATTTAGCCAGGCGATGGTGTTGTACAACGTGGGAGGCCAGAGGCAGGCAGATCTCTATGAGTTCGAGGCCACCATGGTCTACAGAGGAGTTCCAGGACAGCCAGGGTTACACAGAGAAACCCCTGTCTCAAAAAACAAAAACATCACAATATTCTGTGTCTTGTCAGATTTTGCAGTACTGTTTCACAATTTTAAAAAATTCTATTAACTATATATATTTTTATCTTTAGCTAATTTAAGCAGAGCTTTTGTTGTTGTTTAAAGAGTGATTTATTAAAATGTTAGACTGTAGCTAACACACTAGAAATTTAGATCATCTAGGGCTTTTCCTATATTGTTTTTCTCTTGCCTTAGAAGATAGACAGGGATAACAGTAATCACCTTAATTTTGCACATAAGTAAACAAGCTCAGCTGGGCGGTGGTGGCACACTTAATCCCAGCACTCGGGAAGCAGAGCCAGATGGATCTCTGTGAGTTCAAGGCCAGCCTGGGCTACAGAGTGAGATCCAGGAAAGGCGCCAAAACGATACAGAGAAACCTTGTGTCAAAAAAAAAAACAAAAACAAAAACAAAACAAAACAAAGTAAAACAAGAAAGAAAATGAGCTCAGGGCCCACTGAGGTGGCTCGGCTGGTGAGAGCCTCCGTTCCCATGACCCACATGGTGAGAGAGAATCACTGTTTCAGAGTTGTCCTCTGAAGCCACATGTGAGCCATGACATGTGCAGGCAGGTACACGTGCGCACACACACTCACACACACACACACACACACACACACACACACACGTAAGCATAATAAAAGAAAACAGACACTCATAGCATTTAACATTTAAGCCTCTTGCCTATGGTTGGGCTCACTGAGAAGGTAGTACCAAGCACAGTTCCAGAGTACAGCACACTTCATTGGAAATTGATAGGCCAGCCATTATTTTCCCAGAAGTCCTGACTACTGATGGCTAATTCTTATTCCTGTGAGCTGTCTACTGTTTTATTCCAAGGATAGGTACCTGTTTGGAGGTTGGAGCTCCTATCATTTTCAAGGGACATTAGAACTCTTCCTGCTCAGTAGCACAGCTGGGTTAGCAGGATTCCAATAGGTATATTCATGTACTCTAACGTGAGTTTTTTCAAGCTACCAAATGCCTGCATTGGTCAGTGTGCAAAGAATATGCAGTGTCCGTGGTGATATATTGTGTACCTTAATACAATTTACCTGAAGATCAGAGGACAGAACAAGCCACTAGAGTAAACATAGAGGCCAGGCAATGGTGGCACACCCCTTTAATCCTAGCACTCGGGAGGCAGAGATCCTCCTGGATCTCTATGAGTTCAAAGCCACCCTGGACTACGTGAGATTAACTCGGTCTAGGAGAGAAAACAGGGCCAGGCAGTGGTGGCACACATGCCATTAATCCCAGGAGGTGATGGCTGGGCAAAGAAGGTACATAAGGCTGAGGAGACAGGAACTAAAGGCTTTTTTTCAGCTGAAGCCCTTTCAGCTGGAGCTTTTCAGACTGAGAAGTCCTAGAGGTAAGACGTGGCAGTGGCTTGTTCCTTTGTCTCTCCGACCTTTCAGCCTTCACCCCAATACCTGGCTCTGGGTTTTTTATTAAAAGACCTATTAGAATTCCTGTTATAAGTGTCTCTTTTGAAGCCATTGGCTGTTCCAACTTCATATTCCATGGTAAGATGTCTCATTTAATTGAACATTAGTGTACATGAAGGGATAGGCACAAACCACGGGCAAGGCTTACGTGCTACCCACTGAAGCAGATACAAGAAATATAAAAATAAACAAAAAAGCCCACAAATGGGATTCCCAGCACTGGTGCCTGGGGCATAGGCAGACTCAATTTAACATGGCAAATGCCCCCAGCCAATATAGGAAAAGTAATTATCTGGAAATGGGCAGCAGTGTAGGCGTAGTCAGGGTTCACTGTACTAATTTGTGGTGTTAGACTTACAGGTAATATGAAGAACGAATATTTATTAAATGCAAGTTACAGCCAACTTTTTATTTGTGTCATTGATGAAAAGTAGGTTTTTTTATCCATCTCTCTTTTGGTTTTTCAAGACAGGGTTTCTCTGTGTGGTTCTGGAGCCTGTCCTGGAGGCACCACTGCCCGGCGCTGATACTATTTCTTCTTTCCATTCACAAATGGAGTCAAGGGCTTGGTGCTTCCTTGAGGGAAGGCCCAGCGATTTTATCCATCTTCAAGGAGTCTTGTTCTATTAGGAAGGGGTTGGGCTGGTGGGATGGCTCAGTGGGAAAAGCTGCATGCCACCAAGCATGATAACCTGAGTTCAGTCCCAGGACCCACATGGTGGAGGGAGAAAGCCAACCCCCCAGAGCTGTCCTCTGACCTCCACAGATACACAAACATGAGAAGCAAGTGGAGTTTTCCAAAAAGAAAAGGGAAATGTAGGACATGTATACACACATACAATAAATAAATGTAGTTTAAAAAGAAAAACATTAGCCATTCATTTAGCTCTTCAGCTCTGGGGCAGCTTTTTGTCATCATGGTCTGCTCTTACTTTTTTTCTTGAGTTGAAAAGTACTGATTGCCTGGTGGTGACGACACATGCCTTTAATACCAGCCCTGGAGGGGTGGGGGGTGGGGGTGAGGGAGGCAGAGGCAGGCAGATCTCTGTGAGTTTGAGGCCAGCCTGGTCTACAGAGCGAGTTCCAGGACAGCCAGGGCTACAAAGAAACCCTGTCTTGGAAAATCAAGAGAAAAATGTAGTGATTTTAACTTAAATATTTGTTAAACCTCTATCCTTCCTTTCTCCCCTCTCAGTAATTATAGAGCATATATTATATTGTTTGATATTAGGCTAATATCTAGCCTGAACTAGTTTTGGGGTAGGATTTTTGGGATGTGTCAGGTATTTGGGGTTTTTGTTGCTGTTGTTGAGATATGACTCACTGTGTTGCCCAGGCTGGCCCCAGTCCTAAACTCCAGGGCTCATTAGTTTGCTTATTTTGTTTTTTGGGTTTTGTTTGTTTGTTTATTTTTAATATTTGTTTTCATTTTATTCATGTGCATTGTTGTTTTTACCTGCATGTGTGTCTGTATGAGGGTGTCGGATCCTCTGGAACTGAAATTCCAGACAGGTGTGAGCTGCCATGTGGGTGCTGAGAATTGAAGAACAGCCAGTGCTTTTTTTTTTTTTTTTTTTTTTTTTGAGACAGGCTTTCTTGTTCCTGTCCTGGATCTCGATCTGTAGACCAGGCTGGCCTCGAACTCACAGAGATCCGCCTGGCTCTGCTGGGATTAAAGGCATGCGCCACAACCCACTGAGCCATCTCTCCAGCCCTAGTTTCCTTATTTTAAATGACGTAATTGGACCCAGCTCTCTAGCCTGATGCATAATTGTGTTTGTTGGGTTTTGTTGATGTGTGAAACAGGGTCTCACTATGTAGCTTTGACTGACCTGGAACTCCCAGAGGTCTGCCTGTCTTTGCCTCCCAAGTGCTGGGGTTTAAGGTGTGCACCATTATTCTGTGTTCTTGGTTTCAACAGTAAAGAATGACCCAAGAACATTTAAGCCTTTGAAGTGCTTTTGTATCAGGCCACCCCCCCCCTCCCCATGCGTGTGTGAGAGTGTGTGTGGACAACTGGTGGGAGTCGGGTTCTAGGGGTCACACTCAGATCATCAGGCTGGGCTGTCAGTCCCCTCACCTGGTGAGCCATCTTGACGGCCCATGTCAGGTTCTTTTCCACAGGCTTTAAATAGAAACCAGAAAGCCTTCCTTTACCTCTGACCGTGCTAGAAGTTCTCCAGGCGGATGTGAATGTTTACTTCCACTGTATTTAGCCAGTTGCTGCTAATCGTTGTTACTTGTCAGGAGCCAGACGCTCCTGTGTGCGCTGTTGGCGCTCTGCTCTGCTCAGCACTTTGCTGTCTCTCCTTTGCAGACCCCATACCATGTGAACCTCCTCCTGGCTGGCTACGATGAGCACGAAGGGCCAGCACTGTACTACATGGACTACCTGGCAGCCTTGGCCAAGGCTCCTTTTGCAGCTCATGGCTACGGTGCCTTCCTGACTCTCAGTATCCTTGACCGATACTACACACCAAGTAAGTGCTAGCAGTCTAGGGGGAGAGCAGTAGCAGAGCCCTGCCGTAGCTGCTTCCCAGTCTTGTCAAAGCTTGGAGTTGGCTGACTGCATCCTAGAGAGAGGCTGGCTCCTCTCTGGAAGCTGATGTCTCTCTCTTGTGGGTCAGTACAGTCTTCCAAAACTTTATTGATAGAAGTCTGACTACCAGGACTGGAGAGATGGCTCAGCAGTTAAGAGCACTGGCTGCTCTTCCAGAGGACCCAGGTTCAATTCCCAGCACCCACATGGCAGCTCACAACTGTCTGTAATTCCAGTTACCATGGCAAAACACAAATATTAAAAAATTTTAAAAAGTCTTCCTACCAACCAAAATAAGCTGCTCCTGTCTTTCAGCTGGGTTTTGCCTTGTGTAAAAGGGGTACTGGAGTGAGCATCATCATGACTAGAGCATTTTCATTCAGTTCTTAACTTGTCTGACATTTATTCTCTCTGCCTAGGTGATTATAGACATCTCATAGTCAGTGAGCAAGTAAACCAAACAGTTTATGTACATGTTTGGAACTTACAAGGATGAACAGGTCCTACCATGATAGCTGAGGACTTCTTTGTTTAAAACCATCAAAGCTCTTGAAGACCACTCCCTCCTGCAAAAGAAATCCTTTCTTTCCCTGTCCTGTCAGCTGGATGAAGCTTGAGATGAGCAATGCTTTTGTGCTAAGTCTATCCTCTGACCCACTCCCAGGCTCAGCTCTAGCCACTCTGAACAGTGGGGACCTGAAATTCCTAGCGAATTCTCACAGGCCAGAGGTGCAGCACAGCTGAGTACTTCTCTCCTTACGCTCCGTTCTGCACTGCAGCGTCTTAACAGTTGGCAGATTCTTTTCCTTCAGCTCCTGCCCTCTCACTCAACCTTAGCCATGCTAGAGCTCCAGGCCACATCCTGAAAAGAATTAGCCTGGCCTCCTGGTGACTGTCTCTTGATTTTGCATCTGTCAGTAATACAGCTGACTCCCCCACCAAAATAACCACCAGCCACCCTTGAAGCCTAATGCATAATGTGTCATCCCGGTTTGCCACGCCTACCAACAATCCCTTTGGACCCTGTTCAGAAGAGTCTCAGGCCATCCTCTTAACTGTCTTCCCATTGTTCTGCTGAGACCCAGCTGGGAGCTGGAGGATGGCGCTCTGGCCTTGTTCTCCCTTTCCCTGATTTGCAGCTGGCAAGGCAGATGGAATTGATTTAAGCCCTGGACTACAGGGACTGGTGAGAGTGAGCTATGAAAAAGAGGGGAAGGCTGCTGGACTCTTAGAGGCGGGCCCAGGCCAGGGGAGACAGAATTCCGTCATGCTTCCCCTTCTCTGAGGCTGAAAATCAATTTGTAATGGCTCAGGGCGGTGGGAGCCCTCCTCTGCATATGGAGTAACTTTGTTGCAAGGTAGAAGTCTGAGTGTGTTTGCTTTTCCAATTGTGTGGCACTCAGACCCGGGGAAGTTTGAAACTTAATCACAAGCTGTTAAGAGCTGGAAGCAGGGCAGCCTGAATTCAGTGTTTGGCCTCTGTTCTCTTTCAGCTATCTCACGTGAGAGGGCAGTGGAGCTTCTTAGGAAATGTCTGGATGAGGTGAGTGCTCCCAGGGGTCCTGAAGGAATGTTTAGTCTCGGGTTGAAGTACCATTCCTGTTCTTGGTTGCTTTTTCCTGCTCTTTGCCAGACGGTATAATAAATACCCAGATGTGAAGTTGCTCCCAGTGATGGAGGTTGATGTGGTTAATGGGCTTGTTTTTCTCTCGTGGGTCACCTCCTCGTCAGTGTCAGTTTTACTGATTTAATTCTTTTCCTTTCTGGTTAATCCAGATTAGTGGTTCTCAAAGTTCACTGTGTATCATCCGGGGGGAACTTCCTTATCCCTGATAGACCTCAGCACCCACTTCTAAACCATTTATAGGGAGGTAGAGGCTGAGTCTCTTGTGTTAACTGGCAACCAAGTGATTTTTTTTTTTTAAATGGTTTTTCGAGACAGGGTTTCTCTGTATAACAGCTCTGGTTATCCTGGAACTTGATCTGTAGACCAGGCTGGCCTCAAACTCAGAGAGATCCACCTGCCTCAGCCTCCCAAGTGCTGGGATTAAAGATGTGTGCTAGCACACCTGGCTAGGCAACCAGGTGATTTTAATACAGGTGATATTAGGCCCTGCGGTAAGAGACAGTGCCCTGGACTCTGTACACCTACTGTGCCACCTTTAAAGTCTACTTCCTTAACAGTGCATTCAGGGGACCGTAGAGAGCACCTGGGAAGTTTGGGATCAGAAGTGGAAAGAAATCTTTGTTTTGGGAGTCCAAGAGCCCAAACTCTACTCAGAGTAAGAGTGTAAGGATCTAGGATGAGGTGGCCCAAAGTAGCCTCTTCAGCCTCTTCCTTCTTCTGTTTTTCTTGTGACCTAAGAAGGAACTTGAACGGATTGTCCAGTAGGAGGACAGAGCGGGTGAGAGCCTTGGCAGCACCGTCGGTCTCTGCTGCCTCTTGGACGACCCTGTCCCTTTTAGACCACTGTGCCCCATCCCTCTTCCTCTGTGCAAACCTCCTTTGCGCGAGAGCCACTGAGAATCAGCTTGGGGGTTCTTGGCCAGTCAGCTGATAGACAGTATTACCCACCAATATTCTAAGGGGGGCTGGCCAGGAAGGAGGCACCGTACTATCGGGTGCTCTTGAGATTTATTTCCCTAGGATCTTAAAAAAACCAGGACCAGGCATGGTGGTACTGCCTTTAATCTGAGTGCTAGGGAAGCAGGGGTGAGTGGGTGAATCCTGTGAGCTAGAGGCCAGCTTAGTGTACACAGCAAGTATCAGGCTAATCAAGGCTACGAAATGAGACCTTGTCTTTAAACAAAATTTTCCTAAGGAAAACATTTGCTTATTGTCGCCTTTTCTTGAAGTTTGACCTTGATTCTAGACATGAGCCATCAGCCAGAAAGAACTGTGGAAATGGAATGGGCTGTTGTTACCCAGTCCTCATGGGCAACATGAAGAGAGAGGAGGAGGAGGGAGGGAGGTCAGAAGCCTGAGAAGATCATTTCCCAGCACCTGAGGGAATAGGTGGAGAGCCTGGGTCTTCTCTGGAGGCTGTTGGGGAGGTTTCAGCAAGGGCAGCCACAGTTGTGACGACTTCCAAGCCATGCTGCTTACTAGTCACCTCGTGACACTGTCTGCTCCCATGTGTGCAGACTGTTCCTTGAACAGCCTTAACTTGGACTGCAAGAGACGGGCATGGCTTGTTCCAGGAATGTTCTCCATTCTCCAGGAATCATCCCCACCCCCTCTGCAGCTGCACACACAAACCCTCGAGTAAATGACTAGCATAAACTGTTGGAACCTAGGATGTCCTTTTCGGGTCAGAGTCTCTTCTTAGACCTTGCTACCTTACTACCTGGAGACT
Organism: Peromyscus eremicus; assembly: GCF_949786415.1. Classification (NCBI taxonomy): domain Eukaryota; kingdom Metazoa; phylum Chordata; class Mammalia; order Rodentia; family Cricetidae; genus Peromyscus; species Peromyscus eremicus. Next base: position 137,901,405 of record NC_081417.1, read on the forward strand.
TTTTAAGAGGCAAGTGTGTTCCTATAGACGGATTGGTAGCAGACTGTGGGGATAAACGTTGGATTGCCTCGTGTACGGGCTGACTTGAACAGAGGCAGGCTCCCAGCTCCATTTCCCAGGTCATGGTCACTACTTTCCAGTCAGCCTCCAGCTACTGTATAGACATTCTTTAGTGACATAGCACTAGCTGCCCAGTTCCACAGAAGGAGAGGTTTGACACTCAACCTTTTAGCTTAGAACAGAACCTGCCACATACTTAGTATTCGGTAAATGTTTGCTCACTGATTTCCTTCATATCTCTGCAGCTCCAGAAGCGCTTCATCTTGAATCTGCCTACCTTCAGCGTTCGGGTCATTGACAAAAATGGCATCCATAACCTGGAGAACATCTCCTTTACTAAGAAGGGCTCCTAACGTCTCATCCTTCCTCCCACTCATCAGGGGACTTTTTTGATAGGCTCCTTGATTTTTTTTTTCTACACTTTTGGCGTGCACTCTTGATAGATGGTTAATCAAAATAAAGCTGAAGATAACTAAATTGAGCTTTCTGGTTTTGGTCTGTTTAGCTAACGTCTCGTAGAAAGGAACCAGCCGTAAGGAGGGTCATCATCTTGTCAGGATGCTCCTTCCTGTCCCTCTCCCTCTGGTAATGATCTGAGTGTCTCTGCCAGCTCAAAGCCCACACTGTCTGTCTTCCCCTCCAGCTTCTTCCAGCTCGCTCTTTCGATTTCTGCTTGTTATGTCTTGTTCTCTCAAAAGCACTGCATCTCTTTGCCTTTGAGCTTAAATCTTTTGTTGGCTGGACATGGTGGTGCATGCCGGTAGTTCCAGCACTTGGAAGTCAGAGGCAGGAGAATCTTTGTGAGTTTGAGGCCAACCTGGTCTATATAGTGAGTTCCAAGACAGCCAGGCTATGTGGAGAGACCTTGTCTCAAAAACAAACAAACAAAAAAAAAAAAAAAAAAAAAAAATCTGTTGTGTGTTTTGTTTTGAAATACATGTATGCAATGTAGGGGACAGAGGACAACCTTGGGTGTTGTTCTTGGGAACACAGTGTGTGCCTCGCACCAACATGCTCATGTTTGGTTTTATGGATTCTGAGGATCAAACTCGGGTACTCATACTTATGAGTACCAGCTGAACTATGTCCCCAGCTCTTAAATCTTTTTCAGTTGATTAATGTACTTGGGAAATACGTCAACAGTGGAAAAACAGCAAGAAATTATTCCTCCTGTTATATCTGATCACTTTCTCAGATAACATTTCAGCTACTAATTTCTTACATGTTTCTTTGTTTGAGACAGGATCTCATGTAGCCCGGGCTGGTCTTGAACTCTCTGTAGCTAAGGATGACCTTCAACACTTTGTCCTTCTTTCTCCACTTTCCAAGAACTCGTGGGTACAGCCTGCTTCACTATGCCCCTTTGTACTTTGGGTGTTGGCGAGGGCGATACAGGGATGGAACCCAGGTGCTTGTACTGGTAGGCAAGTGCTCCGTCCTCAGTCCTTTTTAGTTTTTGTTTTGTGACAAGGTCTTGCTAATTTGCCTAAGCTGCTCTTGAACCAGCTGTAACTCAGGCTGGCCTTGAACTTATGAACTTCCTGCCTCAGCCTCACTAAGTAGCTAGGATTATGTGTTTTTACCATCAGGCCCAGCTAGCTTGCTTGCTTCCGTGCTTTTTATTGTATTTATTTTTCATGTATGGGTGTATGCCTGCATGCATGTCTGTGTGCCATCTCTGAGCCTAGTGTCCGAAAAGGGCGTTGGCTCCCCTGGGACTGGAGTGTACAGACGGTTCTGAGCTGTCATGTGGTCCTGGCAGTTAAACCCAGGTCCTGGTTTTAAAGATACAAGTATGCATAGGGTAGCTCGGAGGTAGAGTACCTATCTGCTCAACGAGTATCAGACTCTGGGTTTGAGCTGCAGCATCACACACAAAAATAAAGGCTGTTCTTGCCTGAGGGCTTTGTTTTGTTTTTTTAAAGGAAGTGGAGTTTTTTATTTAAAATAATAATGTGTTTATATGGGTCTCGATCAGACAGGAACTTTGATGGAGTTGGTTCTTCCACCTTTGTGTGGGCTCTGGGAATCAGACTTGGGTAGTCAGGCTTGTGTCACTGGTCACCAGGTACCTTCACCTAATGAGCTATCCATGGGTTTTCCTTCTTTTTAAACAGAATCTCACTGTGTAGCCTAGGCTGATGTGGAACTCACTCTGTAGACCACGCTAGCCTTCAACTCCAAAGATCCATCTATCTCTGCCTCCTGAGTGCTAGCTAGGTCTAAAGGCATGTGACACGGTACCCAGTAAGTTTTTTCGAGATAAGGATTCATTGCATATGTAGCAGAGTCCAGGCTGTTCTGGAAATTGCTTTGTAGACCAGGCTGGCCTTAAACTCATGAACCTTCTGCCTCAGCCTTTTTTTTTTTTAGGGGGGGCCAGCAAGATGGCTCAGTAGATAAGGCTCCTGCTGTTAAACCTGGGTTCACCCCTGGGATCCATGTGAAGGAGAGAACCAGCTCCTGAAAGTCTCCCTTGACCTCCATATGTGTGCCATACCCACACACTAAAGTAAATTTATAAATGTAAAAAAATGAGGCTGGGTGTGGTGGTGTACACTGGAGGCAGAGACAGGAGGATCTCTGTCAGTTCCAGGCCAGCCAGGGGTGCATGCGTGCATGCATGCGTGTGTTTGTGTTTGGTGTGTAGCAAGACCTCTTCTCAAAAAAATTTTTAGATGTTCTATGTATTTGATAATACACTATCTTAGAAATTGTTTTGTGCCAATGCATATAAATCTACCTTATTTTTGTGAATAGTTGCACTGTATTCCCTCAAATAGATGTGCCACAGGTTAACCAGATAGCTAGACCCTGTCCCCCCAAGTGTGTGTATTTTTTTCCCTTGGGGTAACTGAACCAGTGGGTGGTGTGTGTGTGTGTGTGTGTGTGTGTGTGTGTGTGTGTGTGTGTGTGCGCGCGTGTGTGCTGGATATGAAACCCAGGGACTCATGCATTCACTCTACCACTGAATATTTCAGAAGTTCTTTAAACAGCAGGGTTGCTTTTTTTAATATTTTGTGTATGGATGTTTTGGTTGCATGTATGTCATGTCCACCACATGTGTGCCAGAGACTAGAAGACCATCAGACCATCAGACTATGGGTGGTGGGAATGGAACCCAGGGGTCCTCTGGAAGAGCAGCTAGTGCTCTCAACTGCTGAGCCATCTCTCCAGCCCCAGACAGTAGTGGTGCTTAAGCTGTTTGTGTCAGAATAACCTGAGGGAGTTTTCTTTCCTGATGTAATTGATTGCACTCAACTCCAGATTTTAAGTTGCTATGTGGTTTGGTTTTTTGTTTTGTTTTGTCTTGTTTTGTTTTTTGTTTGTTTATTTGTTTGTTTTTTGGTTTTTCGAGACAGGGTTTCTTTGTGTAGCCCTGGCTGTCCTAGAACTCAAGAGATCCACCTGCCTCTGCCTCCCAAGCCGTGGGGCTAAAGGCGTGCGCCACCGCCATGCCAGGCTGGACATGGGAATTTTAAGCTTCCCAAATAGTTCTTACCTTCTGTCATGACAGAAAACCACTGGATTGAGTTTTCTTGGGAGCTGTGATTCTGAAATGTAAGTTTGCATTCTAGCCCCTTAGGTTTTTATTTTTGTTTATTCCTTTTAGGTGTTTAGAGACAGGATCTCATATAGCCCAGGCTAGCCTGGAAATCCTGATTCTCTACCTCCCAGGTGCTGGGATAGCACAGGTGCCCAGCAATGCATAGCTTACTATAGGGCTTAATGAAATACAGACCAGTAGGTCCTGCTCTTGTGGTTTGTGCCTGTGTGAGTAAAGCCTGAGTTTTTACATCTGTTCTGTTTGCTGATGTTGCTCACTGTTTTGCTCACCGAGAACATTTGAATACGGTTTGGCCTTAGACTAAAGTAAAACCTACTTTACCCAATCTGTACTATTTTATTTTTATATGAAGTTTTGTTATATAGTCCACATTGTCCTCAAATTCACAATCCTCCTGCCTCAGTGTACACCACCACACCTGGCATCTGTAATCCTAATACCACATATAGAAGCCAGGTGGTGGTGGCACTTGCCTTTAGTCTCAGCACTTGGGAGGCAGAGGCAGGCTCTACCAAGTTCCAGGACAGCCAGGGCTACACAGAGAAACCCTGTCTCAAAAAACCAAAAATAAATAAATAATGATACCACATATAGATAGGTTTTCAGTTTGTCTGAGAGAAGCATATCCTGTTTCTGAGATTGCTATCATTTTTCATACTCAATACTGAGTGAAAAGTCAGTTCTGATGTCTTACAGGCTTCTTTATACACTGATGCTAAGTGCCTAATGTAGTAAGAATTAGGTAGAAAGAGATGAGTCACTTCACAAGTGATTCTGCCTCCAACATCACGTGAAGGGGTTTGGACCCTCTGCTACATTCCTGGATCTCTAGGTATCTGCCTGAAGAGCTCCACAGGTGCTTCTCATCACCCCTTGGGTGATACCTGCTGAAGCATGGGTATCTATAAAATGGTTGAAAGAGGACCTAGTTCGTAGTAGTCTTCTATGCAGTGATGTAGAGCAGGACCTGGTGTGTAGGAAATGCTCAATCAACATAATCCTGGCTAAACTTGCTCCACAAACAGGACTTAACCAGGAGTGAAAAGCTCAGTGCCTTTCAGTGTACATGTCTCCAGGCAGCCTCGTGCAAACCCATAAACCCAGCTGTCTATCTTCACCCTCTATCTATTTTGAGCTACAAATCAATTTATTCATAGATACTTCAGCCCCAGCTTTAGAGAGAGCAAGAACATCAACATGTCTAAAGCTGACTTTACCACCTGCCTCACTCCAAAGCTATCTAGTCTTTCACCTTACAGCTACCTATGCTGGAAACCTAGGCATTTAACATTTTAAATGTGTGTGTGTTGGGGCTAGAGAAATGGTTCTGGTTAAGAGCACTGGCTGCTCCTCCAGACATAAATAGTCCTTTAGTTGACTTTGTTGTATCCTAGGAGCAGTGTACAGTGTTGATTTCTATGTAAATGACTAGTGTGTATTTACACAGTGGTTTGACAATCTCACCCTCCTAGGAGTGTCTGTGACAGAATGGAGCAGAAGTACTGGACCCACTATTTGCGTCTCCCAGATCATCAGATAAAGTTGTACATGGTAGAAAAAGGGACTGAGAGTTGTACAGCAGCATTATATTCTAAGCAGTATTAGCACATTTCAAGTAAGATAGTCTTTTTTTTTTTTTAAATAAAATATTCAAAAAGTCAACAGCAGGGACTGAAGAGATGGCTCAGCAGTTAAGAGCACCGACTGCTCTTCCAGAGGACCAGAGTTCAATTCCTAGCACCCACATGGCAGCTCACAACTCTGTAACTCCAGTTCCAGGGGATCCAACACCCTCACACAGATATGCTGCAGGCAAAACACCAATGCACATAAAATAAATTTAAAACCTGTGTACGTGCGTGCGTGTATGTGAGATCAACTTGCAGTTTTCCTTCTGCCTTGTCCTGGGGATCAACTCCAGTCGTCAGGCATGGTGGCAAGCACCTTTAACTCACTGAACTATCTCACTGGCCCTCATTTATTTTAAATGAATTTGATTTTGGAATAGCTGGTTTTACAAAAAAGTTACAAAGGTAACATTTCCCTTTTACTCCTTACTTCCCAGTCTCTGCTAACAGTAGCATCTTACATAACCATGCTACATTTGTCCAAGCCAAGAAGCTGACATTGATACATTTGTATTGACACTAGCTTTTGTTCAGGTTTCATGTTCTCCTCTTGTCCTTTTTCTGTTCTCAATGCAGGCCACGCTACCACATTGCTCTGTTTTTATATCACCCTTTATTTTCTTGCTATGACTTTGAGACAGGGTCTCCCTGTGTAGCATGGGCTGTCCTGGAACTTGCCATGTACAGCAGGCTGGCCTCAAACTCACAGTTGTTTGCCTTGGTGTACTAGGCATTTCATAATCCTCAGCCATCAGTTCCCTGGGTTCTTCTCCCTCTTTTGCTCGTCATAAAGCTCAGGGTCCATTTAGTTGGATCCCGAGAAATTTCTCCTTAATACTCTGATCCTTTCCAAGAAAGCAGGGAGGGCTTTAAGCATGTGCTTGCACACACTGAGAATCCGGATCCTTGCCTAATCCAAAGACTCCCTATTTAATTCTGAGCTGGTGTTGCACCAGAGAAAGCAGTGTAAACCATTGTGCAAACCTGTTCTTAGTCATCTTTTCCCTCAGGCTAACCCCAGCCAGTCAGAAGCTTCAGTGCTGGTTAGCTGCAGAGGGATGACGAAGGAAGAGTCCAGTGCCCAGGCTTCATGGGATGCTTCTTAGAGCAAGCACGTACACAGTCTGCCCTGTACTGCTTCCTCTGCAGTGCTGTGGTCCTAACTGTATGCTGGCACCCCAGGGCCTCAGGGCACCAGGGCTGGGGGGACCTCTTCCCATGCTGGGGTCAAGCCTGTTGGCCTCTCCGTGGTAGGCCTGTGGGGTGCAGCGAAATGAAGATGAATCGAACAGCTATGAATAAACAGTGTGAAATCTACTGAATTTTGAGACAACACAGGCATTGGGCAAGTTACTCAGCTATAATTTTCTCCTAAAATAGGACTGATGACTATCTGGTTTTTTCCTTAGGAAAAGTTATCCAGTACTAAAAAGTTCTTGAAAAATGAGTTTCTTCTTTATCAACTTTTTAAAAATAATTAATTTTTTTATTTTATGTGCATTGGTGTTCTGCTTGCATGAATGTTTGTGTGAAGGTGTCAAATCTTGGAGTTACAGACAGTTGTGAGCTGCCATGTGGGTGCTGGGAGTTGAACCTGTGTCCTCTGATAGAGCACTCAGTGCTCTTAACCACTGAGCCATCTATCCAGCTCCTGTTTACCAACTTCTTATTGATTATTACTATATATATGACAGGCCAATATTGCATAAGTACTATATGTTTTTACCTCATTTAATCTCAGCCTCACACAATCCGTGATTTTGTTTGTTGAGACAAAGTTTCTACATAGCTCTGGCTGTCCTGAAACTCACTATATGTAGACCAGGTTGGCCTCAAACTCACAGAGATTCACCTGCCTCTTTCTCCTGAGTGTTGGGATTAAATGTGTATGCCACCATGCCTGGCAGTCTGATAATTTTAAAACTCAAAGGTCTTGCCAGACCAGGGGTTTTGGTTAAAGGAGAGTATCTATCTAATTCTCATATTCTTTCCTATATATGGATTATGATTTAAGACATCTTGAGAGAACTGATGCCACAGCTTAATTGGTAGAGTCTTGCCTAGCATATCGAAGGCCCTGGGGTTGTCTCTGATACTGCAGAAACTGAGTATAGTGGTATTCCCAGATCTGGAAGGTAGAGTTAAGGGGATCAGTCATCCTCAGCTACATAGTGAGTTGGAGGCCAGCTTGGGGTACATGAGAGCCTGCCTCAAACAAAACAATGTCTTGAGAAAATAAGGGACATCCTTGGGGGACAGAATTTCTTTGTGTAGCCTTGGCTGTCTTGGAGCTCACTCTAGGCCAGGCTGGCCTCGAACTCAGAGATCCATTTGCCTTTGCCTCCTGAGTGCAGGGATTAAAGGCGTGTGCCACCACTACCCAGCTACATCCTTGAACTCTTAACAGAGACCGCAACACCTTTGTCTAACAATATGTGTTCAAATACTGGAGGAGGAACAAGCCAGGCAGGGGACAATGTGGGCAGTGGCCTGAAACGTGAAGTTTGAGGAGTATAAAGAAAGTTAGTGGCCAGTTGGTGGTGGCGCACACCTCTAACCCCAGCACTCGGGAGGCAGAGGCAGGCAGACCTCTGTGAGTTCGAGGCCAGCCAGGACTGTTACACGGAGAAACCCTGTCTTGAAAAACGATACAAAAAGGAATTAGTTGCTATAGAGTGAGTGATGAGAATCGTTAGTGAGGTTGGAGAAGGCAGCAAAGTTCAGATGATGCATAGCACAGCCTTCGTTCGGATGGAGGTGTACCAGTGAAAACAGATTGACTGGGAGGCTGCTGTTGCAGGCCTGAGGAGGAGTGATGGAGACAGAGAGAAGGATTAAATCGGACGCCCCAGTTCCTGGTAGAGGTGGTGCCATTAGCAAAGACGGGACAGTTAGGAGGCGTTCAGGATTGGTGTTGAGTCAGGCACCCCATCTGGGACCTAAGTTTGAGGTGCTTGTCAGACCGTATGTCAGAGACACCAGGTAGACATAGGACATCCCAGCCTGGAGTTCAGAGCCATCTGGGCTGAGGGTAGAGGGCAGCAGCGTGCATGTGGAATAGAAAGCCCCAAATGGAGCGAAGCCATCTAGGGAGACACTGGCCCCAAGAGCCAAGATTTACAAGGAGGCAGGGTAGGAACTGGCCAGGTCAGGTGAGACGGAAAAGCTGGAAACCACACAGCATTTCAGAAAAGACCAAGTACACCAGGTGTGGCACAGTTCCAGTACTCGGCCTGACTGTAGTTCAGAGGCCAGTCTGGATTATGTGAAAACCTGTCCAGAAAACCAAAATTTTAAGAGCAATTTTTTTGGTTAGTCACATCAAAGTAAAAAAAAAAAGGCTCTAGCTTTGAGCTGATCATTGATGCCCATGCTGAATAGATTTAAACGGACTGGCAGGGGCGTTAGTGAGTTGAGAGTCAGGAGTGAGGAAATAGAGGAAAAGGGGGCTGGTGAGATGGCTCAGAGGTTAAGAGCACTGACTGTTCTTCCAGAGGTCCTGAGTTCAATTCCCAGCAACCACATGGTGCTTCACAACCATCTATAATGAGATCTGGTGCCCTTTTCTGGTGTACAGGGATACATGCAGGCAGAGCATTGTATACACAATAAAGAAATAAATCTTGAAAAAAAAAAAAAGAAATAAAGGAAAAGGTGTCTTCCAAAAACTTTAACTGCAAAAGACAAAAGGAGGATTTGTGTTTTGGGAGGTGAATCCTGGAATATGTGTGCTTCAGGTACGGTCTAGTAAAGGGAAAGACTATCAGGAAAAATGTCTGAAGAGTGAACTCCTTCAGAAGGTGAGGGCTGAGTCAGCGCTTGCCCTGTTTAGACACTGGCACAGACTGTCTACCTACAACCATGGTAACATGCTGGACAGACTGGACAGACAGGCCCAGCAAGTCACAATAAATGTGTACTGTGTTCACTTGACGCACACACACAAATAGCCATACTGATGTGATGAGGCATGTAGACTCCTAACATCAGTGCCCACATTCAGAAGAACCTATTGTCTAACAGTATCTTTCTTTCCTTCTTGTGAACAAAAACGTGCTCCAGGGGCTGGAGAGATGGCTCAGAGGTCAAGAGCAGTGACTGTTCTTCCAGAGGTCCTGAGTTCAATTCCCAGCAACCACATGGTGGCTCACAACCACCTTTAATGAGATCTGGTGCCCTCTTCTGGCCTGCAGTCATACATGCTGTATACATAATAAATAAATAAATCTTTAAAAAAAAAAAAAAAAAAAAAAGTGCTCCAACTGCCCAGGTGGGCATGCTGGGGCATGAGCAGAGGTCAGTAAAATGAACCCCCAACTCATTAAGATAAATAACTCATGCTGCACCAGGAGGCGGGGCGGTAGCGCACGCCTTTAATCCCAGCACTCGGGAGGCAGAGGCAGGCGGATCTCTGTGAGTTCGAGGCCAGCCTGGTTTACAGAGAGAGATCCAGGACAGGCACCAAAACTACACAGAGAAACCTTGTCTTGAAAGAAAAGAAAAAAAAAAAACAAAAAAAACCTCATGATGGACAATTTCAAATTTTCAAATTTAATTACATTGTACATAAATAAATAAGACAGACAGCAACAAGTCTGTGGTGTGCAGCCTGGGTTCAAGTTCTGGGATTTGTGCTGTACCATCTTTATTCCTCAGGGGCATCTCCCGCCCACTCTTCTCCAAGAGCAGGAAGGATCCAATGAACCCACTCGGACCTCCTGCTAGTCCCCACGTTCTGGGGTTAGGGAATTCTGGAGTGAAGGTCACTAACTCTTACTCAGTAGCACCTGGGGTTTGTTAATGGCGTCCCCTTTGGGCACCCACTGCCGCCCAGGCGTCTCAGTGGGAAGGGCTCTGACCCATGAACCAGACTTTTCCATGACAGTTTCCTGTCGGAGCCTTACCAGAAACCTCCTTCCTGACCCAAGCAGGTTCCACTCTGGGCTGCTGCATGAATGTTATCTCTCTCTGGCCTGAATGGAATCCCACCTTTTAGTTCTTTCTGGGCCACCCGCAGCAGCCAGGGCCTCATCTCAGGCATTGGGAGTCACTTAGCTACAGAGCGAGAGTTACTTCCGGTGCTTGGCATCCTTCTCTGAGGCCTTGGTCTCTCCGTGCCCACCGCCCGTACTGCTTAGAAACATCTTGTCCAGTCCTTTGAGTGACTCTAGCAGGTAGTTCTGGAAGGCGGAGAGAGCCGCGCAGATGGCGGGGCCCCCGAAGCCGTGAGTGATGAGGCTGAAGTGTGTCAAACAGCTCTGGACCCCGGGCTCCAGGATGAGGGCTGGGCGGCTGTTGCCCAGCGGGGAGCGGTCCTGAGCCATCAGGTCTGCAAACTCCTTGCAGATCTGCCTGGTGGGGGGAGAACAGTCAGAGGTTAAAGAACAAGGTTCTAAACCCAGACGAGGACCTACTTTCTGACTCTTTGAGACAGGGTTTCTCTATGTAGCCACAGCTGTCCTAGAACTCTATGTAGATCAGGCTGGCCTCAAACTTACAGAGGTCTGCCTGCCTCTGCCTCCCAAAGGCTGGGTTTAAAGGCGTGCGCCACTTCACCCAGCAATTTACGGAATTCTTTATTTATACGATCCAAACAGTTTGACCTTCCTGACAACCTACAAGTAACAATGATACCATTTTGCAGAAACAGAAACTGACTTTCACAGAAGTTAACTCAGCATCTCCGTGCTGTGCACTTGTGAACAACATATGCTAGTACCCTAATTTCTCTCCCTCAGATGTCCTGTCTACAGAATGCAACTCAGCTGCCTATTCCCTTAAACTTTCTGTGATCCCTTCTTTCACCCTAAACACAGTGCGTCACAGGCCCTTGTCTGTGAAATTATGAGAACAGTCCAGAACCTGCCTTGCATAACTAAAATACCAGCAAATGTTGATGCCCAGATCAACCATGTACACTGTATATGTCGTCTCACATCATCCCAACAAATCTATACCATTAGCCCCATCATATGGTTCCAGACAGATAGGTGACCTAATCTGTAGTCATTTTACATCATCCCAACAAATCTATACCATTATCCTCATCTTATGGTTTCAGACAGATGATATAACCTAATTTGTATATGCCATTTTACATTATCCAACAAATCTATACCATTATCCTCATCTTATGGTTTCAGACAGATTAGTGGCTAAGATGAGACTTGAATCCAGATCCAGCCTATGGTTGTTTCCATTCCTTTGTGAATTATATATGTGACTCAGATCAGAAGATCCATCATCTCTCATCTTTGTGTCTGGCTATGCATCTTAGACAAACCAAGATCCCAAGAGCACTTGATGCAAGAGCCGATTCATATTCATGAATGAAGTGGACTCCATTTGGACAGGCTCCTCTAGCCCCAGGAAGAAGCCTTCCAGGACTCTGTATTGAGTAATCCTGAGTCTAGGTCCTTTGCTGCCTGAAGGAGGAAAGCCCCATGTGGAGGGTGGAGTTGTGATTTGAAGGCCAAACCCACAAAAGTCAGCTGGACTAGAAGTCTGAGTGGTCCAGACTGTGAGGTCCTCAAAGGCATCTGGAGTTCAGCCTGCAGAAGACGGTTCTGAGTTCTTGACCTCCTCCATCCCTTTCTTCCCATCTCTCCTCTGTCTTTTGTTTTTTCCTTCAAGGAGACTGCTTCCTTCCAAATGACTGTTTGTAGCCTTCTGGATTTTATATTTTGAAATCTTCTCTGAGATATGAAGATAGAACCATTGGGAGGTGATGAGGCCATAGGAGTAGAACCCTATAGACCAGCAGTCCTCGACCTTCCTAATGCTATGACCCTTTTAATACAGTTCCCACATTGTGGTGACCCCCAATCATAAAATTATTTCATAGTTACTTCATAACTGTAAGTTTGCTATTGTTGTGAATCGTGATGTAAATAACTGATATGCAGGCTATCTGATATGTGAACCCCCAATGGGGTTGTGACCCACAGGTTGAGGACCACTGCTATTGATGCTATTAGTGTCTTTATGCTCCTTTACCACGTAGAGAACACAGCAGCATCAAGTGCTATCTGTATGTTAGAAAGCAGGCCCTCACCAGACACAGACACTGGCTTGATCCTGAACAGCCTCCAGAACCCTGAGACATGAGCTGCTTGCTACCTCCAGAACCCTGAGACATGAACTGCTAGCCAGCTTAGGGTATTTTATTAGCGACCCAGGGGTAAGACAAGAAGACCTGAAGTGACATCATGCCATCGGTGGTGAGGGAGGTGGCAGTGGAGCCCGCTGAGGGGTCAGGAATGGCCTGAGGACCTCAGGAGAAAGGCCACAACAGCAGAGTAACCCCTGTGGACCCATGCCGAGGCCTGGGCTGGTCAGGCCACAGACTCTATTGTAGGTGAGTGTAGCACCCACACATGGGCTGTAAGCCTGAGTATGACAGTTTTTGAATGTATGCATACAATAGATATGTTCACTTGTGGTGTTCTTGTGTGTCCTTGGAAACTTGTGGGGGTGTTCATAAAGTCTAGATGTGATGAACACGGTACCTAAAGATACCTACAAATACCCATGTGAATGGCATGTACAAGTGTTCCCATGCGAACTTACACAAGCAATCTAGCTGCCATGCATGGTACCATAGATGCTATATGAACGTGTGTCTAGTCGTAAGTAGTATCTGATGCAGCCAGGTCTGACATGCATGTCTGCATTGCATCCATGTTTGCCATGCCCAGTGCCTCACTCACTTGGCAGCCAGCAGCATGCTCTTGCGGCTGTGCAGTTCTCCAGGGTCAGCGTGCTGTCGGCATAGGTACTCAGCAGCTGCCTTGGCTGGAAACTCTGTCTCACAAACATAGCCAAAGTCCCGAGCCAGGTGCACGGCTTCTCCTGGGGAAAGACGAGATGTTACGAGGTGTACCTCTGAGACCAGAGCCTCGCCTTGAACTTCTTATACCCTGGCTAAGGAGCATCCTGCTCCTGGAGATGCCCCCTCTGGTTTTACTTCCCAGTTCCAGCTTCATGTCCATCACCCTCAGCTCAGAGATGTAGCTGGGACCAGTGTGTATCCCAAAACTAGAATCCAGAATCACCAACCTCCGGGGAGAGGGATGCACCCCCTCACCTACTTACCATGTCCAAATACTGGACACTTACCCTCCCCCCAACACACAACCCAAGTAGCTCTACTGCATGTGCACATATATGCACAGACACATCAAAAGGACTAGTTTCAGAATTTCCCAGAGATACCAAAACAAGTGGGTACCGAAATCTCTCATATGAAATGGCATGGTGTTTGCATGCAAGCCTACTTGCATCCCCCGTATGTTACAAATTGTTTCTTGGTGACTTAAAATGCCTAATACCATATAGATGTAAGTAAATAGCAACATGCATTATTGGTAATAATGACAAAATATGTCTTCATGTGTTCAGCACAGGTGCAGCTTTTTCAAATATTTTGAAGCCTGGGTGGTTAAATCCTCATATGGGCTGACTGTCCACGTGTATCACACATATACTCCTTTATACATGACACACTGAGTGCATGCACAGGTATAGCAATGTTCATAGACGTAACTAAACGTTACCCTCCTACATTAGGAAGTCTCACCAGACGACATGTCCCCTCACATTCATATGCATAGTCTTCAGGCCTCACTCACCCTCCACCAATGAGGTCAGCAGAGTCACATTGGCTGCCTTCCGACGACCAGCTGGCAGGTTGAGCCCAATCTTCTCCAGCCGTTCCCGCAGACACCGGCCCCCATTCTTGGACTTTGCCCTTAACATACACAGACAGAGACATACACACAGCTATGAAGGTGAGAGAGCAGCCTACAGGCTAAGTGACTCCAAAGGACCTTCCTTGTTCCTGTACCAGCCCCTGTTAAGGCTTGGATGTAGCCTTGTCCTTGGGGGTCTCTGAGGAAATCTCAACCCCTCCTGACCTCTCTGTTGTGAGATTGGGATAAGGAGCAGCACCCTGACATAGGAGTCTTCCTTCCTCCCCAGTCCTCTCGATAGCAGGGCAGCCCAGGATGGGCAGGACAGGGTAGCATCTGAGGGTCCTTCCTCCTCACATTAGCTCATTTGCTGGGGACACATAAAACTATGTACAGAGACACAAGAATAACAAAACCAAGGAGACAGGACTATATACAAAGTCAGTTACATATTCACAGATTAACCCATCATTGGTGTCTCCAAGAACATGGAGACACATAAGTAACATTAGAGACACACAGACATGAACACCAAGGAACATACAGAGACACACGTGCACATCAGGATCCCAGAGATGTGCACACAATCCCAGGGACTTAACAGGTCCATACAGGATGTTCAGAGATCAAGATTAAGAGGATACTTCTCTAGCTGCACAAATGTGCCCCCATACACACAGAGGTACACACATGCACACAACGAGCTGCTTAGAGAAAAGACGTTTGAGAGAAGAGTGAAGAAAAAGAAAAAAGAATCTGGGCTGTGGTGGCGCACGCCTTGGATCCCAGCACTCTGGAGGCAGAGGCAGGTGCATCTCTGTGAGTTCAAGACCAGCCTGGTCTACAGAGCAAGTTCCAGCGCTACACAGAGAAACCCTGTCTGAAAAAAAAAAAGAAAGAAAGAAGAGAGAGAGAGAGAGAGAGAGAGAGAGAAAGAGAAAGAGAAAGAAAGAGAGAGAGAGAGAAAGAAAGAAAGAAAGAAAGAAAGAAAGAAAGAAAGAAAGAAAGAAAGAAAGGGAAAAGAAGAAGCAAACAGCAACAAACCGACTGTCTGCAGATGCGTATGTGAATGCAGATGCCCCACTGTAGGCCACACGTTCCCAACTAATGCAGAACCTCACACTGGTAGAAACGCACCCTTGGCCATCCCCTACCTCACACACACATGCAGTCCTTACACCTTATCCCTGAAGCAGATCCCCTTCCCAGACATAAGAACATGCAGAGAGAAAAACACGGCCCACCATGCTGCTCACCGCAAACTCACACCTGAGCCCTGTGCTGCTGTGGGGAAGCGATAAGGAAAGAACCACTCTTTCCAGAACCAGCCCTGCCCACCCTGCCTAGTGTAGTCTTTTTTCTTCGTACCCACACTTCGTTCTCTGCCCCTGCTCAACCTCAGACCCAACAACTCATGGGAGGTGCTGGCGACCTCAGCCTGCCCCTCCCAGACCATGTATAATCTTGAGTTCCCAGGCACTGTTCTATTAGAGAAACTGAGGTGGAGATGATGTTGGGGCCTGGAGTGAGGTTGACCCTTTCTCTGATGCTGTGAGATCTAAAGAGACTAAAGATTTTGGCTGGGATGCTGTGTAGGGCTGTGGGCTGGCCTTCCTACCTTCGGAGGACACCCCCCAGAAGGGAGGCATTGAGGCACTCCGGAGGTGAGAGTCGCCGCTGCACCTCCCCCACGGTCACCTTGTACTTGGACGTTGAGCTGAGCAATGACAGGCGGCCAGGCACAGAGCAGAAGACCTCACTGGGGTTGCTGATGCCGCCAACCAGGCTGTCTTTGGCCAATGAGAGGGCGGAGAGGCTGCCGGCTTTGGAGGGGATGGGGACTGTGGACAGAAGCAAAGGAAGAGAGAGGTGGGGATACTGAGTCAGCGACCACAGGACAGGCATCAGTCAGCTGTGGTGCAGGCAGGCTGACTCACCAGCTGTGTATGTTGAATGATTCCAACACTTTCCAGAAGGAGGGTTCTACAACCCCTGCTTTACAAAGGGAGAAACTGAGGCACCGTGAAATGGAAGTGACAGGCCCAGGTAAATTGATGGGCACAACACCGAACCCAGAGCTGTCTGGTTCTTGCCCTGGTATCCCCTTCCAGAGCCCTGCTGGTTCCCTCTTAAAACTTGGCATCAGCCAGATGTTGGCATCGTCAGAGAAAAAGCCAGACACAAGGAAATGGAGTCTAAGATGAGGTGGGATTCCTGGGTCACTGTGACAGGGTTGGGAAATCACCCAGATTCCAAAGTCCCCTTCTCTGTATGAATCTCACCCTCCCTTCCTGGGGATTTTGGAGTCCCACACGTTGGAAACAGGACATTAGGGCCCTATAAGGCCTCCAGCTCTCCCCCTCCCTGCCAGGTCCAGAAGAAAGGGAATAAGTGTCTATATGCCCCATAACACCCTCTCCTAAATGTTCTCCGTGTAGGACAAGGAGGGAGTCAGAGAATTTCCCAAACTCTTAGCTCAGAAAGGAAGTTCCCCATGTGGTGTCTCCATCTCCCTTCTTAACTGTAGAGGAAGGAATGTTCGGGGAAATGAGGCCCTGATAGAGAGGGCCTGTGTGTAGTGGGGACTCGGCACTGAAGTACTGAGCACTCACTGCTACGTTCATACACATTATACCTCAGCCCTCAAACCTTCAGGACAATCCATGATGGGGCTACCCTGGTTCTCACTCTACAGGTGGGGAGACTGAGGCCCAGAAAGGTGAAATAGTGTGCCTGAGATCATCTAGCTGGTAGACTGTACTAGCAGCAAACCCAGGACCAGAGTCTCAAAGGCAGGGCTCTTAGCCTTCCCACTGTTCAGAGAATACTTTCCCAGCACCCCCATATCAAGAAGTTCGAGGACTCAAGATTACAGAGCTTAAAGAGAACCCAATCCCAATCTGGCACCCCCACCCCCACCTTGCCACTCAGCCGGAAACCTCTGTAATACTCCTAGTCATCTCTTGCCTGCCACACCCCACACAGGACCATGTCCTGTGGCTTCCATTCTTAGCCTGCCTGAGAAGCAGGCTCTCCTCTCAAGCATGCAGACACTTACGTTTTGCCTGGATTTCTGGGCAGCCCTCGCTCTTGTCTGCCTGCCCTAGTCTAGAGGAGTCTTTCTGCAACATGGATCACTCCCTAGCCTGTAACCGCCAGTGCCTGGGTAGCTCCCTGAGAATCAAATCCTAGCCCATAACCAGATAGGATGATGCTCCCTATCAACGAGTGCCCATCACACCCTGTAAGCTCCTCCTGGGCAGCCCCGAGGAGCAGCACTGTTCTCCATATCCCCACATAGAAGGAAGAAATTCCAAGTTCAGAGGTCAGAATGACATCATCTACTGAGCAGTAGTGGGTCACGGACTCTGGCCACTGCTCCCAAAGGTCGCATTCTTCATCTATCTTTGCCTCCTTCACCCTCCTTGGTGTCCTGGCTCCTGCCTTTTTTCCTGCCTCTTGCCTGGTCCTCCTTTGTCTTTTAGGGTCTATACTAAAAAACTGACTATAAGAACATAATTTAGGCCACAGCATTAAAAGGCAATGGGCAGAGCGGTGGTGGCCCACGCTTTTAATCCCAGCACTTGGGAGGCAGAGGCAGGTGGAGCTTTGAGTTCAAGACCAGCCTGGTCTACAGAGTGAGTTCCCGGAGAGCCAGGGCTGCACAGAGAAACCCTGTCTCAAACAAACAAAGTAATGATGGCTCAGTGGTTAAGAGCACTGGCTTCTCTTGCAGAGGACCTGGGTTCATTTTCCAGCACCCACATGGTGGCTCACAGCCCTCTTTCCAGTTCCATGGGATCCAATGTCCTTTTCTGGATTTCTAGGCACTGCACTCAGGTGGTACATGTACACACAAGCAGGTAAACACTCATACACATAATTAAAAATGAATCTTTAAAGGGAAGAAAGTGAGAGCCTGGTGAGGTCACACACCTCTCATTCCAGCATTCTGGAAGCAGAGGCAGGCAAATGGGTCTCTGTGAGTTCTGGGCCTGCCAGTGATACAGAGTGAGACCCTGTCTCAAAATAAATAAACATCTGTAAATCAGCACTCCTATGAATAACTAGAAGGTGGAGACCAGAAGAATCATCTGGAAGCCCTTGTACCAGCTAACTTGGAGTCTGCTGTGAAGCAGCAGAAACCGCACCTTTAATCCCAGCACTCCAGAGGCAGAGACAAGTGGAGCTCCATGAGTTTGAGGCCAGCCTGGTCTACAGAGTGAGTTCCAGGGCAGCCAGAGGTACATAGTGAGACTCTGTCTTGATAAAAACAAACAAAGGAAAAAGAAACCAGTAAGTCTCGATAAGGTAGAATGTAAGAACTGGGTCCCAAAAATTGTCATCTGACTTCTACACATGCCCCTATGGCATGGATGTGCCAGCATGTGCATGCCCACACACAAATGCACACACACACACACACACACACACACACACACACAAATGTACACTACATAAAATAAAATAATAAAACTGCAAAATGATTGTTGAAAATAAAGGCGGGGGGGGGGGGGGACGACGACAATGTGACTGTCCTTCCTCCATGACTCTTAGCCAGAGGAAGGTGTCAAGAGAGCCAGGAGGTGTCAGGAGAGCTGGAAGGCAGAAGTTTTTCTCTTTCACACAGCTATTATTAAAGGCTGGTGTCCCCCAAGGCCAGGCCCTGCGAGACAGGAGAAAGACCAAGGCTTTGTGGAGCACTTAGCATTCGTTACAAAACTAACTACACAAGAACAGTTTGTCCTGCTGGGCACAGTGGCACACACCTTTAATCCCAACCATCGGAGGCAGAAGCAGGCTGATCTCTGTGAGTTCAAGACCAGCTAGGGCTGCATACTGAGACCCTACCTCAAACAAAACAAAACAAAAACAAACTAAAAACTAGTATTTCCTTAGAATAGGTACACACAACAAGGGTGAGATTACACATGACATGCTGTTTGCCTCCCATATGCACAGAACAGACCCCAGCACAATGACTCCTGAAGCCAAAGTGGTCTGACCACGGCATCATTCATGTTGTCATCCCCGTCATTCATACAGAAGCCATTCACACAGTCTTAAGACACTGGTCAATAACACAAGGGCTCCTAGTTACTCAACCTGTCAGACAAGACACTCCCATCCAAATCTCCACTCTTTCCCAAGTAGTAGACACTGTCTGGCTACTGAGTGTCAGTTATGATTGCAATAGACTCCTCTAGAAAACATGCTAACATTACAATTCCTTCCAGAAGAAAATATAGGATAAAACTTTTCAAGACCTTGAAGAGGTGGGCAAATAATTCCCAGTTATAATACCCAAAATACAACATATAAGAGAAAGCAATTATAAGTTGGCCATCATTGAAATTAAAAAATTTTGTACCTCAAATTAAGAAAATAAAAAGATGGTCAGGCACAATGGGCACACAACTGTCTCCTCTGAGAGGCAGTTTGACACAAAGTTTAAGGCCAGCCTGGGCAACACAGCAGAAATCCTGTCAAAAGATCTAGGGCTTGGGGCTGGAGAGATGGCTCAGTGTGAAGAGCCTGGCTGCTCTTCCACACACCACACACACACACACACACACACACACACACACACACACACACTCACCTGATAAATAAATAAATAAAATAGACCACACAGGGCATCAATTCCATTCCTAGGAATTTCCCCAAGAGCAGGAAAAGCACGTGTCTACCCGAAGGCACCTGTATGAATGTCCATAGCAACATTATTCATAACAGTCAAACAGATTGACTCAGAGCATCTACCACCTCGTCAAAAATAAAAGTCCCCTCAGGGGCTGGAGAGGTTTGGGACACTTGTTATTCTTGCAGAGGAAGGTGGCTTACAACCATCCATTTCTCCAACTCCAGGGGACCATACACCTCTTACAACCTTCACAGGCACCAGGCTTGCATGTGGTGCACATAC
Source organism: Peromyscus eremicus (assembly GCF_949786415.1). Lineage (NCBI taxonomy): Eukaryota > Metazoa > Chordata > Mammalia > Rodentia > Cricetidae > Peromyscus > Peromyscus eremicus. The sequence goes on from NC_081417.1 coordinate 137,921,277, forward strand.
ATGCAGGAAAACCATTCATACACATAAAATAAATAAATCTAAAAAAGAAGGTTTGATTATTTTAACTTCTTGGTTGTTTTGTTTGTTTTATTTTGTTTTTTGAGACAAGGTCTCACTATGTAGCTTTGACTGTCCTGGAACTCACTCTGTAGACCAGCCTGGCCTCAAACTCGCAGAGATCTGCCTGCCTCTGCCTCCTGAGTGCTGGGATCAAAGGTGTGTGCCACTATGCTCTACTATTTTAATTTATGTGTACAAATGTTTTTCCTATGTGCAAGCGTGTGCACCACATGCATGCCTGGTGCCAGGGAAGTCTGAAGAGGACTTTGGATCCCCTGGAACTGGAACTATGGATGGCTGTGGGGAATCAAACTCTGGAATCCACACGAGGTCTTAACCACTGAGCCATCTCTCCAGCTCCCAAGAAGGATACAATGAAAGCCATTCAGAGCAATAGGACAGTACCACTCAGCAGCACAAACCCAAACAAACAAACAAACAAGCAAACCCAGCAGCTGACATATGTCACAGTGGAGACAGCCTGAAAACATTTGCTAAGAGAACCTAGATGCAAAAGTCCGCATATCCATGTATCCACAGGTCGTGTCCAGAATATGCAAATTCATGGATCAGAAGCAGACCAGGCATTGTGTAAGACTTGAGGCAAGAACTGCAGACAAGAATGAAGGGACTTTGAGGGGTGACAGATGTGTTCCAAATGGATTGCAGTAGCGATTATACAACTCTATGCATTTATTTTTGAAAAATTATTACACTGGGTGGTGAGCGGCTTGCTGAGGAAGGGAGCTTGCAGCAAACCTGGTGACGGGGTGTGATCCCTGAAACTCACAGGGTGGAAGGAGAGAACCAACCCCTACAAGTTACCCTCTGACCTTACAAACACAAAATAAATGACCTTTGACCTCCACAACCACCTACACACACACACACACACAAATGAATAAAAATGTAAAGTGGCCAGGCAGTGGTACATTCCTTTTGTCCCAGCACTTGGGAGGCAAAGGCAGGCAGATCTCTGTGAGTTTGAGGCCAACCTGGTCTACAGAGTGAGATCCAGGACAGCCAGGGCTGTTACATAGAGAAACCTTGTCTCAAAAAACAAAAGCCAAAAATCAAAACCAAAAGAAAAAAAAAGTAGTTTTAAAAAGACACTTCTTGTGGAGGGGGGCTCATGAGACACCAGCTCACCCTGAAGAACTCTGGGTAGTGAATGGTCCTGGGGCAGGGAGCGGATAACACAGCACACCTTTGCTCAAGCCGGCAATCATAATTGAATTCAGTGGGTCACAAAGGGGAAAAAAGACACAAAAGAGGAGGGCTGAGTGTTGAGAAAGGTTTCAGCAAAAGTTCGAGGAGGATGAGAGAGGACAAAGGCCAGGGTGAAAATGGCCAAAATTCACTATATACATGTGCAAAATTATCAAAAAATTTACATGATTCTACTTGTCTTGATTACTAGAGGTTTTAACCCCATTACAGAGTCAAGTGCCGCATTCCCGTCTCTGGAGTCATGGACTCACTGGCCCAGGCCCCCTTCTCCTTTCTGAATCTTCCCCAGAGCTAAAGAGAGCAGAGGAAGGCTGTCTGTTTACTTCCTTCTTTATTCCGGAAAGCCCTAGAGATCTAGACCACCTGTGCCCAGAGGGGTTTCCTAGACCAGTCAGGCCACCAGCCACTGTCTTCTGGGAGAAAAGAGAGATGTATCTCAAGTCTCCTATCAAACCAATCTCCTCCAGCTCAATTCTTCCTTCCTTCCTTCCTTCCTTCCTTCCTTCCTCCCTCCCTCCCTCCTCTCTCTCTCTCTCTCTCTCTCTCTCTCTCTCTCTCTCTCTCTCTCTCTCTCTCTCTCTCTCTCTCTCTCTCTCTCTCGTTTGTTTTTTGAGACAGGGTTTCTCTGTGCAACCTTGCCTGTTCTGGAACTTACTCTGTAGACCAGGCTGTCCTGGAACTCACAGAGAAGCAACTGCCTCTGCTTCCCAGGGGCTGGCATTAAAGGTGTGCTCCACCACACAAGGCCTCCAGCGCATTTCTAATCTCCGCATCACCCCATTTTAAATCTCCACAACGCCTCCTCCCTCTCCCCTGTTTTATTTCACAGGTAAAGCGCTTATGCGGCTGCCTATGCTTTAGTGCCACGGAGTAACTGGGCCCTTTCTCTAGCCTCTGTCCCAATGTGCTCAGATTTCAAAACCCAGCACTCATTTACTGAGCAGACACACATTGAGCACCTTACTAATGGCTGTCCTTTAGGAAGTCTCCCAACCTCAGGGGCTGGCCGCCTCTCCTGTGAGCTCCTAGGACGTCCTGCACAGACACCCCAGCCCCTCGGCTGGAAAATACTGCGGAGCATCGCCATCTCCCCTCCACCCCCCCCCTCTTGCGGTCTGCCATAGATTGTAAAACTGGAGGTGACAGCTGTGCGCAGAAAATGGAGTGCTACTCATTTGCCCTCCGGTTTCTTCTGAATAATCGGCCACCCACAACCCACAAGGTGGCTGCAATGGGCCCGACCTAGAAGTCGAGGTGTGGGAGAAGCCCCTGCCCCTCCCCTCCAGGAAAAGTGCCTGTAGTCCGCCGAAGATGTACCTCTCAGATTGGGCTGTGAGACTGTCCAGGCTCCAGTGCCCCGCAGCACTGATGAGATGGACACCCCAGGCCTCCCCGCACCCGCAGCTGGAGGATCGCAAGGGTTTCATGCGCTGGACCCTAGACCTTAGCGGTGCAGGCTCCCTCCACGTCCCTCCCGGACGCTTCAGGGTCCAAGACCGACTTTCCCTGAGCTTGGGCGGTCGCTCATCGCACCAAGCAGTGTCCAGAGTCTTCAGAAGCCATTCGGGGCTAACCCGCCGCCGATGTCCACCCAAGCGGCAAAGCCGAGTCCCGCACTGACCGTGGAGAACCCGGCAAAAACGAAAACAAACGAACACAAAACCCTTCGTGTTACAAAGCTCCCCCAGGGAACATGGTCTGGCGGCAGTGCCGCTCGCCTCGCCACAGCCGCTCTTCTTGGGGGGGACCGTGGGAGCCCGCTGTCCCTGGGCATTGACCCCCTTTTCTCTTTCAGTAGCCCGCTGGGCAGCAGATAGCCACGCTCGCCACGGATCAGGCTCCTCCTTCCGCAGGTTGCCCCCGGCTCTGTTCCCTTCCTTCCCACTATTGCTATGTGACTCAGGCTGTGACCTGAGATCCACTCAGTTTGAGTTAGTTTCTGTGGGTGCTTCAGCTCACCCCTCGTAGCCACAGACCGGTAAGCACTATTGTCTCTCGGATGTGCACTTTCGGATCTGGGCAGCCCGGCAGGCCCCAGGAACCCACAAGGAACTCTCAGACCAACCGCACATTCTTCTATCTGGGGATACCGGAGCCCCTTCCCCAAAGGTAGGGTTTGGGTCTCCCTAGGGAGTCAGTGAACCTGGGTTCCCTGCCCTTGAGCTAGGCGGGAGCCAGGATCTGGGGGCAAAGAGCCCAGTGGCAGGTTACGTAGACTCCAGACCCAACTTTCCCTTCTACCAGGTCAGAACAAGAGCTGTCCAGGAAACCAGCAAAGTGCTGACCGCAAAGGCCAGTACATCTTTAGCATCTTCCCTGTATTTCCAGCTTCTGGTGACAGTCCCAGATTCCTGAAAGCTCCCTTCACCAAGTTCTAGGAGGTGTGTCCTCTCATCCCCCAAATTCCATACCTAGCTCTACTTCCTGGAAGTCCAGCCCCTTCTAAGGTCTCCACTTGCACCGCAAGCCTCCCCTGAGAACTTACGCAGGGCAAACAGCTTGGGCTTGAATTCACTTGTTTGAAAAACAGCTCCGGCCAAATCCTGCGGGAGGTGTGCCTGCCCTCCGGCACTACAGGCTCCTGTGTGCCTCTGAATTCCTTTGGGCACCCACCCCAAATCTATGGAGCTTGCCCAAGGCCTGAGTCTCTCTGTCTCTCTCTGATTTGTCTCTTTCTCACCTTTCCATGGCATGGCCAGAACTTGGTCTTCAGATCCGAAAATCCACCCCAAGGGGTGTCTCACACCCCTGCCTTTTACTAATACAAAAAGACACACAGATATGGAGGGAAACAAAACAAAACCAAACCATCAAAAAGAGGGCCTCACATCCTTAGAACGCCTCAAATACCAACAACAAATTCCAGGACATGTGTTAGGTACACAGGGAACCCCAAACACAGAAAATACACCCCAGCATACACAGATACAAATCACAAACACACACTCATCACACACTCATCAACACACATACACACCAAGAAACCCTGCTGCCCAGAAGAGGAACACACAGTCTGCACAGAACCCTGAGCCCAGAGACGCACACACCCCCCAGAACACACAGCCCAACGCAGTTTCTCCAATTCTAAATGTTTTACGGGGCGTCAACTCAAAGAAAATCCCCCCTGCCCTGGGAGGTGGGGAGGATGCAAGGCCCCGAAGTTCTGCTGGGAAGAAAGGAGCAGAAAGCATTTGCCAGACTCCAGAGTGTTAAAGCTCAATAAAGTGGAAATCATTGAACGAAATCTGTGGGAACAGCACTCCCATTCCCATTTCTTAGGAAACAGGGAAGTGGTTTAACTCGTTCTGCAAATCAACTCCAGCTCCACAAGAACTCCCTCACCCTCCCTTCCGAGGGCAGGGCAGTTGTAGCTTAGAGAGTGCAGCCCACCTCAGGCGACAAACTTCGGAGCAAAATCATCCAGCTAACCCCATTGCCCTTCTCCTGGGCGGAGAAGGATGTTCCTTGGCCACTGAGCCAGGCGGCGCACAGGAAACCACCGCCAGAGAGAAGAAAATGGGTCTGTGCGCCCGGGACCTGCACCATCACGCCTGGCTCTGCCCTGGAAGTTGCACACCATTCCTTACCTTTCTTGATCACGGATTGGTCCAGGAGGCTCATTCCCGGGTCATCTATCGCCTGCAAATAGAAGAGGATGAGCGTACTGGACCTCGTTGGCTGTTGCTTCCCATGCCCGCCCGACTTGCCCCTTAGTCCACGTCTGCTCCGCCCTATGCTCACCACCGGCTGCCTGAGGCGGCAACCAGGAGGACGGGCGTGACTAGGAATCGCCTGGGCTCGGCACCATCTGCGCCCAAGCCGCAGTCCTGCCTGGATGATCTCCTTGCCTTAGATAGACAGCTACTGAGCCTCTCTAAACCCCAGCCCAGGCTGCTCCGGAAGACTGGGGCTGGGCATGGACGCCCACCGTGGCTCAGTCCCACAGCAGGGAGAGAAAGAAGTGATTCCACGAGGGTTGCTGCCACCCAGGCACCTCTCACCTCCTCAATTTTGAGGCTGTCTTTTGGCTAGATCGTATCTAACCAAGGACTCCCTGTCAGAGGCATAAACGGAAAGTTGCGGCCTGGGAGAAGAGTCGGGCTCCTGATTTTGTCATTTTTTGTTTCCAGCCAGGATGCTAAATCGCTACCCACCCCGGCCCATCCCGGTCCCTTCTAGTCTCACCTGCAGTTCCTCCAGGCCGGGGGGCGCTGCTAGCCCCGGAAGACCAAGGGGAGCATCTGCGAGGCCGTGCGCGCCGTCGGCCAGGCTGTGCAGGAGCCGGGGCACCGCGGCAGCGTAGTCCCGGCGCGGGTCGAGGCCCAGAGCGCGGGCGGGTGGCGCCAGCAAGCTGGGCGGCTCGTCGTGGGCGCGGGTGGCAGGGCGGGGCGCGGCCCAGGCGGCCTGCGGGGGCTGCGGCTGTGCCAGGGGCGCTAGGCCGCCGTAAGGGTCCGCGGCCAGGTGCGGAAAGGCGGCGGTGGCGTCGGGGCCCTGGCCGTAGGGCAGCGGCGGCTGCGGGTAGGGCGGCGGGAAGTAGGGAGGCTGAAAGTCCGCGGCTGCAGAGGCGGCGGGCGTGTGGCACAGTGGCGGCGCGGGTCCGTAGGCTGCCTGGGGCAGAGACGACAGGCGGGTCCCGCCAGCCGCTGCGCCCAGCCCGTCGGGGCGCTCCTGCAGAAGGGGAGGCGTGTGTTAGGAGAGCCATTAGAGGCTGAAAAGACACCAGCCCCGCGAGGTCTCCCTCAGCTCGGAAGGGTCCTGCTGCTGTCCACAGGCGAATGCCCTGCGGGGCGCAGAAGTCCCAGGCTTGGGGATCTCGAGCTCCTGCCACCACTTTCTCGGCCTGGCAGAGGCCCTGTGTCACCCTTCCCTCGCGATTTCGTTGGCGCAGGGGCCAGAGGTTTGGATGGTTCAGCACCCAGGCTCCTCGATTCCCCTACCTCCCTGCTCAGTGTGCCCCGGGAGCCGAGACTACTCACCATGGCGGAGTAAGTGTGCACCAGCATGGGGCGGGTAGTGTGGGGCGCGAGGCGTGGCGGCGGTGACACAGCCCTCGTCCGACGGCAGTGCAAGAACTCAAGCCCGCAGCCCTCACAGCCCGAGGGGATCACCGTCTGGTAGCTGGGTGTAACCCAGCCGGAAGACCAGCGGGTGTGGGGTCCTCAGTGCTGGGCGCCCGAGGGTGGGTCCATGGAGGTGGAATGGACGGGAGCTGATCGCACTTGAAAAAAGTCGGTCAGCGGGTGCCCAGCGCCCGCCCTTCTCCCTCTGAGCTCAGCCCGCTCCATGCACTCTAGTTATAGTGGCGGGGGCGCGCTGGGCCTCTGGGGGCGCGCATTAAAGGGACAAGCTATGGCCTATCTCATCCTTTTCCCCAGCGGCCGCCTAAAGGGAGGCGTGGCTCTGGTGGGAACCGGTGGGGTAAGGAGTGAATGAATTCGGGCCCTTCTGGTGAAAGCTCTTCTGGGCTCCAAGCTTGCAGCTGCCATCAAAGGCTGGAATGCAATGCAAGGGCCTACGTTCATTCCGGTCTGTGCAATTTTTATTTACATTTGCTTACTATATTTATTTATTTATTTAGTGTGTATGTGTGCCACGGGACACTTGTGGAGCTCAGAGGACAACTTGCAGGAGTCGATTCTTTTCTTCCACCCTGTGGGTCCAAAGATTCGAACTCATAGCCTGAGGCTTGATGGCCAGTGCCTTAACCCAATAAACTATCTCGCCACCCCCTTCCAAATCTTTTAAAATGAATGCATAAATAAATGCATGTGTTCGACTTTGACTTTGAGCAAAGCGTTCCTCTTTCTGGCATCAGCTTTCTCCCCTGTTAAATGGTATCAGTCTTTACTGCAGCCACCCATTGCTGAATGTGAAACACACTGGTGAGTGGCAAACTCAAGCCTATCAGTTCATGTGCACACTTGTGTCAGCATGCATGTGTGTAGGAGGTTATGTTACAGTCTCTCCTTCATGGCTTTGGATCAAAAACACTGAAGATGCCTGCTTCTTTCAGACTTCCTGAGATGGTAACCCTCAATACCAAGCCAGGATCCTTGAATATTGGAGACATGACCAGGCCAGAAAGAGTCATAGTATGGCTTGAGCTTCACTTCAGAAGGGCCCAAAATGTTTCTGAAGTCATAGGAGCCTGGGCTGGCTGTAAATCTGTGACATGGAATGGTTGAGTGTGTAGCTGACGCTGGGTGGAAGAGGTTCAGTATTATACTTGTGACCGTCTGCGTGTTAGTGTGTTACCATGGTAGGCGCTGTCTGTCTGTCAAGCATGTCCTAATCTCTCCCTCCAATCCCTCTTCTTTTCTCCCCAAATCCAACCCTTCTGAGAAGCGGGGATCAGATTAAAGACAGGGGCAAGTGGGGGAAATGCTGAGGACAATGAGAATTTAAAAAGCAGAAGGAAGGTTTCTTTGCAGTGTTAAAAACAGGGCTGGTGGGGGGAGAAATAATCCTCTGCACGCTCACCACACAACGTGAACACTGAGCTACCTCACACACCAAGTCCCTTGCCCCCCCCCCCCATTTTCAGGTGAGGGACAAGGCACAGAGAGCCTAGGTGTCAAACAGCTGGCTTGTGGCAATGCTGAGGTGGCCCTTCTCCAGCCTCCCTCTGTGCTCAGGATCATTATTCTTTGCTGTCTTGCACTCGCTCTTGAGTGGCTGTGTAATTCTGGGCAAGTCTGGCTTCTTCTCCAAGCTCTTGTTTCTGCAGCTGCAAGGAAAAGGAAGGGAGGGTGGAGAGGAGTCACCGTTGTCTCCCGTTCCTTTCTAGAGAAGAAAAAGCTGAGAGAGCAGCACCGTGGAGAGGGTAGATCGTTGACCTGCCTGATGTATGTTCCACGTGGGTGTCCCAGAATGCACAGGACTAGTACAGAGCTCAGACTGGGCTTCTTTCAGCCTGGCAGGGGGAGGGGTGGGGAGCTGTGAGGGAAGACTGAAGCCTACCTAGCAACCGAGAATTCATCCCTAAGAGCTTCCCAGAGGCCAAGGCCAGAAGCTAGGAGAACAGGCGGGCCGGATGGGGCAGCTGCTCAGCCTTCCTCCTCAGGACAGAGCTAAGATCTGGTGGGAGCTTGTGTATGTGTTATTCGTGTCTGTGAGTCTGGGGCAGCTTCCCTCATCCTCTACCCTCTACCTCACTCATGGGACATGTGAAATTAGTCTCCGAGGTAGACATCAGTGCATGGATCACAAGTTGGTGGACTTTTTCTGTGGGAAAAGCCCAGAAACCATGATGAGGATGATGCCTGGACCCAACTTGGGGAATCCCTCTGCTCTTCCAACAGGCTTGGGATGGGCTGGCTGTCTCTGGCTTGCTCGGATTCCCTCACTCTTTCTTGCTACTACCTCCTCTTACTCTGACCATTTTTCCTTTCATTTTCACCTCCTCCTCCTCCTCCTTCTCCTCCTCCTTTTTTCTTCTTCTTTTGGCTTTTTTGAAGCCTGTCCTGGAACTCACTGTGTAGACCAGGCTGGCCTTGAACTCATAGAGATCCACCTACCTCTGCCTCCCAAGTTCTGGGATTAAAGGAGTATGCCAGTGATCATTCCTACTCTTAATATTTGTTGTCCATGTTCAGGGCAGTTTCTATCTCTTCCTGTCTACATTAAATGTGCGTGTGTGTGTGTGTGTGTGTGTGTGTGTGTGTGTGTGTATGCACATGTGCATATGTAGAGGTCAAAGGACAACTTGAAGGATTTAGTTCTCTCTTTTTATCATGTAGGTTCTGGGAATTGAACTCAGGTCATCAGGCTTGGTATCAAGTGCCTTTACCTGCTGAGCCATCTCATCAGCCCCCTGTCTACGTTCTTCAGGAGCAAGTTCATCCCCCTCCCAAGGCTAATGACCATTTGTCTTCCTGTTACCCCCAAATGTGTCCTCTCCAGTCTTCCAATCTGATTAGAAATCCAAAACCGTACATGCGGTTGCCAATAGGATGAGCCCTTAGGACAGCGGTTCTCAACCTGTGGGTCTTGACCCTTTGGGGGGGGTTGGACCCTTTCACAGGGGTCTCCCAAGATTGCTAGAGATATAATCCCATTAACTATTCATAACAGTAGCAAAAATTACAGTTATGAAGTAGAACAAAAATAATTTTATGGTTGGAGGTCACCGCAATTTGAAGAACTGTATTAAAGGGTCGCAGCATTAGGAAGGTTGAGAACCACTGGTCCTAGGATGTCTTCAGCTATCAAAGTATCCAACTTGAAGCTGAGCTCACCTCCCTTCCACCATCCCAACCCTCCTCACCTGCTTGTCCTGGATTCTGTAGCACCATAAAAGATATCACATACTTCAACTTTAAAATTCGCCAATTTTCTTGTTTGTTTTGTTTTGTTTTTGCTTATGAGACGGGGTGTCACTATGTAGCTCAGGCTAGCCTAGAACTCATGAACTTTCTGCCTTGGCTTCACAAGTGCTGGGATTCCGGCATGAAACACCACACCAAAGCCTGAGTGTTTCTACTTATAATCTGTAAATGCCCACCATCATCACCAATGAATTTGAGGACCTGTTTGAAATGCCAGTTTGGGGACTCTACTTCAGATCCACTGAATCAACAACTCTGCATTAGACTCTAGCAATTTGTTTTAATAATTCCTAAAGTGGCTGGGTGGTGCTGGCACACGCCTTTAATCCTAGCACTCAGGAGGCAGAGGCAGGCGGATTTCTGTGAGTCTAAGACCAGCCTGGTCTACAGAGTGAGTTCCAGGACAGTCAGGACTACACAGAGACACCCTATCACAAACAAACAAACAAACAAACATACAAAACCCCTAAAGTGACCCGGGTTGCACTGTGTAGACCTTGGCAACAAACTTCTAACAGTAGCCTGAGTTCCTCACTCTTTTTGTTTGTTTGTTTGTTTGTTTTGTTTTGTTTTGTTTTTTGTTTTTCGAGACAGGGGTTCACTGTGTAGTTTTGGTGCCTATCCTGGATCTCTCTCTGTAGACCAGGCTGGCCTCGAACTCACAGAGATCCACCTGGCTCTGCCTCCCGAGTGCTGGGATCAAAGGCGTGCGCCACCACCGCCTGGCATGTTCCTCACTCTTGTGATTCACTTCCAACTCGGTTCAGCCACTTTATGCCTGGACCATGGCCTTTCCCTTCTGAAAATGCTTCTGGGATCCATGGCCATATCCCACTCCAGGAACTAAACTCACTAGCTGGCATTCCAGTACTTGCGATTACTTTTCCTTTCCTGCTCTGTGAGTCACTTCACAAGAAGTCTAAAGGAGGGGCTGGAGAGATGGCTCAGAGGCTAAGAGCATTGGCCGCTTTTCCAGAGGAGCCATGTTCCATTCCCAGTACCCACACGACAGGAACACCACATCTGTAGCTCCAGTTCAGGTGATCTGACTCCCTCTTCTGGCCTCCACAGGCACTGCACCCATATGTGCAGATGTACATGTTGACAGAACACTCTCCCCACCCCCCATCCCCTCACCTCCTCACTCCCCCACCCTGCACACACAAAACAATAAAGAAATCTAAAAAAGAAAAAAAAGAAGTGAAAAGTATATCTAGTATTTTTCTTGGTGCATGTCAGGCGGCCAGTAAATACCTATTAAATAAATAAGTGAATGGATAGTTACAGTTTCCCTGGTCTATTTAAGGGACCCTTTGGAAGGGCTTTTACCCGAACATGACCTGGGGTAGCTACACATAGGGGCTCATCTGACAATGACTGGTTTTGCTTATTTATTCTGGGGAGAGGCATGCTCTCTCCCATGTGCTTCCGCTTCTTCGGAGATCAGTAGAGCTGTGCAACACCAGGGATTCAGAGTGGGTTCCTTCCGCTTCTGGGACAAGGGTTCTTCACATTGTAAAGCATGCAGGTGACAATCTCTTATAGCCTGTTCTTTGAGATACAGGTGTCCAATGGAGACTTGGGGGTGTGCACAGAGCTACATATTCAAATTCCCCTGGGGAAACGGGGGGGGGGCACAACAGGCAAAGATACATTTATAAGACACGAACACAGGATACTAATTGGCACAGAGTATGTATGTTCAAATATACATGGACTCTCATTTGACATACATGGCTCACCTTTGTCCTCTCTGTCTGCCGTCTGTCTTTGTCTGTCTGTCTGCCTCCCTCCCTCCCCCTGCCCCTCTGAGACAGGGTTTCACTGTGTATCCCTGGCTGTCTTGGAACTCACTTTGTAGACCAGGCTGGCCTCGAACTCACAGAGATTTGCCTGCCTCTGCTTCCTGAATGTTGGGATTAAGGCAGGCACCACCACCACCCGGCTTCTCCTCTTTTTTTAGAAAAGAAAACTTTTTGGCCTCCATTGTTGACAGAACCACGTTCCTCCTTCTAACGGGTCAGTCTGGGAATGTTCCCTGGGAAGGGAAATCCGGCACAAGATGCTGAGGCTCCATCTGGTGGTCGGAGCTTACCACTGCAGCTCAACACTCTCTTGACCCTCTCAGCCGGAGCACCAGAAGCAAGCATTGTTTTGCAAGTTTCAGCCTAGCCCCCTGCCTGCTGTGGAGCCCAGAGCCCTCTTACCATGCCCCACGAAGGACAGAACTCAGTCAGCCTTGTGTTTGAAGCTTTGCTGGATTTGGTATCCAGGAGAGGAATTCGGCAAGGACCATGGGCAGTACTCACCTGCTCCATAGCCCTTCCCTTCTCACTTCTCCAATCTGTCACTCCCACAATTCTAAAGAACCTCTATATTGACAGCTCTCAAGTCCGCTATCCTCCCAGACTTCTTTCCACACTCTGGGCTGGGGGGGGGGGGGGGAACTACTACTCCTTGGATGTTCCCTGAGCAACACAAACCATTTACCAAACAGGTTTCCTCACAAGCCTGTTGCTCTCCTAATGTTTTCCATGACAGAGTGGTCCCACAGTTAACACAATGGTCCTATTTAAGAACCTCTGGCTTCCTGTTCTTTATTCCTCTTCACTCACAATTAATTTCTAAATCTTATTTCCTAACTCCCACCTATACCATTCTCACTGGCTTAGTTCAGATTTATTGCCTCCTGTCCAAGCTCCCCTGCCTCAGTAGTCCATCTTTGCTCCCTTCCCCACCCACTCTTCCTGCACTTGCTATATACTCCAAGTTGGCTCCCAAATCTCCTTCCTGCTTCAGCCTCCAGAGTGCTGGGGTTATAGCCATGCATCGCACCCAGCCAACTCCAGGGTTCCTTTGGCAGCCCAGCCATCTTTCTAAAATACAAACCGGAATTCCACTTAATCTGCTCCAAAACCTGTCCCCTCAGCATGACTTCATATTTAAAATGCTGCGTATCACCTGGCAGTGGTGGCGCACGCCTTTAATCCCAGCACTCAGGAGGCAGAGGCAGGAGGATCTCGGAGTTTGAGACCAGCCTGGTCTACAGTGCCAGTATTTAGTTTTCCGGACTTGCTTGAGCAAGGCTGGGAAGCCCGAGATTCCAGGCACACTTTGTTTGGACCTCCATAGACGTGATTGTGAATATCTTTGTGTTACATTATTATCTGTCTTCTGGATAGTATGCCACTTGTGTGCAGGTTATTTTGTCTTCTATTTACCTGAGAATCCAGTTTTCAAAGGAGTATTCTTGCTTTGTGTAAGCAACAGGATGTACTCAGTGTAGGCTTGAGAGGCTAGATGGGGCCTGCACACAGGACAGACCCACCCAGGACAGACCCACCCAGGGCAGACCCACCCAGGGCAGACCCACCCAGGACAGACCCGGAGCTGCTCTGGCTCCAACCTGACAGCTTTGCTCCAGGTGGGAATAGCAAAGGGTACCTGGCCTCCCTCCTGCCCTTTCAGGCCCTTCTTCTTCTCAGTTGGCATGGAACACAGGTCAACCGTTGGTAGCCTGAAAGCCACACTTGGCTTCCATGTTTTGTTAGGTCAATAGTGACTTAATTGAAAATAAAGTTTTCAATGTTTGAGTTGGATTCCAAATAAAAATTAGGATTTCTGATTTCTTTAGAAGCTGGAACATGGCCTGTGAGATGGCTCAGTGGTAAAGGTACTTGCCACATAAGCTTGGTGACTCCAGGTCTATCTCCAGAACCCACACAAGGTAGAGAAAACTAACTCCAAAGTTGTCCTTTGACCTCCATGAGTCTATGGCACATGCACCCCACCTTAACCACATACCCTAATAACAATTCTTTTTTTTTTTTGGTTTTTCGAGACAGGGTTTCTCTGTGTACCTTTGCGCCTTTCCTGGAACTCGCTTTGTAGACCAGGCTGGCCTCGAACTCAGAGATCCACCTGGCTCTGCCTCCCAAGTGCTGGGATTAAAGGCGTGCGCCACCACCACCTGGCTTAACATTTTTTTTTTTTTAATTGGAGGGTTTGGCAATGTCCCTGCAACTAAGGTGCTGCAAAGAGACAGTTCTTCTGAGTGCCCGCCAGGCCCAGCCCTGTCAACAGCTGGATTGATGAACGTGTTGTACTGGGGCAGGGTGTGTCTAAGACTTCCCTGCAGGTAAAACCAGAGCTATGGTGCTTCTCTTCCCAGCTCCTGGCGGAGCTGAATAAGGACACCTGCTAAGTATTTAGAAGGCCACATGCTGAGCGGAGAAAGGTGAGCTTGTTAAGTCTGAAAGGCAGCTTCTCATCACCAATGAACATTTATTGAGTGTCCACATGTGCACAGCTTTGAACTTGGCGATCACAGAACGCACTGGGGGGAGGGGGAAGCAGGGGGTCAGGTGTATGCGGGTCTCCAAGGGTTCAGAAAGGTAGTTCCTGCTGGAGCCGCCAGGCGCGTCTCCCTGCAGAGAGGAGTGTTAGCGGGGGACTGGGGTAGAGGAGCTGAAGCCAGGCACCACGGTGGCAGTGGAGTGCAATCACTGGGAAAACATGCGGATTCTAGGGCGGTGTAACCTCCTGTTCCCGGCTCCAGCCAGGCCAGATGGCACCAGGACACAGGGATCTGATGCTCAGGTGTCCAAGCAGGGATAAGGACAAGCAAAATAAATAACCCCCAACCCCATCTTCACTCTGCTGCAACATGACACAAAAGCTCAAGAGACCTGGGACCAAGGGGTCTTGGGTCCCCTCAAGGAAGGGCAGGTGGAAGGAGGTTCCCCACCCCCCACCGCCTGCTCCAAATTGCCCTGGAAGGACGGGGGCAACTCGGACCCTGGGTCACTAAAGTTGAAAGGAAGAACTGCGATGTCAATGGCCTGAGCCTGCTCTCTGTCCAAGAGGAGGACCAAAGGCAAGAACCAAATGGCCAATTTAAAGGGCGCGAACCTTGGGGAGCCAGAAGGGGCACCACAGCCTTGGGGAGGCCACGCCCTGGCCGGCAGGGCACACAGGCTGAGGCAGTCAGCGCCTGCCAGCCCGCTCCTACCCTGGAACCTCCCTCCTGTCAGGGAGCCAGACACTGGGTATAATGACACTTAGTTGCCCTCTTTCTGGGGGCTGCTCCAACCTTCCCCGGCCTGGCGGGGCCAACCTCTGTTCCAAGCCAATCCCTGCCCCAAGGGGGCTGGGGGCAGGATGCAGTTCCTTATACTTGAGAGGTGGGCATCATGCCCTAGCCCTCAGAAAAGCCGGAAAGCTGGGGTGTTTGTAGGGGGAGTCTGAAGAAGGGGTCCAGTTTGGGGGCTTCAGGGAAGATGCCTCCTCCCTCCTTCCCTCGCTGCCCGCCCCTGGGTCAATCCCTACTGGATGCCCCTCAGGGCTCTGACAGGCACTGCTCCAAGGCCGCCATGCGGTAATGGCTGGCCGTCTCTTCACCTGCTTGCAGTCTCATGGCCTCCCGGCACAGCCGGTTGGCCCGCGCCAACTCCACCAGCACACCCTGGTAGGCAGCCACCATCTCGGGCTTGACAGAGTTGGGGCTCACACTACCTAGCAGCTGTAGCAACTCCTGTGGCCAGCGGGAACGCAGGGCGGCAGGGGCCAGCCAGGGCAGCAGCGGCACACAACCTGTGAAGGCTTGCATGCCCAGGAACCAGAGCTCTTGCAAGTCAGCCCAGACGCCCTCATAGTCTGGGGACAGAGCCAACACCGCCTGGTCAGAGCCAGGAGTGGCCCGTGCCACGTGGGACTGTGACAGAAAGAGGATGGCTGCTGCGAAGAAACCTCGGGAGGCTGGGGTTCCCTGGAGAGCTGGAAGAATGGAGAAGGGAGCGGCATGAACCAGACAGGCCCAACACGGGACCAGTGCCTCCCACTCCCTCCCAGGGGGACTCGCTCAGAGAACGGAAGCATCACCTGGATTCAGATGGCCTAGGTGCAAAGCCTACCTTTGATACTTACAGTGTGACACTGGGTGTTTCAACTTTTCTGGGTCTCAGTCTCTTCATTTTAAGATGGGACCAGTTCATGCCAATCTTAGCAATTTTTTTTTTTATGGGAATTAAATAATCTAGGCACACTGCATCATCAAGACCTCTAAATGCACAAGAGGTGGGAGTAAGCTTCATGTCAGATGTAAGAACCTTCCTCGGGGTTTCCACAGCAGAGACCCAAGCGGGTGGTGGCCCAGCGCCCTTCACCAGGCTGAGAATGAACTAATTTGACTTCTAGCCAGAAGAGGGCGCCAAAGGGGATGGTGAGCAGAGACCCAGCTCTGGCCCACCTGCCTGCCTTTCAGGGGTTTAGGAGCCCCCTCTTCGGATCTTCAGGAAGCTGTTCAACTAATGTGGTAGCGTTTATGGGTGAGCCAGCATTGGATCCACAGCATGGTGACTCTCCTTGGGGGCTACATGCAAGGGGTTCCTAGTTTAGAGATATGTTCCCAATTCACGGTAGGGTACCCTGCTGGGATCCCCACACAGAAAACAGGCAGCTGAGGGTATGGGCACATTACACCCTGTTCCCAGGCATCTGCTCTGTTCCTCCAACCTGACAGATGGGGCACAGGGAACAGGCGGGGACAGAGGGACCCAAGCAGACACCCACGGTCAAAGTGGGAGACACTGAGGGCTGTCAGGGGCTGGAGGGGACGCCCTTCCCCCTGCACACAGCCAGAGGGAGGTAGGGGCAGGGAGAAGCTGTGCCCGGAGGGCAGCGCTGACGCGTGTCACTGAGTGCGGTGGGATGCTAAGTGGTAAAAATCTCAACGCAGCAAACTGGGTCCTGTGACTCAGGGCCGGGGTGGGGGCAGCTCCACCTTGAAAACCCGGGATTCAGAGTTCCCAGGCTGCCAGGGATTCCAGGTACCTATGCTTGTGCCTCTCAACAGGTCTGTACCGAACACCCACCAGACTTTGCCTTAAAAGTCTTTAAAAGGAAGAGACTGCTATCGTTCGGGGAAGGGTGGGGGTGGAGGATGGAGTGATACTGTAGAAATTGCTTCTCAATGAGAAAATTCTGCTAAACCACGTTCTGAAATGAGGGCTGAGGTTCTGAACACAGCAAGTCCACTCCTGGGTTCTGTCCCCAGGCCTACCTGGAGAGGTGCTGAGGAGCCGGGCCATCAGGAGGCCCAAGGTAGCCACGTTGGCAGCCAGAAGCAGCCTCCCTTGTTGCTGCACTAGTGAGGGCAGTGACGTCATCAGGGTGTTCATGAGAGATGTGAAGCAGGCATCGCGCCTAGGGAGAAAAGGAGCGGAGGGAGGGGGAGGGAGAGTCAGGAGACTCCCTCAAGACTCTGGAAAACCTGGCACCTGAGGTTTCCAGCTTCACTGGGCCAGGGCTGGCCAGGACTTCATGCAGCAGGGTGAAGTGTTAACTTTGGACTTTCAATCCTGCCACCTGGGTTAGTCAGACGCCAACGAGCTGAGCTGAGGGACGGCTGGAGCAGACAGACACGCCTGGGCTACCTGGGGTTCTGAACACAACAAATCTGAGTGGTACCAGCTTTGTCTATGCTGAAACCCGCTTACACTAACACTAGGAGAAACCCAGAGGTAGAGAGAAACTAAGTAGAAGGTTGACAGGGGTGATGGGTGGTCCCCCCCACTTCCCTGGCTCTCCCCAGCCTCTCCCAAGCCCCTCACTTGATCAGGCCTGGAGCAGTGACCACCAGGTTGAGGAAGATGTGACAGCATGTCTGCAGGCCGATCTCCACGCTGTCAGGCAGCACTGAGGTATCATGGCCGGGGGATGTGAGTTCCCACTGCTGGAGGAAGTACTTGCACAGAAGTGACGGGGCCCCTTCCTTGATCAGGATCTCCCGGGGCCCATCTTCCACGGTCAGGTGGCACCAGCCGGGCAGGAGGAGCCTGAGCATGTGGAGACAGAGGAAGTGAGATTGGAAGAGATGAGAGCATCCTGACTGCCTATGCACTTCTCAACCTGAGGCTCATTTCCATCATTTTCCCCTTTATAATTTTTGAGGCAGAGTCTTATTCTGCGGCATAGGCTGATCTCAGACTCACAGCAATCCTGCCTCAGCCTCCCAAGTTCCAACATTAAAGGTGAGAGCCACCAAGCTTGGCCATTTTTATTTTTTCAATGTGGGTGAGATTTCTGTCAGATTTGCTATGTGGACCAAATGAAATTTTTCTAGAGAGGTATACAGCAAAACATCTGGCTTTGTAGCAGATGCTCAGAAAACCTAGGTTCTGTTTCCAATAAAAATCTGAGGATCAGCTGGGAATGGTGGTGCACATCTCAGGAGGCAGAGGTAGGGGAGTCTCTGTAAGGCTAAAGTCAGCCTGGTCTACAGAGCGAGTTCCAGGCCAGCCAGAGTTACATGATGAGACCCTGCTTAAAAGAAAAGAAAAGAAAAGAAAAGAAAAGAAAAGAAAAGAAAAGAAAAGAAAAGAAAAGAAAAGAAAAGAAAAGAAAAGAAAAGAAAAGAAAAGAAAAGAAAAGAAAAGAAAAGAAAAGAAAAAGGACAAAAAGAAAGGAAGGAAGGAAGAAATCTGGGATTGGCAAGGAACACTTGATAGTTCAGGAGTTCTATGGGAAGACGCCCCCAAAACAAACAGAACTAAGAAATAATCCTAAGGGAATGTTCATGACCCGTCAGGGAGCCCAGTTTAGGGGAAACAGAGTGTCCCTGGGTGACCCATGTCTTTTTCTTTTCTTTATTTTTTCCTCTCTTTTTTGGGACAGGGTCTTGCTGTGTCTACGTAGCCTTGGAAGACTGGTACTTTCTATGTAGCCCAACTAGGCCTTGAACTCTCAGATATTCCCGTCTCAGCCTCTTAAGTGCTAGGATTACGGGCATGTGGCACCACACCTGGAAACCCTTTTCTTTGGAATGGTCTGACTGGACAACTCCTAACTATAAACTCACCGGAGAGCATCCCCTGGCCAGGAGGGCCCTGGAGTAGTTGGGGAGATGGCCAAGTTAGCCACCTGCTGCGAAATGTCATTGGCCTCCTCGGCCTCCTCGTAGAGAGTCTTGGCATAGCGGACGAGGAAGGGCAGCAGTTGGCACACCTCCTTACGCAGGGATGAGGTCTCCTCAGCCAGCCAGGCACCCAGGATCCGCACGGAGGCAAACACGAAAGGCTCTTTCTGCTTCTCTGGTCCCACCTGTCGTCACAAGACCCCACTGAAATGAAGCAAACCAGAAACCCTCCTCTGCCTGCCCAGCCCGCCAGTAACACAACTGGAGGGGAATCCTGGCCTGAATGCCCATCGGAGATGGGCACTGCGGGCCAGCGAGACGGCTCAGTGGGTAAAGGTACTTTACAACCTCAGTGTGATTCACACGGTGACAGGAGGGAGCTGACTTGTCTTCCAGCCTCTACATGTGTGCTGTGGCGTGAACACACCGCCCCTCCACCCCGTCTAAGAAATAAATAAATAAATAAATGTAACTTTAAAAAAGAGAGCCTGTCAGTGGCAGCGCATGCCTTTAATCCCAGCACTTGGAAGGCACGGATCTCTGTGAGTTTGAGGTCAGCCTGGTCTATACAGAGCTAGTTCCAGGATGGCCAGGGCTACACAGAAAAACCAAAACCAACCAACCAACCAACCAAAAAAAAAACAAACAAAACACCCCCCCACCCCAAAGGCACCAAGTCTACTTCTACCTGAAATCCAGCACATGGGAGGGACTCACCCCACAGGGGCTAGTCACCCAGCGGGACCTCAGTGTGGACAACTGAATTAAGCGGGTCTCAGACAACATGCCTGATGCCGAGACTCAGGTCACATACCCCTAACTCTCTTCTCTAAGGTAGCTAGGGGACCAGGGGAACCTCAGGGGTCCTCAGCTAAATAGCATTCCTTTAGAGAGGCTCTGAATTTGGGAGGTGGGGAGACTTGTCATTAAGTAGTCAGGAGTCACCTCTATTTGGGTTAAATCAGAATAGGAGACCAGAGCTTAGCATAAGGCTGGTGGGTCCAGAGACCGAAGCAGGCCACTAAAGAGACCAGTCACTCCTGACTCCTAACGGAGCAGAAGAGGTGGTCTCTCAAATACAGAGAGCGGATGGGATGATGCGGGAAATAGATTTAGCCGAAACTTTACAGAGGCAGGAACCAGGCCACTCCCTGCCCCCCCCCCCACTTCTCTTGCATTCTACAAGTTTACACGTAAGACACATAAATATGTAGGCATGTTTATATGTAAGACAATGGTGTAGAGTGAGCAGAATAGACTGCTTCGATTTTGTGTGTGATGTGTAGAGTGTGTGTACTGGGGAGTGTATGTGAGTGGGAGGTTACTGTGTTGTGTGTGTGTGCTGTGATCGGAGTGCACATATGGTGTGTGGTATGGTGCTTGTGTGGAGGCCCACGGCAGGGAGGGAGAGGGAAGGAGGCTCGGCCACACACTACTCCTAGAGTGCTTGCTACAGTACCAGCCAGCATGTACGTGAAGGCATGCCATGTACATACGCAGTACACTCCCAGCTCCGCGGTAGGCCAGCGGGTCCTTACCTGCAGCAGGTAGTGAATGACAGCTCCAATGGCCTCTTTCATAATGCTCACAAGCTGCACCTTCTGTGGCTCCTTCAGCAGGGACTGCTCACAGCGGGTACACTCCTGGATCCCCAATTCCATGAGGGCATAGCATGCGGTTACCACATCTTCTTTCACCTCTGTGCCTGTCTCCTCCAGAGCCAGACGCACCTCCACGCATGCCAGATTCACCAGAAGGGCCAGAAACTTGCTCCCAGAGCTGCCCACCGGGATCCAGTCGGAGCCGCAGGCATGAGCCAGGCGGGCTGCCAGCTTGAGTGCAGGGTTGCGCTGCCAGGAGCTCAACTTGCTCCCTAGGATGCGTGCCAACCCGGCCTGCAGATCCCGGTGGCATTCAGGGGGCACAGTTGTTGGGGGCAGGAAAAGGGGCAGCAGCTGGCAGAGCTCAAACTTGCTGGCATCCTCAGCTCTTTGGAAATCCTCACTGAGGCCTCGCAGCACAGCCAGCAGGTCGGGCTCCGCCTCCTTCCAGCACTGTGTCTCTGCAGCGGCCAGCAGCCCCACCAGGAGTGCCAGGGCCTGGTCAAAGCCATAGCCATGCCCCAGGTATGCCTGGCACAGGGCAGACACCGTGCCACCAGCAATGAGGTGCCGGGGCCCTCGGGGTGTGCCCGCAACAGCTGTCAGGCACTGGTAGGTGTCATCAATCATGGAGCGGCGGGCAGCATCATCAGGGTCCCCCCGGGCTGTGAGGAATGTGCTGAGGATGGGGATCTTGTTCAGGACCTGGGGATGGCTGGCTAGCTCAGGGTCACTGCAGAAACAGGCCAGCAGGGCCACGCCCAAGGCCCGGAGAACGTGGTCAGGGCAGCCATCAGGTGCCTCCTTAGAAGTCAGGAGTCGATTGGGAAAGGTGAAGCCAACGGCATCAAAGATCCGCCGTCGAGTTTTGGCATCAATGTCACCTGCTTTGACTGCCTTGGTCACCTACGGTGGGTGGGAGGTAATGCACTATCAGCAGGATGAAAGGACACACAGCAAAGACTCTCCCTTCCTGTTCCCTGGGCATTGAAGGCTAGCAGCAATGGGTTATGCAATGGGATCCATTCTGGGGTCATTTCATCCAGCTCCTCCTTTCTCCTTGGAGACAGACAGGTATGACCTCTGGGATCCCTGTCATCTATGATTATCTCATGGAAAGGAGGTCCAGTGCCCCTTAACCAGTCGTTTGGGCAAATGGTCACCCAGTGTCTAATTCATTAATCCATATGCCCACACCTGGGATGCAAGGGGCGTTAGAACTCAATGTTTAAAATCCTCTACGGATTCAGGGTCCTTCCCTAACTACTTGTCTCCAGAGAAGTCTCTGATCCATTTCCGCCACCTTCTCACGGGAAATGGCTCCTGTGTCTCGCTGCTCCGCATGTCAAAACATTTCCCCTTACATTTCACCTAAACACCTCCTCTGCTGCAGTGTGAGCCCTTGACTCCAGAGCCTTCTCCCTGTTGCCATGGCAAACAAGCAACTGCTGCACTCCCTCCTCCTTTCACCCCCCACACACCAACTCACCCCCCCCCTCCCCAGCACTGCAGCTCCTGCTCTACCATCCCCAGCTCAGGGTCCTCTACCAGACTAAGACCCAAACCACTCCTTTACTTTTAACAGACCTATGGCCACTCTGGCCATCTTCTAGAACCTGTCACTAGTTACTTCTAATCCTGCTACTCTTTCAGGTCCAAGAAAAGCCACCCCAGCCCTCAAGTACTCTGCACTAGTTACAACCTGCTGCTGTTACTCTATGAGTCAGCTCCCATCTGCTCTGGGACGCCCCAGAAAGCAAATCCAGGCAGCCTCCTCCATGGACCCAGTACCACAGCCTTATTCACCTCTGCTCCCCCCACTCCCCATTCCCAAGGGAGAAGAGTACAAAGGTAGAGAGATCTTGGGTCTTTTTGGTGCCTCTAGGTTGCTAACACCACTTAGATATCCCTGGGGACTTGCTGACCCCATTCTTGGGGGGCCCTCCTGTCCAGCCCTCCCACCTTCCAATTATCAGCCAGGTCCTTACTAGCAGCAGGGCTGCAAACTGCTCGCTGTCACTCTTGGCCTCACGGAGGGCTCCCAGGTAGCGCTCCAGGGTGGGGTTCCGGCTCTCTGCCTGGTTCAGAGCTGGCTCGCAATCCGAGGCCATGATGCCCGCCTTGCCCAACTGTGAACACAAGAGGGACTGAGCATCCCTCTGCAGAGGAGGGGCGGGGCGGGGGTGGAAGTGGAGGATGTAGGGAGGGATTAGCACAGAGGGAGGGGAGGGTGGATTTGGAAGGGTGGCTTCCTCATGACTGACCTCCCTTGGGGGAGCCCCTTTAAGAGGCTGGACCTGCAAATTCTCTAGGATGAAGAAGGGACCCTGGTCCAAGGTCACCTCCAGAAAAGTGGGAAATGAGGATCATGCACGCTGCTGCTCAGTTGGACAGCTCTCCTCACCAGTCTAGAAGTGGGAAGGAGCTGGCCCCACTGTACAGCAGCCCCTGGCGCCAGATGCCGGGTTTTATCTCTCTCCAGGAGGCACATGGGGAGTGAGTGGTGAGGACAGACAGGGAGGAATGAAGACGTACACGGGTGAAGTTCGATTATCCGGACTCACGCTGACAAGGAAGAAAAGGACATTCTAGGGTTCCTTTCCCCTCCCTTCTCCAGAGAAAGTAGTTTGGCTTCAGCAGAAGTGATAAGGCAAGCTCTCCAGAGAAGGCTTTTCAGACTCCCCTGAGGACCCACCTCTCCAGCCAGGGCTCAGAATCGCCCCCGCAGCCTCCCTGCCTTCTCTCTTTTCCCTCCCTCGGGCAGAGGCTGCATAGGCTGCAGAAGCAGGAGCTGCAGCTGCAGTAGCAGCAGCATTAACCCCTTGTGCTCCCTGTACTCTCCCTGCTCATCCCGCTACCAGCCTGTGGGTGCCGGCACTGGCTGGAGAAGGAAGGAGGGGGTCAGGTAGGTCTCAGGATAACAGACTCCAAAAGCCGGATAATCGAAGCGGGGCTGCTGTGATGGAGAGATGAGAAGGGGAGAAGGGATCCTGGCGGTCACCACCTGTCCCGCCGCAGCCAGGTCACAACACGACATTGATGAAGTCGAACGACAGGGCAGCGATGAGATCACACTTCACGATGGCGCGGTGATGTCACGGAGAGATCACAGCGAAATCACGACATGAAGGGGGACAGCCCCCAAATATGATAGGGCAAATTTTTAAAGAATAGATAGATAAATACTGAAAAGGGGCTGTGACAAAAATGGAGTCTCGACAGGGCACGATGATGTCGCGATATGGCGCGATGGAGTCGCGATAGGGTCCCCGGGGAGTCTCGGCATCGATCAGCGCCGGCTCGGAGAGGCTCCGGCTGAGATGCAGGGGAGGGCTTGAAGGGGGCTGAGCTCACCAGGCTGCGGCCCCGAGCGGCGAAGTCTTTCTCCGGGCGCGATGCTCCGGGAGCCTGGGGCCGCTGCTCACGCCGCGTTGCCCACTCTTGGCTCCAGGCTGCTACAGCTCCACCCCCACCCCCGCATCTCTCTCGACCAATCCGCGCTGTCCTCACTCCGCACTCTGGCCAATGGCGCGGCAGGGCGCTAAGCAGTAGGGGGTTGCCTCCGGTGCGGCCATCTTGCTTGTGGGCATTGCCCGAGTCTGGGGCCTCGGTGCTCGTGCAAAGAAGGCGAGGTGCAGGCCGCCCCGCGAGGGCTCGAGGCGAAAGGCTGAGGGCCCGGACGTCCTCGCTTGTGCGTAGTTCTCGCCTCAGCACTGCCCCTCCTCCCACCCGGGGCTCGCGGCTGGAATTGCGCTTCCGGAGAGGGTGGGGGCGGGAGGGCTGGCTCCGCATGAAGAGTGTGTTTCCGGGTTGAGCCCCGGGAGGTGGGAGGAGGCGGCGTTTCCGGCCGCGGTCGCTGTCCAGGGAGGCTGAGGCAAGAGGGAGCTGTCCGGGTGGGGAGCCAGCGCTTCCTTCTTTCTCTTTCTCCTCCTCTGCGTGAGGGGAGAGAAGGTTTGGGGCCCCCGAGCCCATGGACCGGGAGGAGGCGGAGGCCGCCGAGAGCCGGCACCCCTCTGTGTGGCCCTGAGCCCCGGTAGGTGGCCGGGGCGGCTGGCTGCCAGGCCGAGGACCATGAGCTCGGGTGGGGGCAGAGGCGGGACGGGCGATGCCTAGGGGTACCCTGGCCCGGTGTTGGGACCCGGAGGTGGCGCTCCTGGCCCGGCCAGGGCAAGTCAGCTGCTTCTGGCCTTGCAGGTACCAAGAGTCCCAAGCTGAACACCCGCTTTGGGGCTCAGGCCTGCTCAGGCAGCTCCCTCCATTCCCTGACAGACTGGCAGACCAGGCTCCAGGCGCTGCGGTCCCGACACCCTCGACCTCTGCAGCCTCGCCCCCGTTGCAGTCTCTGATGTGTGATTGCCTCCCCATCGAGATTAAAAGAAAAAAACAAAAAGTTGATACAGAATAAAGGGGGCGGGGTTGGGCACGTTGGCGAAACCTGCCTCCTTGAGAATTTTGACAATGATGCCCCTTAGAGGGTCCTGCAGTGGCTGCAGGGAGCACAGTGCGAAGTGGAGGAAATCAAAATAGGAAATCTCAGGCGGGGTTCCAGGAAGGCTTTGCCTGCTCTCACCTCATGGTGGTTGTGCCCAACCGACAATGGATGCTGTTGAGGCACATTGGCCGACACGCCTTGTGCTTTCTTGTGATTAACAGACTGGAAACTAGGAACAAATTGGAAAGACGACCTCCTGGAACAATCTGTTCATTTTTTCAGCTATTTGGAAAACAGTGTCTGCAAATATAAGCAAAGCTATTCATGGCAGTCTGTTCTGTAACTTTCTCAAATATGTAAGACTTTTTTTTCCCCCCTTAAAGCTTTATTCTTGATTACTCACACCCGCTGAATAGACGTGCTCTGTCGTTATTCAAACATATCTTATCGCTGTGTACATAAATGGAGTTCCACGTATGTAGCTGACAGACTGAACTATGATACATTCCCCCATCAACCTGAAGTATTAAGTAAACATTACCCCCTGCTCTCTCAGAACAGCTGCTGCAGCAGAGTGCTTTTATTTCGGGTGTACTTGTAACGCCCTAAATGCCAGAACTGCTGGGAGCTTTTCTAGATTTTCATTTGTCAAGTGTTGTGGGGGTGTGTGTTCTCTCTCTGGGCTGTCACGCTTTGATTTGATAACAAACACTTTGGATCTTAGTGGTGTTTTGTTGTTCCTGACTCTGGTCAGCAAGCCTTTAACTGGACCCTAGCAGTGATTTGTGCCTGTAGGCAATTGTAGGTTTCAGCTGAATAAATGGCTGGGAGTGCAAATGAAATTAGCTCTGCCTCTCTCCTGCACTTCTAATGAGTTTGCTAGTCCAATGGTGTTTAGTACTCCTGTTTTCAAAGCCTATTCATTTCTCTTTTGCTTTTCCCACCCACCTGCCGGGATATTGATGACAGGTGTTGAGTCACCTTTAGTTTCAAATCCTTTTGTGGTAGGCAGAAATGTGTTGGGTAAGAGCCACATACTCACACACTCACACACATACTCCACACTCCATCCTCGGAGGCTGGAAAAGTTCCTGGGTGTACTTTCTTAGGCTACATTTCATAATCTTTTGAATGTGGTTGTGGCCATACACCTCTGTTCTGCTCCTTGCTCCCTAATGTACAAGTACAGAAAAACTGGAAATAGGAATAGGTAGGAGAGAATGAGCCTATGGCTCAGTGAAAGACATTGTCTCAATTTGAAGCGGTATGTTTGTGTCTCTCCATTTCCTGACATTGGCATTGAAATCCATTCTAGGCAATTCTGGTCTTCCTGTATGCTGGCTGGAGGTGAGGGTTAGGGTTGTCAACCTGTGCCATTTGCCAGATGTGGATAACAGGTTCATATTTAGAAAGAATATTTTTATTTCTTATTTTTTATTTTCTGAGACATGTGTGGCCTTGGCTGTCCTTCCTGGAACTCGCTCTGTAAA
The DNA here is from genome assembly GCF_949786415.1 of Peromyscus eremicus. Lineage (NCBI taxonomy): Eukaryota > Metazoa > Chordata > Mammalia > Rodentia > Cricetidae > Peromyscus > Peromyscus eremicus. Next base: position 137,947,331 of record NC_081417.1, read on the forward strand.
CTGGGCTGGACTTTGAACTCACAAAGATCCACTTGCCTCCCAAGTGCTGAGATTATAGACACGCACCACTACTACTGCCAACACAGGATTTTTAATTTTTTTAGACAGTGTGTCATTATATTACCTAGGCTGGCCTTGAAGTCCTGGATTTAAGTAATTCTTCCTTAGGCTTCCAAGTAGCTAGGACTTCAGGTATAAGATACCATGATTAGCCAACAGATTTTTAAATTGCTTTTCAAACCCTGTCAACTCCTATGTTGTCAAGATTTATACAAGAGGGAAGAAACTTCTGGAAAAATCAGCGTCATTCTCCTCTCCCCCACCCCCTCCGTCCTGCAGCCACTAGATTACAGAGTAGAAGGCAGAGTGCCAGAATTAAACGAGGAGAGTGGACAAGAATTTAAGACAGGAATTGCAAATGATTTGGATCCGGCAGATAATGGAAGAGTGTAAGATAATGATGGTGGGGATAGTAGCAAACTGGACAGTAATTGCTGTGCCTGAAGAGAATCAACTAAAAAACCATAGCAAGGCTGGACCGAATAATCATGATTAGTTAGAGGAAGTCCAACCTCTTCGTAGATAACAAGCACTTTGGTCAAAGTCACAGAGCAGTTAGCAGAAGTGGAAAATCAAAGCTGCTTTCTCAGGTTGGTGCTCCCTCCCATGCTGTCACATAGAGTTGCTGTTAGACAATAATGGAATAGAAAATGTTTCACTTTAACAGCAGATTCATTTTATATCTCTCGTTCTGTTGTTACACTGATAATTATAGGCTATGCCAAAGCTCGGGCTGAAAATTTACTGGCAGGGATGAACATTGAAAGACACTTGAAATCTCTCTTTCTCCTGATCTGTCACATTTTCTAGCATTCCACATTTCCAGGAATCAATTATTAATTACTTGGCGTATAATTTCTTTTCTTTCTGTCTTTCTAGTGTACTGGTTCTGCCTCTCTGGAAGGCCATGGAGAAGAGGCTGGGAGTCAAGCCAAGTCCTGCTTCCTGGATTTTGCCAGGATATTGTTGGCAGACATCAGTGAAGCCGCTAAGAAGCCTGTACCTGTTTTACGCTTTCTTCTGTCTCAGCACTCTGTGGTTGTCAACAGGTATCACTTTTGAGAGCTAAGATTGAACCTCTTCTGCCCTGCCCCCCTTGAAAACAGTCCTCATCCTGAGTTCCTAGGTTGGTTTTAAAGCCCTACCAGAAGGCAGAAAAGCCACCGGCTGACAGGGATGTCATAATTTTGGTGGGTGTTTGCTTGTTGGGTTTGTTTTGTGTTGGAATCAAGATATGAATTGGATTTTTTCTCATAAGGGAGAATTGGCATTCATTTTGTCATTTTATAAAGGTGGAATGGCCAAAACAAAACAAAACCTTTCAGAGTTGGGTAGATTAGGGTCCTGGAGCTGGACATTGTCATGTAATGACTGAGGCCCCGGGCACATTACCTAATGGTTTCTTATTTTTTAAGTGGCTCTCACTATGTAGCCCAGGCTGGCTTTGACCTCATGATCCTCTTACCTCACTTGACTTACCTTGATGAAATATAAGATCTGCCTCATGGTTTGACTTGAGAGAGTATCTGGTAAAAGCGTGTAATGCTATGTGAACATACCTGCTTAAGAAATGATGCTTTCCTAAGGAAAGTGTGGAGGAATCCACACTTTGCTTTGTTTTTGTTTTTGAGACAAGGTGTCACTGTATAGCCCTGGCTGGCCTGGAACTGGATATGTAGACCACGCTGGCTACAAACTCACCAAGATCCACCTGCCTCTGTCTCCTGAGTATTAATATTAATGGTATGAGCCACCATGCCTGGTGGAATCTCATGTAACAAGTTGGTTTATTTATTTTTGTTTCGGAGGTGCTGTATGTACATGTCATGATGGTGTGTGTGGCGGTTAGAGGACAGCTTTATGGAGCCACTTCTCTGCTTCTGCCTCTGCGTGGATTCTGAGGATCAGACTTAGGTGGTCAGGCTTGCTAGGCTGAGCCATCTAGCAAGTTTTGTTGTTGTTTTTTCGTAGGAAGGAACCCTGTTGATAGACTTCACAGAGTATACTTTCCTCCTCAAGACTACTTCACCTAAGAGCCTTTTGTCAGGAGTTAGTGCCAAGAAGGCTAAATGTCAAAAGACAAATTTCAAAATACTCTTTCTTGCCTGGCAGTGGTGGCGCATGCCTTTGATCCCAGCACTCAGGAGGCAGAGACAGTCGGATCTCTGTGAGTTTGAGGCCAGCCTGGGCTACAGAGTGAGTTCCAGGATAGCCAGGGCTACCCAGAGAAACCCTGTCTCGAAAAACCAAACCAAACCAAACCAAACCATTTTCTGTCTTTACCCTTTGAGTTATTTTGTTGACATGGTTCCTTTCAAGTATGGACTGTGAGAAAACAGCACTATGAGAAACACTTTGAGTATGCCCTTCCTCTGGGCAATGACCAGCCTTCTGCTGTAGAGACTGCTGTTTTGGCTAACTATTCAGCTTGTGTGCTGACGGCTATGAAGATTTCTGTCATTATGATCTTGAGAATCAAGTAATTACTGTACTTAGCAATTTTAGTATCACTGACTGTGGGTTTTGTTGTCTTGCTGTGGTAGCTGATGATTTCATGATTATAGTGGTGGAGACTGAGTTGATAGAAAGCTGACCCAGATATTTTTTATGGAAGATGATAGCTTTGTTGACTAATTCTGGGCATCATTTTATGTAAGATAATTTGAATTAAGTAATTAATTTAGTACCATCACATTAGGAAAATCACTTCTTTGGAAGTATACCAACCCTCTACCAGGTTTCTAGACATATTACATACCTTCTCGTTTAATTTTTATGATAACCCTGGAACAGATAATTTATGCTCATTGTATTAATAAGGAAATTGAGACCCAGAGATGCAAAATGGCTTACTAGAATCACATAGCAAGAAGTCACATGGCGGAGCAAGACCCTAACCCAGCTTGTTTGTTGTTGTTGGTTTCCTTTTTCTCTTCTGCCGATGCCATCTGACCTTAGGTGGTTCTTGGAGGACCAAAGTTGTTGTTTTTCCCAGAACCGTGACAAGAAGCTGGTTATTTGAGAGATTCAGAGCACAAGGGGAGGGAAAAGTGATTCCGAGTCTCTGTGTTTTTCACTTATACTTGGTTAAGAGTAGAGTTGTGGGGGAATTTCAGATTTAGATAAGACATTGTTTTTAATCTAGCCTGATGAAGATAAAAGTGAAAATATCTAGGGGCTTTGGATCTGGGCTGGTGGTAGAACACTTGACTAGTATGTGAAAGGCACTGGGTTCAACTCCATACTGCAAAGCAAAGGAAGAAATAGTACAGCTAAGCCCCCAAATAGTGCTAGAAAATTGGAACAGAAAACATTTTGGCATAAATATCAGGAGTTCTAAAAAGTTCATAGCCCTTGACTTCTTACCCTTTCAAGAGTTTTGGGCTGGAGAGATGGCTCGGTGGTTAAGAGCACTGGCTGCTCTTCCAAGGACCCAGGTTTGTTTGCTAGAACCCATGTGGTGGCTCACAACCAACTGTAATTCCAGTTCCAGGGGATCTGATGCACTCTTTTGACCTCTGTGGGTACCAGACATACAAGTGGTACACATATATACATGCAGACAAAACACTCGAACACATAAAATTAAAAAAAAAAAAAAAAAAAGAGTTGTTTTTGGTAGGGGAATTAGGAGGAACTGGAGAGATGGCTTAGTGGTTAAAGGTATTTGTTGTGCATTGGGCATGGTGGCGCACGCTTTTAACCCCAGCACTCGGGAGGCAGAGGCATGTGGATCTCTGTGAGTTTGAGGCCAGCCTGGTCTACAGAGTGAGTTCCAGGATAGCCATGGCTACACAGAGAAACTCCGTCTTGAAAACAACAACAAAAAGCATTTGTTGCTCTTCCAGAGGATCTGAGTTTGGATCCTAGCACCTATATCAGGTGGTCAATAACTTCTGGTCTCTGAGGGCACCTTTATGTATGTGTGCATTTGGACACAAATCACACACACGTACATAAATAAACTGAGTTTGTCAAAGCTACATAGTGAAACCTTTGCTTTAATGTGTGTGTGTGTGTATGTATGTATGTATGTATGTATGTATGTATGTATGTATATATTAAGAGCTAGGCATGGTGATCATGGTGATTCATGACTGTAGTGCAGTCTTTTTGTTTTTGTTTTCTGGGTTTTTTTGTTTATTTGTTTTGGTGTGTGTGTGTGTGTGTGTGTGTGTGTGTGTGTGTGTTGGTGTTGTTGTTGTTTTGAGACAGGGTCTCTCTATGTAGCCTTGGTTGTCCTGGAACTCACTCTGTAGACCAAGCTGGCCTTGAACTCACAGAGATCCGCTGGCTCTGCCTCCTGAGTGCTGGGATTAAAGGCGTGTGCCACCACCGCCTGGCTCTTTAACGTAATCTTAATAGAAGAATTGCTGTGAGTTCCAGGCCATACTGACCACAGACTGAAGCCTTGTCTCAGAAAAACAGATGACTGGGCTGGAGAGACAGACACTTGCTACAAAGCCTGACAGCACTGAACCAGCATGGTAGGTGTAGAGAATGGACTTACAGTGTCCTTTGACCTTCGCACACACAGTGTGGCCCATGTGCACCCACACATATGCACAAACAAAATAAATAAATGTAAAAAAAATATATATATATATAAAGTTTATCTTAAGTATATCTTTAGATAGTTGTTGTGAGTAAGTACATTCATCAATACTTGTTTATTCTGTACTGTGAAACATTGCTATAGCCTGCCCAATAACAGTAATGTTTTGCATAGTTATGTGATGGATATTGTATTAGTTAATTTCAGTGATCAGTTTGACACAAAACTAGAATCACCTAGGAAGACGGATCCTCAACTAAAGAATTACCTTGGCCTATGGCCAGTCAGTGAGGGATTTTTTTTTTAAATTGCTAATTGATGTAGGAGGGTCCTGCCCACTATGGGTGGTGCCATCCCTAGGGAGGTGGGCCTGGATTATATAAGAAAGGTAGCTGAGCAAGCTAGAGGAAGCAAGCAAGTAAGCAGCTCTCCTCCTTGGTTTCTGCTTTGGGCTGCCTAGGCTTCCCTCACTAATGGACTGTAACATGTAAGCTGAAATACACCCTTTCCTCCCCAAGTTGCTTTTGGTCATGGTGTTTATCACAGCAGCAGCAGCAGCAGCAGCAGCAGCTGCAGCAGCAGCAGCAGCAGCAGCAGAGTAGCTAGTATAGATACTATCCAGTGTTTTCTACTTTAGAAGAGTGAGATGTGGGGAGACATCTTAAACTAAATGGTAAAAGCAAGATAAACAACTACATGTTTACTATAGCACCAATGGTATGAGATGGAGGAAAAAAAATCACATAATAGAAATCTAAAATAAAATATATAACTGAATGTTTATGTATTATGATCTCTTTTTATTCTTCTATATTTTCCAGTGCTTTTGGATAACAACTTCAACTTCTTCATCTTCTTTCTCCTCCTCCTTCTCTTTTTTGCTTCCTTTTAATAAAGATGGAAATCTATCAGACAATGCAACAACAAAATAAAAACCCGTTTGGGTAGCCTGAGTTGATAATTATCTAATTGTGCTTATTCAACTTCTACCTAAGCATTTAAGTTTTCTCCCTGATAAAAGATGTTTTGTTGTTGTTGTTTTCTATTATCATTTAGCTTGTGGATTATATGAATTCTTCCTGAAAAAAAAAATAACCAAAAATAAGGGAACTCCGTAGTTCCCACCCACTCCTGGGTACCACTTAGGAGTAGACCCTCCTCTGGTAGAGCTCTAGGTGCCCATTGACTTCATTTAGTTGGCTCCTTTTCATTTCTGCATTGGGCTCAGTAGTGAAGTCTACTGCTAGACATGAGTGGTTATGATTTGTCTGATGAAAGATGCCCTGCTTTCCTTGTGGGCTATTGAGTTAGAGTTTTTCCTGTATAATTTTACTGCTATGTAGTTTGAGAATAGCATTTTGGACCTGGTGATTATCATTTGGAAACAAATGTGAGATGACCCTAAGAATTTGGAAATTCCTCAGTAGTTAGTCAATTTTTAAAAAATTTTGTTTTGTTTTGTTTTGTTTTGTTTTTCAGACACAGTTTCTCTGTGTAGCTTTGGAGCCTGTCCTGGATCTCACTCTATAGACCAGGCTGGCCTCGAGCTCACAGAGATCCACCTGTCTCTGCCTCCTGAGTGCTGGGATTAAAGGTGTGTGCCACCGGGCTAGTCATCTCTTCTTAAGAGCAGGAATATGGCCTTTTTGCTTATGTGAGATATTCGAAGCAAGTATAAAATTTGGCATATAAATGTAGTATAAAATTATTTGTTGACTGAATAACACATTAACAATAGGGGATTGCTTTGAGAATTAAACTAAAACCAACAAAAAGTAGAGGTCTACAAAGACAACTTAAGGAGACATAATGAGTGCCCTTGAAACCAAGAGATGGGATTGAAATCTGAACTGTATTAACCTATCCAAACAAGACTTGGTAGATCTGAAGAGTTATGTGTACATGGGGCACAGACCTAATTGGCCTTGGAATTCTAAAACAAGGAGTCCAATATAAGCCTAACGGTAGCAGTCAACTCTGGAAACTCCCTGATCTTCTGCCTTGGAGAAGGAGCTTGCATACCTGGTTAATTATTAGAGAATTTAGTAGGACTCTGGCTCTAGATGAGGCAGGAGGATAACAAGGAGTGCCGCACAGCCCTTGCCCTGTAACAGTGTCCAGTTTGATGAGAAAATCAAACAAACACATTTTTGTGCTAAGGGAAAGGATGGAGGGTTTCATGCACCATGCTGCCGGAACCAGAGAAGCAGCATTTTACTTAGAGGCTGTCTTAGTTAGGGATTCTATTGCTATGAAGAGACACCGTGACCAGAACAACTCTATAAAGAAAACATTTCATTGAGGTGGCTTGCTTACGGTTTCAGAGGTTCAGTCCATTATCATCATGATAGGGCGGCATGCAGGCAGATGTGGTGCTGGAGCTGAATGCTACATCTTGCAGGCAACAGGAAGTCAATTGACTCACACTGAGAGAAGCTTGAGCAAAAGAGACCTCAAAGCCCACCCTCACAGTGACACACTTCCTCCAACAAGGTCACACTTTCTAATAGTGCCATTCCCTTTGAGGGCCCTTTTCTTTCAAACTACCACAGAGGTGAAGGGAAGAGCTAAGGAGTCCTTTCCAAGAAGCTGACACCTCAGCAGTTTTGAAAGTTGAACTTGAGTGGCTCAGAAGGTATTCCCAGGCAATGGGCACTGGAGAGCAAAGGTGCAGAGGATGTGGATGAACCACGCCCTGCTACTGGAAGGGCAGTTCCTGAAGGGGTGGGAGTGGCCAGGTGACAAGGACTCTTGCTTGACATGCCCAGAAGCCTCACTTTTAATCTTTTTCAGAGAGGCTGTCCACAGATACCTCCTCTGTAGCCCAGGCAGTCCTTGAACGTCTGACCCTTTGACTCAGTGGCAGCTTCAGTACCCCAGGACTACAGGCCTGTGTCACGAGGCCTGGCTCCAACTCTCTCTTCCCGTCTCTCCCTTCCCCATTCTTTCTGCAGTGCTTGTGTGTGTTAGGTGAGTGCTCTGTTAATGAGCCATGTACCCGGTTCTGCTGTGGGGCTTCTTTGAAACAAGGTCTAGCTTTTGTAGCCCAGGCTAGCCTGGAACTGACTGAATAACCCAGACTGGCCTTAACCTTGAAGCACTTGATGTCCCAGCCTCCAAGCACTGGGATTATAATCATGAGCCACCACACTTGGCTTAAATTTCCTTTTTAAAAAAAAATAATTTATTTATTTTTATTTTATTGCATTGGTGTTTTGCCTGCATGTATGTCTGTGTGAAGGTATCAGATCTTGGAGTTAGAGACAGTTGTGAACTGTCATGTGGGTGCTGGGAATTGAACCCAGGTCTCCTGGAGGAGCAATCAGTGCTCTTAATCACTGAGCCATTTCTCCAGCCCTGGTTTAAATTTTCTTGATTATGTTCTATAATCTAGAAAAAAGTTGAAGTTGTGCCCAATATGTACTTATATATACATTATATCAACTAATATTATGTGAATGTCTATGTATGCATAAGAGAAGCCCCAAACAAAATTTTGAAAGGATCAGTAAAAAGTAAATATGAAGTAATATTTAAAAATCACTTTTAGTGTGTGTTTATGATATGTATATATGGACACATGCATACCATGTCATACATGTGGAGGTCAGAGGACAACTCTGTGGAGCTGGTTCTCTGATAACCACCTTTCCATGGCTTCTGGGGGTCAAAGGCAGGTTGTCAGGCTTGCATGGCAAGTACTTTACCCTCCCAAGCCATCTCACCAGTTCAGAGTTTTAACTTTTTTTATTAAATATTTTAGTGTACAGAATAATGAGTTGTTTTTTGTTTGTTTGGTTTTTGTTTTTTGTTTTTTCCCCAAGACAGGGTTTCTCTGTGTAGCTTTGCACCTTTCCTGGATCTTGCTCTGTAGACCAGGCTGGCCTCGGACTCACAAAGATCCGCCTGCCTCTGCCTCCCAAGTGCTGGGATTAAAGGTGTGCGCCACCACCACCCGGCAGAATAATGAGTTTTAACACCCTTTTTGTACACATATATTATTATATCTTGTTTATATTCACTCCCTACTACTCCCATCTCTCCTTCCCCCAGGTAATTCCCCTTACACGCACACGTGTGCACGCACACGCACACATACAACACACATATATATGAAATAAAAATATATATCTTACATATATGTAATATATATAGTATATATAATACATATAGCATATGTAAAACCTAGATTCTGCATAAGAAAACAGGTGATATTTGCTTTTCTGAATCTGGTGACATGATGCTCTCCAGTTCCATCCACTTTCCTGGAAATCATGTAATTTCATTTCTTATGGCTGAACAAAGCTATATTGTGTATATGTGCCTCATTATCTTTGTCCATTTGTCTCTTGCTAGGCATCTGGCTGGTTCTCTGTGTTCTGCCTTGACCTTTATTATTTACTTCTATCTATTACTTTTGGATTTAGATTGTTCTTGTTTTTCTAAGAACTTAAATAATTTATTTGAGATGTCTCTGCTTTTTCACATAAGCACTCAAAGCTATAAACTTTCCTTTTAGAACTGCTTTGCTGTATCCCAAAAGTTCTGTAAGTTGTGCTTTCATTTCATTTGGTTTGAGAAACTTCTAAATTTCCTCTCTCACTTCTTTAGTTATCCACTGGTCATCCAAGAGTCTATAGTTCAGTCTTTAAATGTTTATATACTACCTGTGGTTTTCTTGTTAATTATTTCAAGTTTTATTCCACTGTGTTGTGTTACAATAGAAGAAGTTATTTCATAAGATTTGCTTTATGGCCTGTTTTAGAGAAAGTTCTCTTGGTTGGCTGAGGAGAATTTTTTCTTTGCTCTTGGATGGAACGTTCTGTAAATGTCTCTTAGGTCCACTTGATCTGTTGTGCAGATTAACTCAGAAGTTTCTTTTGTTTTGTTTCATATTTTACATTGAACTGTTTAAAAAAAAAGTACTTGAACTTATATTTATTTTTTAAGGGGAAGTCACAGATAGATTTTGAATAAGAAAAGTGACAATTTGTTTTGTTGACAGGTTATCATGTATCCCAGACTGGTGTCTAACTCACTATGTAGCTGAGGATGACCTTGAACTTCATATCCTCTTCCCCCATCTCCTGAGTGCTGGGATTGCAGAAGTGTGTCACCATGCCTGGTTTATGCACTGCTGGGGTTCAGCCAGGGCCTTGTGTCAAGCAAGCACTCTACTCACTATGCTGTAACTCAGGCCTTGAAGTTTACTTTTTATTTTATTTATTCTATTTTAAGACAGGGTTTCTCTGTGTAGCCCTGGCTGTCCTGGAACTCACTCTGTAGACCAGGCTGACCTCAAACTCAGAGATCCGCCTGCCTCTGCCTCCAAGTGCTAAGATTAAAGGTGTGCACCACCACTGCTGACTTCTTAAAGTTTCTTTACTGATTTTTAGTCTGTATGATCTATTTTTGTTTGCTTGTTACATGTATTTATTTATTTGTGTGTATGTTTGTGGTGCACATGGACACCAGTGTTTATGTAGAAGTTAGAGGGCTTCCTTTACCACATGGGTCCCAGAAATCAAACTGAGGTTGACAGGCTTGGTGGCAAGCTCCTTTATCCATTGAGCCTTCTTGCTGGCCCTTGATGTCCTATTTTTTTTTATGAGAGTGAGGTATTGAAACCACCTGCTCTTACTGTGTCAAGATCTATCCTTTCTTGGCCATTCGTGTTTTGTGTTTAAACTGGGAGCCCCAACATTTGCTAGACGTATATTTATAATTTTTATGTCTTCTTAAAATTTTTGTTTTTATTAATGTGTAGTGGCATTTTAAAAAATCTTTTCTAGTTGGGCATGGTGGTGCACGCCTTTAATCCTAGTACTCAGCAGAGGCAGGTGGATCTTCATGAGTTTGAGGCCAGGGCTACATAGTGAGACCCCATCTCAGAAAAACAAAAGCAGCCAAAATCTTTTCTAGTTTTGATTTAGAGTCTGTTTTACCAGGTATAAAACAACTATGCCAGCTTGGTTTGGGCTTTTATTTGCTTGGTAAATTGGCTTCCACCCTTTCACACTTAGTCTGTGATATCTTTGCTAGGGAGATGTGTTTCTTAGAGACTCTGGTGGTTGGATCTTGTTTTTTAATCCAGTAGGCTAGTGTGCCTCTCTTAATTGGAAGGTTAAGAGTGTGTACATTTAGGTTACCATTGGAGACGTCTGCCACTCGCTGAGGATTTGTCAGCTGTTCCCTTGGCTACACAGATGTATCAGTTACTTTTCTTGTTTCTATGACCAAACACTTGACAAGAAGCACTCTGAAGAAGGAGGGTTCATTTTGGCCTACAGTGTAAGGACACATGATCCATCATGGTGTCTGAGAAGGAACCTGGACAGAGCGTGTAGGCAGCCAGGAATTGGAGAGCAATGGTGCTCATTCAATCTGGGATCACATGGGTGGTACTGCCCACCTCAGTTAAACCTCATCTAGATCATTTCTCACCGGTGTGCCCAGAGGCTTGTCTCCCGGGTGGTTCTGGGTCCTGTCCAGTTAATGTTGTATGAACAATCACAATAGGTTGTTGTTCTCCCTCGTTTGTATTGGTGCTTGCTAGTTTACCGTATTGAACATGATGGATTGATTCCTAGTTCTCCTTTGTTCCATCTTCGCTTGCCTTCAAGCACACCGTCTTCTTGGTTCCCCTAGTTGGTATTCAGCACTTTCAACTACTTTCCTTGTCTCTTCAACTTTTTGCTCTGCAGGGTTTTGTTTCAAACTCCCCCCACTCTGTCACACACTTCGGCAGTCTCTCTCACTCCCTCAGTTGATAATTCTGTGATTGCCACTCCCAGATCTGTCACTGCTGCTGAGCACCAAACTGCCTAGCCACCTGGATGTCACACATCTCCAACTAGATGTCTCATAACTACCGTTAGCTTAATATGTCAAAACGGAAGCCAGGTCTTTTCTTCTTTCTTCTCTTTTATTCCCTATAAACATAAAAAGAGCATCTCCACCCAGATTCTGAGGTAGAAATCTCTGAGTCACTCTCTGTTTCTTCCTCCTCCATATCAGAAGATCATCATTCATCTCATGCTTTTATGCTCCATTCTGCTGCGTGTGTCATTATCATTCCGCCTCATGTTTTCTGAATCACATAAACAAGCTTCTTTGAAACTCCCTGAGACTTCTGGTCTGCACTCCTTGGTGAAGTTCTCATGATGGCCATGTAGCTCTCTGTGTACCCTGCATTGTATGCTGTAGTGTTAGGCTTTGTGAAGAGAACTGCAGCATAGGTCTTACCCATAAAAGCAAGTTTTGTTTTTTTTTGTTTTTTGTTTTTTTGTCTCTACTAGCAGATGATGCTAATATAAATGTTTAACACTAGCAGGGCTGAGTTCCAGCATGCTCCTGCCTCCTATCTGAAGCACTGCTTGACCCCTAATGATTCTCTTTGCTTCTCAATCCTGTATCATTCTTCATCTAAAAAACACCTGGTGGGGTTGCGGGTTTTAGCTCAGTGGTAGTAGCACTTGCTTAGCAAACGCAAGGCCCTGGGTCGGTCCTCAGCTCCGAAAAAAAAAAACAAAAACAAAACCTGGTGATCTTACTTTATATGTTGTTTGTAGTCCAGTCCTTAGCCACAGACTGGTTCTCACTGGATTGCTGCCCCCACCCCATCTTTTTACAACAACTTCCTCAAATTTTAGCCAAATGCCAGTCTCTGCTTTCCAACATCAGGGAGATTACCCTGTCCTGCTTAGGTTCCAGCTTTCTGTGCTACAGTGAGGAAACCACCCTTTAACAGAGAACTGGGCATTTGTGGGGATCATTTCAAGCATTCCTTCTCTTAAGGATGCAGCCTTATTATTGATTGTTGCACATATTCTGTATGGTAGATGGCAGTTATGGTGTACTCTGTATAGTAGATCGCAGGTATGGTGTATTCTGTATGGTAGATATCAGTTGTGGTGTATACTGTATAGTAGATGGCAGTTATTGGTGTATTTGGGATGGTAGATAGTAGTTATGATGGGGTGTTGAGTTCTCCATCTCAATTAGGAACAGGAGTCTACTATGATGATTTAACTATGTATCTGCTCCATGAAACTATCTTACTTAGAGTTACCTCTCCAGCATGTAGCATAGAGTAGGCAACAAGCTCTGATGTTAAAGTAACCATGTTAAAGTAACCTTTGAGCATTTGGGTTGTGTTGTCTTTTCTGCTCTATTTTTTCAAACAGGCTATTATGTGGGCTCTTCGTGTCCAAGGAGGAAAATGTACCTCCCTTTTCTCTATCTGATTCACTTCACAAATGGCAGGGATTTTTCTTTCTGGTACATGAAGTTAGAAATGAATCCTATTGTGTGGAGTGGCCAGTCTTGAGGACTTCTTGCCCCACCATGCTAAGCTGGTCTACTTCTCCCAGGACATCCTGCATTTGCACAGTTGAGTGCATTTAATTTCATGTGGAAAACAGAAGAAAGGTTGTGGCTTCACATCCCCACTGTGCTCTCCAGCCACTGTTATCACTTGTACTGTAAAGGTGAAATTTTGATCTCTGTGTCCCCTAACTGCGGTGTCTTGTATTCTAATCGTCCAAGATTCTGCGTGGAGAGATTAATAACCTCAGAACCCACAGAGACTGCAGATGGGACACCAAGATGGCTCCAGGCTCAGCAAGAGGTCTCTTCCTTTCTAGTTGCCATTCTGTTCTTTTGTGCTTGTGTTCCTGAGTCCAGATAAGTGTCCCTAATGGCAGGAGTGTCCCGGCACCTGACACGAGAGCCAAAGCAGCTGTTGGTCTTGACCACACTGTCTTCCTTATCCCTTTGGTTATGCTTTGTGACCTGTAGCCCTCTTATGCAGTAAGAGCAAATCATATCTTTTTTCTCTTTTAAAGAGTGTGATATATTTTGAACATGCATTGGTCTTATTTTCAGGGAAAAGCATTTTCGGGAGCCCTTTTAGGTACTTTATTTTCTATGTGCTGGGCACCCGATTTAAGGTGGATGACTAATGGAGTATCTCTTCCAGCAATGAGCCTTCAGCAGGAACTTTCTCCTGCCAAACTGTCCTATATTCTTAACTATATTGCAGTACAGGAAGGTAATGAATTATTAATTCTCAATCTGTCTCCTTAGATTGTAGGATAATGACTTGAGTTCATGGCGGCCGGGGGAAAGGAGAGTTTTCTGGCTGTTGACACAAACCGTGAAGCCTTTTGATTCTAGAGTTCAGCTAACTGGCATGAGCAAGTCTAAGGGATCTTGTTATATCACACTTACTGATGCAAGTTTGTAAGATTGGTCAAAGTTCCCACAGTTAGCCTCTCTCCTGTTGACTTGAAATTGTCATCTATGGCTTAACCATTCTGAAGTGACAGATAATCATCTTCCATCTTGGAAAACAGTATTTTGGTGGGTTTTCTTTGCCCTTTAGAAACTATGCAAACATAACAAACTTACTAACTTGTGCAAGGAAGTGAAGAGAGGTGAGGAAATGGAGTGATTGGCAGTAACCTGGCATGATTTAAAAGCAATTTTAAATTGATTCTTCTTGGGGACATTTTAGGGGAAGAAATAATAAGGCAGCAGTGGGGTTTAAAAAAATCAAAATGAAAGCCTGGCGGTGGTGGTGGCGGCGGTGGCGCACGCCTTTAATCCCAGCACTCAGGATGCAGAGCCAGGCAGATCTCTCTGAGTTCAAGGCCAGTCTGGGCTACAGAGTGAGTTCTAGGAAAGGCTCCAAAGCTACAAAGAGAAACCCTGTCTCAAAATAAAACAAAACAAAACAAAAAAACCACAAAAAAATTAAAACAATTACAGGTCAAAGCATAGCCTTTGGCTTGTTTTGTAGATTTTATAAAAATCTCAGTATTTGGATTAGCTGCTAGTTTAAAGCATTATGTCAGAAACTGCCAGGAATGTGCTCAGTGCATGTGACCAGTGCCCAGACACCTGTCTCCAGCCAAGTAGTGCCAAGAAGTTTGAGTTAAAATTAATGGCTCTTGATTTATTTTAGTTTCTTTTATTAGTGTGTGTGTGTGTGTGTGTGTGTGTGTGTGTGTGTGTGTGTGTGTGTTGGGCCCAGGGTCATACTTATGATAAGCATAGTTCTACTACTCTTCCACTGAGCTACAGCCCCTAGACCCTAGGATCTGCTTGTTTTGTGTACATGGTGTGTGTGTGTGTGTGTGTGTGTGTGTGAGAGAGAGAGAGAGAGAGAGAGAGAGAGAGAGAGAGAGAGAGAGAGGAGAGAGAGAGAGAGAGAGAGAGAGAGAGAGAGAGAGAGAGAAGAGAGAGAGAGAGAGAGAGAGAGAAAGAGAGAGAGAGAGAGAACGAGCTCTGGCAGGCTTTGAACTTGAGTATTGGGATTATAGGTATGCACCACTACACCCATGCATCTCCTTTTTAAGCTGTCTTTCTGATCCTCCACCCAGAGGCTTCCATAATAAGAGTCAGCCCATGTGGCTAAGCTCCCAGAGCTACTGTTGACTGCAGACAGTACTGGATATGTTTCAGAGAGGAGATATAACAATTAGTCTTGCTGGGCATGGTGGCACGCACTTTTAGTCAACACTTGAAAGCAGAGGCAGGTGGAACTTTGTAATCTCAAGGCCAGGCTGGTCTACATAGCAAGTTCCAAGCTGGCCATGGCTACATAGTGAGACCCTGTCTGAACAAAAAAATTGGTCTTGACTACCTGCCTGTTCATAAGGTAGCAAGAGGTAGATCTCAGCCGAGAGCATGGGCTCAAGAGTCAGTCAAGCCTGACTGTGTCCTGGGCTTCTTATGGACTGGTATGGCTAAACTCCATCAGGTTCTTCATCTATAAAGTGGGGATGAAAGAACCTCTTGTAGGGTTGTTGTAGGGATTACATGAAATATTCATGCAAAGGGCTCACCCTACTTTTAGATTCAGTCAATAAATGTTAGCAGTATTTATTTTCATGTGGAATTCAATTTGGTGAAAGTCTTGTTTAATTTCAGAGTGACCCAGCAACAAGTTTGAGTTCTGTGCTGGCTTAAGTCTCTGTCTGGTGGGATCTCAGCCTCCATTTCTAAGTATAATGTAGGCAGTGGCCTCTCTGCATTGTCAGAAAGTGGGCTCCCATTCATTTCTGTACCAGCTTAGCACGGGTTCAAGTCTGTGAGTGAATGAACTCTATTAGGTACTCTCCACGGTTGTGGTATGTTTCTGAGTAGCAGCACAGGTCACCTGTTGATTCTTCCTCCTCCTCTATTGGAGGACTATGTTCTGCTGCCACACCACCACCGTGGCCTCCACCCTGATTCACTTCCCTCAGCGTGATGATGTGTTCATGCTGGCTCTGTCTTCTGGTCAGGATAGTAGTTCTTAGTTTTTGAGACAGAGTGTTGCTATGCTACTCACGCTGGCCTCAAACTTGCCACCATCTTGCCTCTACCTACCTCAGCACTGGGATTACAGATGTATGCCACCACACCTGGCTCAGCATAGTTTTTTGACTGGAGTTCATTCTGTATTAGTTTGAGATTTTGTGTTGGAAGTAGATAGCAGAGTTAGTCCCTTCCTCTGTAGTTTTTGTGTGCTAGCTATTATAAGCCTTAGAAATATAGTAGTGAGCTAGATTGGTTTCTACCCTCATTGACCTTCTTTCTATTGATATCTTTCACATTCCTGGGGAATGGAAATTCTCTTTCCAAGGAATACTTGGAGTTTGGGTTTGGAGAGATGGCTTATCAATCAAGAGCAGTGGCTGCATTTCCAGAGGATCTGGGTTTGATTCCCAGCAACCTACATAGTGGCTTTGTAACTGCAGGGGATCTAACACCCTTCTCTGGCTTCCTGGGATACTGTATGCCTATGGTGCCTAGGCATACATGCAGGCAAAATACCCATACACACTAAAAAATGGCAGTTTGAAGTCTCCTTATGGTCTCGAGGTAATATAATGACAATAACAATACTGTATACCTTGTAGAATTCTAGGAATGTAGGAAACTAGGCTGTTGCTATTGTTGTTATTATTGTTATTATTATTATTATTATTATTATTATTATTATTATTATTGGATCTCACTTGTAGCCCTGGTTGGAACTTGACATATAGACCAGGCTGGCCTCTAACTCCCAGAGATGCACCTGCCTCTGCATTCCCAGTGCTAGATCAAAGGTGTGTACTGTCATGCCCGGCCTGAGACTGAGCAATTTGATGCCTCAAGTTAGTTTTAGCAGAGTAATACTCTGCTAAGAATTATGTGGATAGAGGCTTGACGTGGTAACATTTGCATGTAATTCCCTCAGAAGGCTGAGGGGGTAATGGAAATTGGGGTTGGTGGGGAGTTCTAGGCCATCCTGAACCATGTGGTGCATCAAAAAAGCAAACAGGCTGGAGATACATCTCAGTGGTGGAGCACTTGCCTAGCATGCAGGAGGCCCTGGGTTCAACCAGTTTGTTTGTACCACAAGTCAGAATTATGCAGGCATATGTCTCCAATTCTCTTTCAACCCACATCCCTTAATCAGCAGTGAGAATACTTATCTGGAGATAGGACAGGTACTATACTATAGGTATAGTCTTTGCTCCACATTTAGATGTAGCCATTTATGGGCACTGGATAGACCTAGCCAGTCAATACCGGAAGATCTTACCTGCATCAGGATGTTCTTGTCTTTTTGGTTTCAAGTTTGTTACTTAGCATCCTGAATTCCCCTGTCAATCACAAAGGGAAGCTAGACAATACTATAAGATGAGAAGAAATTACCCAGAGAATGGGGAGTTAAGTATCACTGACGTTGTCTAAGGAGTAAGAAGCAGAGGAACCCTGGCCAAGGACTGTTTGAAGTGCTGGAGACTCTGTCCCTAAAGATGGTGCCCAGAGTATCTTGCCCCAGTTCTCCTTTGAAAACTCACTCAGCAGATGGGTTTTTAGGAATGATCTTCCAAATGGCTTGTCATTATGCTTTGATTCTAATCCAGCAACACATTTGAGTTTGAGATAAATGCATGCTCTTGAATTCTCTCACTTGTAAGTAATAAAGGGAGTGACTGGACTGTTCACAGGCTTGGTGAAGAGGAGTGGTATTTACATTGATTTGGTTTTACTTTTGTAGTCTTCATTGCTGATTCAGGTTTTACAATTTTAAGAGAACTGCCATCTACTTGTTAAAAATGTGTCCATCCCGTCCCCCCCACCCTCCAC